>NW_008338715.1:12107731-12176158 GCF_000622305.1 Nannospalax galili | reverse complement strand
TATATATATATATCAGTGGTAGAGCACTTGGCCAATCTGTGCAAGGCTCTGGGTTCAATCCCCACCAACACAAAAATTTACTGTAAAGGGGACTAGAGAGATGGCTCAGTGGTTAAGAGCACTTGCTGATCTTCCTGAGGACTTGAGTTTGATTTTCACCATCCATATCCTATGGTTCACAGCTGCCTGCAATTCCACCTCCAGGGGCTCACAAGCACCCCTACATATGAGCATATACCCACCCATACATATGCATAAATAATAATTAAAATGATAGTAATAATAACCATAGCTGAGCATAGCAGTGAACTCCTGTAATCCCAGCACTACAGGAGTCAGGATGATCAAGCGTTTGAGGTTAGCCGGGGCTACACAGGGAGACTCTGTCTCAACACCACCACTAACAAGAGTCATATAATTTTTATACTACTTTGAGTTCATAGAACATTGTTCAGCTGTGGTCAAGGGCAGATTTGGCATGTGGGTCCCAAAGTTCATATATAGGAGGGAGAAGACTAAGAAACAGACCTTAAACTAGCAATACAAAATTAGGTATGTATGTGAATTGTCTTGCTTTGCTGTTTTTATTTATTTTTATTTTATGTGTATGAGTGTTTTGCATGCATGTATGTAAGTGTATGGTGTGCATGCAATGCCTGTGGAGGCCAGAAGAGGGGCATCAGTTCCCCTGGAACTGGAGTTACTGACAGTTGTTAGCCACCATGTCAGTGCTGGAACTATACCTGGCTCCTCTGCAAGAGCAGCCAGTGCTCTTAACCACTGAACATCTCTCCAGCCCCTTGCTTTGCTTTTTTGAGACAGAATCTTGCTGTGTTACCACGTTATCCTCAAATTCCTTAACTCAAGTGGTTCTCCTACCCAGCCTCCCAAGTATTCAGGACTACAGTTGTGTGCAACTAGTGAATATTATTTGGTTTGAAAAATGAAATCACAGGAAATTGCATCTTTTTTAAGAGGTGTCAAATACCATGAACATAAAATCCTGGAAATTTATATACTTCACCTGGATTTGTTCTCCTTTTCCTGTTTTTTTTTTCCTGCATAATGTTTTCATGATCATTTCTTCCTATGAAAATTTCATAATATAATTTCCACACAGAGAAAAGAAAGCAATCTAAATGTAATTTTAATGACATTATAAAAATACAGTAGTAAGGGAAATGATAGCATATTGGATTCAGCTACAAAATTGTTTGCTGGAATTGCCCTTACATTATGGATAGTAACTTATGGACAAGAACGTGTGAGCATTTAGTCACAGGAACACTTTGAATGTCATTTTTTTCTGACATTGCAAAGCCTCATCAGGAGGCAGTGTCTCAGATATACTAAGATTGATTCAATATGTTGGAATACATAAAAAAGCAGTCTGGCTTTCACAAGAATGATGCTTCACAGTTGATAGATTGCTCCACCTGCATGCTCTACCAAACAAGAACTCTAGTTGACTCTATTTTGCTTTGATTCCCATTTTAGCGGTACCACAGTATGGAGCACTAAGATTATATACGCTGGCATGTTACATGAAATGGACCAGACTCAGAAAGATGAGTATACTTTTTTTTCCCAAATACAAAACCTACATTAAAAACAATAGAAGAGCCAGGTAGAGTGGCACACACCTTTAATCCCAGCACTCAGGAGGCAGAGGCAGGCTGGTCTCTGTGAGTTTGAGTAAAAAAAAAAAAAAAAAAAAAAAAAAAAAAACCCAAAAAACAAAAACAAAAGAAGAAGAAGAGGAGGAGGAGGAGCAGCATGGACATAGAAGTTCTATTTGGGAAGAGGAAGGGGGCAGTAGAGAGAGAAGGGGGCACAAGAGATGGTCATGGGGGAGGAAATATGACCAAAGTAAATTATTTTATGCATAAAAATGTCATAACTAAATCTATTTTATATAATTAATATATGCTACCAAAAGAAACTAAAAATACTCATTTGATATACTACATTATTATTTTCCTGAAGATAATACTCATCACTGAGAATACTCCACTCATAATTTTACACAGCTGATGAGCGAAAGAACACTCCACATACATACCACCTTCTCAGTCTGCACGCTCTGGCTCTTGCTTCTTCTCCATTGCCCATGCCTTTCCAGAGTCAGGCTTTGTGGGACACACTTAACTCCCAATGGGTCCCAGCATGCCTATGAGGACATTGATTACGTGCTCTCCTGAAGCCACTCTTATTCTAGGACAAACAGCAACTTTTCACTCTGCATGAAAATGAGTGTGGACCAGATAAGTAGACCCTTGTAGGCCCCAAACAAATGGATCTCCAATTCCACTTCTCTTTACTGGTTTCCCTAAAGGGCTCATGGCCTCTCCATCATCCTTCACCTCCTCAAGGGAAAATGTGGAGAGGAAATCCAGTGGTGGAGGCAGCATCCTTAGCCTAACACAGATAAAACTTTACTTCCCATTGTTGCCAAAGTTTGTGGGTAGGTGATCCCATGTAAAGCCCCTTTCCTGGGATCTTGGAGGCTGTCCTTACCATTAGCAGTCCTGATACATTTCTTCCTTTGTTTATTTGTTTTTAGACAGGCTCTCCCTGTAGCCCTATCTGGCCTAGAATTCCCTTTGTAGACCAGGCTGGCCTCCATCTCACAGAGATCTGCCTGCTTCTGCCTCCCAAGTGCTGGGATTAAAGGTATATGCCACCAAGCCTAGCCAAACTCACACTTCTTTACTGGAATGTTCTGACTGTGATAAAGATAATCCCCACAACAGGAGCTGAGATCTTGGAGAAATTGGTGTGGAATGAAACTGTCTATCAAAACTCCCTGGAAAAGCCAGACACTGGGCTGGGTCATGAGGCTTTCATAAAATCAGAGATTCGGGAAGGGCCAAAGTCACAAAGTTTCTGCAGTCTGCCAAAAAGTAGACATACACGTACATTGTAGAACATGTGCTCCTGCCAATGATAACATTTCTCCAGCGCTGGCTTAGCTACTGCCTAGTAAGAGCCAATGGCAATTCATTTACCCATCACTGAAGAATGAAAAGTGAATTTTCTTCACAGCCCCTTCTCCTCACCCCAATCACCAGATAATCACTCCCAAGGCAGGATGGAGCAGAGCCACAGGCATTTGGCACACATGTGTGCACTACCCACTTCCTTCCAACCTGAGGGTCCAAGAACACTGGTTCTGCACCCCAGGCACAGGGGTGGGGAGGGTGAAGAGAGGAAACTGAAACTCAGTTCTCTGGGGAGAATAAGAAGTTAAGCCTGGAGAATGCCTTCTTCAATCCATTAGACAGACAAAAATCCATGCCTGAGTTTCAACCGATTTTCTTTTGTGCCATTATATCCCAGGGGATAGGGAGGAGAGAGGAAGAAATTTCTGCGAGGGAGTAGTCACCCCCCATTTGGAAGCCTCTGAATTGATCTTGGCCATGTTCCTCTGCTGGTGTCTGACATGCTGCATTTAATTCTCAGTGTTATTCTAGAATACCAGAGAAATGCTCCTAGAGGCCGAATGAGAGGACTGTTAGAGGCTACTTGAAGAAACTCCAAGGTCAGGTCAGGGTCAGCAACAACAGCCACAACCCATCACTCTGTCTACCTTGTAAAGACCTTTAGTCTTCCAGCATTTGCTCAGTATCTACTGTCTGCCAAGGGCTTAGCTAAGGGTAATGGGGATGCCTAGGTTTCCTAAATTGACCCTTCCTTCCTCCTTCCAGATCATCAATGTGATTGTCCTCTTTTGGTTTCCTGTAAAGTTTATCTAGTCAAATTACAATCTGCCATTTACCCACTCAGCCACCTTGGTCTGTAAGTCAGTGGATGCACTGTCAACCACTTCTGTCAGCAAGCAGTTCTCTGGCTGGAGAACCAGCTTGTGTGGGCCTGAGTGGGATCCTAAAGGCAGGCGGGTGGAAAGAAAGGTGCTCAAGGAACAAGTAACACTGGCCAGGTTTGGTCTATCTCCAGCTATGGTTTAAGGAGGAGCTGCAATACAGTTTCCCAAATGTTATGTTTGTAGCAAGATCACTAGTAAACTAATTTTTGCTTCCTTTTCTGACGCTCACATAATCCCATGTTGAATTATTGTCTAGAGTTGGGGCCATAACTTGATGTTAGAGCATTTGCCTGTCATGTGTGAGTCCAAGCCCTGCTGAATCATACTACTTTCCCTGCAGTGCTCGATCCTAAATCCCACCCTGATCCCTTTCCATTCTGACTGGTTGGCTCCCTTGACCTTCTTCTCTGAGAGATGAGAGGGACATAATCTCTTATTCTATAAAAATGGCTTCATTTTCTGCAATACAACAGAGAGAGAGAGAGAGAGAGAGAGAGAGAGAGAGAGAGAGAGAGAGAGAGAGAGCTCCTGTTGTACCGTACTTTTTTTCTTTTTCAGGCTGGCCCCATTCAGATTGTGTCAAGAAAACATGGCGACCTCAAATCACTAGTGATTACACATTGCTTTTATTTTATTTTGTAGAAGAAAATAAGGCTGGGTGAGACTATCATCAAATAGCAGTTTCTAGAAATTTGAAGCCATGGAGAAGAGAAAAACTGGAATTCAGAGATTTTTGTTTCACTTGTCACCCTGTGAGTTTAGAAGCAGAACAGTCTTTTGTATAATCAGATCACATTTTTTAAGGGTCAGGACTTGATCTTGGGGCCTCAATACATGCTGGGCAAGCATCCTACCACTGAGCATCCCCAGCCCTAACTCAATCACTTATAAATTTACTGTTTATCATGGCATTTCCTGAGATGTAACAGTCTGATTTCAGATGAGGTTTCTTTCCTCTTGGGCAGGCTGGCAGTTAGATAGGACCTAACTTGGATTAGAGCTTGGCAGGGAATAAGGGATATTCTTTTCCTTTTTTGTTGAGGAAGGGTCTCACACTGTAGCCCATTCCAGCCTGGAACTCACTATGTAGCTCAGACTGACCTCAAACTCAAGGTGATCCTGTTCCTCCACCTCCTATGTGCTCAGATCAGTCATAAGCCACTATGCCTGGCTTGGGAATTGATTGGGTAATGAAATGGCAAATCAACAAGTGCGTGCGTGTGTGTGTGTGTGTGTGTGTGTGTGTAGTGAGTACATGCATATTTAAGTATGTATGTGCATGTGTGTAGAGCCCCAGGGTTGATGTCTGGAGTTTTCTTCACTTGTTCTCTACCTTATTCATTGAGGCAAAGTCTCTCATTTGAACCCAGAGCTGTCAGATACATCTAGCTAGCCAGCTTCTTCTGGGAATGCCATCTCCTGCTTCCAAGCACAGGAATTGCTGGAAGGTTGCCATATCCACTCAACATTTATGATCTGGAGTTCTGAACTCTAAGCTTCACACTATGTGGCAAGCATTTTAACCACTGAGCCATCTCACCAGCCCCTTAGGGAAGACTTCCCTCAGGTGTCCCTGGATACCGCTAAGTTTGAGAAGTCCCCTCTGGCCCTGAGGCTCCTCCCAGGCAGAGAAAGTCCTTGTTGACTTTTGTGTTGTGGGGCTTGGCACTATGCCAGGTGTGTAGTAACACTTAATAAACATTGTCCAAATTGATCATAACTTCTCTCAAATTCCAGTTGGAATTTAAATTTTGATACCTTTCTAAATGAAAAATATGTCATTAAAGTGTGGGCAAGGATAACTCTTAAACCGATTTCAAAGACAAAAAAAAATGGGAGAAAAAGTCATAATTATTATTGCTAAAAATCCAAGTACTGTCAAGAATCATTAAAAACAAGATTCTTTCAGACTGCCTAAAGCAAAAACACTTCACTCTGGTTCACAAAAGCCAGAAGCAGTTGGGGCTCAGGGGACAGTTCAGGCAATAAATAGACTTTGTGATATGGAATACTAAAAATAAAACGCACCCTGGTAGGGCCACACCTCGGGTCTTCCTGCCTTGCTAACCTCCTTTCTCCTGCTGTTCTTCCTTCTCATGGACCTCCTTTGCCCCTTTTGTCTTGCTCTGTTAACCCTCCTCAACTTTCTCATCTTCTTGGGAGCCACTGATTAATGAAGAATTGAGCTAGCATGAGTGGCCATGGAAAGGATGGGTTGAGGATGGCTGAGAGAGAATGGATTTAGGACAGCTCCTGAGGGACCCAGGCTTGAGCATGGACAGGCTGGAGCTCTGCAGAGTGGCGAATGGGAGAATCTACAACCGCAGTGTGGAAGCACCTTGGCACTTCCTATATCCTAGATTGGACTGGGTCCCCAAATCACCTGTGCTAAGGGATTAAGCCCCAGCCTGTGGTGCCATCAAGACAAGGTGGAACCTTTGGGAACTGGCCTAGAGAGGGGAGGTTATCATGGGGGCCGTGGGCCTGAAAGGCATGCTAGGATTTCTCAGCTCTCTGTTTCCTCTCTGAGGTGAGCAATTCTTTCACCATGTACCCCCACCATGATGTCCTGTGCCTCCATAGACCCAAAGCAACAGGGTCAAGAGACCACAGGATGGACCCTCTGAAATCATGAGCCACAGTAAGCTTTTTCCCTTTTGTAGGTTAGTCATTTCAGCTGTTTTCACATAGTGACAGAAAATGAACAAATACAAAACCCTTAGGATGCTTGCTGTTTATATAGGTGTTCTTGGACAAGCATGGTGGCACACACCTGTAATCCCAGCACTCAGGAGGCTGAGGCAGGAGGATTGACTTAAGCTGGAGGCCAGACTGGCGTAAGCAGTGAGACCCATACCTAATACTCTAATTAAATAGATACTGGAATTTTAGGGCTTGGGCATGGTGGCACACATTTGAAATCCATACTCAGGTGGCAGAGGCAAGATTACAGGCATTCACTACCAGGATTAGCCAGCCTGGATTCTTTAACAATACTTTATCCCCAAACAAAACAAAAAGAGCAAATAAACACAAAAATCACAGGTGTTCTTGGCCAGGTTAAATTCAGTGCAACAAAAATTCTTGAATGTAGACAGTGATGATTACAATCACAGATTCTGCAGGCGGGCTGGTTCTCAACCCCAATTTTTTTTTTTTTTTGTCTTTTTTGAGACAGGGACCCCTGTAGCCCCAGTTGTCCTGGAACTCACTATGTAGACCAGGCTGGCCTCAAACTCACAAAGATCCACCTGCCTCTGCCTCCTGAGTGCTGGGATTACTTTATCATAATGGGCAGCATAATATGAGCAACCCACAATGATGCGTCATTTCTATAAATCTGGTTATTTTACTTATATTTTTGAAGCAGGACATAGCTTGAACATACAGAAATGCCTTTGTATTCAAAGAGGATCAGTATCCCTAGATACTAAAATCCTCAAATGCTCAAGCACCTTACACAAAAATAGATAGCATTCACATACAACATGCTCACATCCTCCTGTACACTTTAAAACTCTCTGGATTATTTACACTACCTAATGCAATACAAATGCTATACAAATAGTCATTGCACAATAAGAAATAGTGGAAAATCTGCACACGCAATTTTTGCTTTGTTTTATTTTTATTTTATATGTATGAGAGTTTTGCCTGAACATATGTCAGTACACCTGTGTCATGCAATGCCCGAAGAGGTCAGAAGAAGAGATTGGATCCCTTGGAAATAGAATTAGGGATGGTTAGTTGTTAGCCACCATGTGAATGCTGGGAACAAAACCCAGATCCTCTGCAAGAGCCGAGCCATCTCTCCAGTTCAAAAAGTAGTTTTTTTTGAGACAGGGCTTCACTATGTAGTCCTGGCTGGCCTGGAACCTGCTATGTAGATCATGCTGGCCTCAAACTCAGAGTTTTGCCTGTCTCTGCTTCTCAAGTGCTGGGATTGAAGATAGGTGCCATAACATCCTGCTAGATAAAGTTTTTTCTATTTATTTTTATTTTTATTTAAGGGGGGGTCTGTTTTGAGACAGGGTCTCTCTGTAGCCCCAGCTGGCCTGATACTCACTGTATAAACCAGGCTGGCCTCTATCTCACAGAGGTATGACTGCCTCTGCCTCCTGAGTACTGGCATTAAAGGTGTGCACCACCATACCTGGCTCAGATGGAGATATTTTTTAGAATATATTTTGGGTGTATCATTGGTTGAATGCACCAGTGCAGAACCCAGAGCTGTATGTAAACAGAAGATGTATTTGCTGAAGTGCTCTACTAAGTGCTTTCCGTAATTACATTGATGAAGCCTCACAAAACTCTATGATAAGAGAGGTTAGTTAACTTGCTCAAGTTTCCATAGTTGGTGAGTGGTAGATCTAACACTACAGTTCAAGTTTCACTCCAATTCTTTTTCTTTTTCTTTTTTTTTTTTTTTTTTTTTTTTCAATTTTTTTTTTTTTTTTTTTTTTTTTTTTTTTTTTTTTGGTTTTTTTGAGACAGGGTCCTAGAACTCAATATGTAGACCAGGCTGGCCTATTCTCCTGCCTCTGCCTCCCGAGCACTGGGATTAAATAGGCTTCCACCACCACCCCTGGCCTCACTCCAATTCTTAAGCTCTTTTGCTGCACCATGAAGCAACCAAAGTTTCAAAGCTTCAAGGACACCATTTAGAGCATGGTTAAACTCCATTGACCTTCAGAATAAACCACTTCCTTGACAGCCCTCCTCAAACCCACCAGAATGACTCACCAAGAGACAGAAGTAGTGTCTTGGAAATGATCACAGAAATACACAGACTTTCCCAACCCTCCAGATAAGAAGAACAAGCTCTGGGAGTTATGCAGCTAACTTAGTGTTCCTGGTGACAGGGATTCCCAGACATTTGTCAATGCTGGTGTGTTTATTATATACGTCCTGAGTTTCCAAAGACGTCCTCCAGGATTTCCCATTTTCTAGACAAAAATGAGTTTGGGACTAATTCCTCCATTTATCAAATGCTATTACTGTGCTGGATAGCTTTCGTTGTCAACTTGACATACCTGGAAAGAGGGAATCTCAGTTGAAGAATTGGCTTGTGTCCATGTCTGTGGGACATTTTCTTGACTGTTGAGTGATGTGGGAGGGCCCAGCCTACTGTGGGCAATGCTATCCTGGGCAAGTGGTCTTGTGTTATATAAGAAAGCAGGCTGACACAGTTGAGCAGAACCTTTGACTTATCTTCACATAGGCAGAACTGGTAAAATAAAGGAGCCAGGGGCTCCTCCCAAGCCCACGTGACGCCTGAGGAACAGATCCTCAAACAACCTTAAGAATAAAACTAAATTGGTTTATCTGGATCAACTGTATGGTCTTAAACACCCAAAAGGAAAGTATGACCAAAGATTAAAGTGATCAGGATATTTCTTTAAGAGTTCAAGGGATTACATTTCCCAGGCATCAGGCTTAAGTCCATATAAAATGTTATTTAGACAATTATTTCTCATTGATGATTTTGTTTCTAAGCAGAAAGTGCTGCTCAGATGTAAGACTTCAAATCTCGGTCTGCAATACTGTAGTGCCCACCTGTAGCTAAGGGAGACAACCCACTATTGTTCTAAAATGATGGTTGAATTTGTTTTCTCCCTCTATCTAGAAGCTTTTGCAAGGGAACTGACACTGATTCTAGCCACTCCAACAGCTATCAAAGTGCCTGAAAACAAATCCTGAATCTGTCACTCTCAAGTCCAGCCTTAGCAGACAAAAGATAAATGAGGAAGAACCCAATAGAGGGATACTTTTTGAAGCTCTCATCAAGAAATTCCAATGGACTCTGATATGAACATTTGAAATTTGCCCTGTTCTGACTTTTTTCTGGTTCCCTGTCTAGAAATTGTAATGTTAATTACTCTTGCCTTTACTTCTCCTTCACATCTCTTATTTACCAGTCAAGGACTTTCTTTTCTCCCTAAAGGTAAGAGTTATGGCAATTTGGGAGTCTTTTAGATAGACCCACTGAAGGGGTACCCCAATTGCCTCACCCTGTGTCCCTGTTCAGCATGGAAGAAGCCAGAGCTGTCTATGTCCCGATTCCCTATTAGCGATTTGGGTAACCTCTTCAGAGGCTGCTGTGATAAGAATAGGAGGTAGGAATTAGCTAGGCAGTTAGGGTAAATAAACCCCAAAGAAAAGTAGCCAGTTTCTTGGCTAAAAGTCAAAGTGCCCTTGGGCCTCTTAGCGACATACTCTGTTCCAAAGGCCAAAAATGTCAAAAGTATTTGGGAGCTTTTATCTAATCCCTAAAAGATTTTAGGGTTACCTCTTCAGAGGGGGGAATGTTAGAGTAACAAAAAGCCCCATAAAAAAGAAGAAAGAAAGAAAGAAAGAAAGAAAGAAAGAAAGAAAGAAAGAAAGAGGAAAGAAGAAAGAAAGAAAACATGAAGTCAGAAAAAAGTGATGAGGAGATATGGGAGGAGTTGTGGGCATGGATTTGATCAAAACACCTTATATGCATGTATGAAATTCTCAATAATTTTTTAAGATAAAAAAAAAAAAAAAGCGGGCTGAGCACAGGCCAGAGGAACAAGCCAGTAGGCAGCACTCCTCCATGATCTGTACTTCAGGTTCCAGCCTTGAGCTCCTGCCCTGACTTCACTCAGTGATGAACTGTGACCTGAGAAATATAAGATAAAATAAGCCCTTTCCTCCCTGAGTTGTTTTGGTCAGTGTTTTTATCACAGAAATTGAGTGACTAAGACAATAGCCTAAACTTCCTACCATGCAGATATCTTGCAGGCATTTTCCCCTACATTGTGTATTCACCCATAGGCAAGCGTACATACTAGCTCAAAAGGTCGTATTTCCCAAAAGCAGTGTGAAGAGCTAAAGAAACTTTCAGCAGACTTGGATGATGTCCAAGATCTTAATACAGCTCTCCTCGTCTTCTTTGGATGCCCTCATCCAAACAGAGCTTAGGAATGTGTTAATAATTCTCTGGAGAAATCAGCCAGGATTACCTACTCATGACTAATGAAGCTGTCATCTGCCCTTCCTTCCCGCTGTTTAATAAAATCTTCCAAAGAGTGCTTTATGAAGATGGATAGCACTGTAACGCGGCACCCACGAAACTGGCACGACGTCAATGCAAACAGAGGCCAGCTTATTCCACACGACACTCTATTTTTCATTATACTTCACAATAACTTGTTATTAAATGAAAATGAATTTGCCATTAGGGACTAGATACTACTTAATAACTGTTCATCCATGTTCCATGATTTAATTTTTTTTTTTTTTTGCCTTTGTAACCAGTATAGCAGCCATATTAGTGGATATCATTCGGGATTAGATGAGGTTAGATTTTCTAGAACGATCTTAAGTGTTTCGTGGAATTTATTCACTAAAATTTGATGTGTTTTGAAGCCCAATTATCAAAATTCTGACTTCAAATTGACATTTAAAGTTCAGTAAAATTAAGGATGAGGGATGTAGCTCAGTTGGTAAAGTACTTGTCTGGCATACACAAGGACCTAGGGTCAAAAGTTTCTACCACTTCACGACAGCATCACGCTGGGCACCAAGTCTTTATATCAGAGGTTTTATGGGAGACATATAAGACCCAAATTATAGCAGGGGCTGAGAACTGCAATTACTAGGCACTCAAAAGAAGGAGGTAAAAAACAAAAGGCTGATCTGGTGATCAGCCATCATAAGTACTAACATAAGATCAAAATAAAGATTTTGATATATGTTTAAAGGTTCAAAGAGCCTCTTGCCCTACACTTCCCCCCTTGTATTTTCCACTGTTTACAGCAGTGCCATGCTTGTGACAGAGGTAGTGGGTCACAGGACACTCTGACAATCCCCTCCCCGACTTTTCACCCCCTATACCAGCCCAGGAATTGTTGGTACCACACCATCTACAGCTTAATTTATTTCAATTAAGTCATGTACTTGTACAGGTAGTATATGGATTGTAATTATCGTTAATCAAGCATTCATGAGGGAAGGTGATTAACAATCCTTCTCACCTATACAAATTCCAACTTAGCTATGAATCTATTCTTCTTAAATAATTTTTTTAAATATTTTATTTGTTGGTTTTTGTTGGTTTTTTTGTTTTTTGTTTTTGTTTTTGTTTTTGTTTTTTGGTGTTTTTTTGAGACAGGGTCCCTCTGTAGCCCCAGCTGGGCTGGAACTCGCTTTGTAGACCAGGCTGGCCTTGAACTCACAGAGATTCGCCTGCCTCTGCCTCCCAAGTGCTGGGATTAAAGGTGTATGCCACCACGCCTGGCTTTATTTGTTATTTTTATTTTATATGTATGAGTGTATTGCTTACATGTATGCAAGTGCACTTGTGTCATGCAATGCCTGTGGAAGTCAGAAGAGGGCATTGGATCCCCTGGAACTGAATGGAGTTATGGATATTTGTTAGCTACCATGTGGGTGCTGGGAACTAAATCTTGATCCTCTGCAAGAGCAGCCTGTGCTTTTAACCGCTGACCCATCTCTTTAGCCTTGAATTTATTCTTTTTAATATGAAGTGTCTTAGCTTTTGTGGTTTTGTTCTTTAAATTTTTTTTTTTTTAATTTTTGAGTCAGGGTCTCACTATGTTACCCAGGCTAGTCTTGAACTTGGAGTATTTCTGCCTCAGCCTCCTGAGTGTTAGAAAAACAGACATGGGGCTGGAGAGATGGCTCAGTGGCTAAGAGCACTGACTGCTCTTACAGAGGACCTGGGTTTGATTCCTAGCACCCACATGGTGGCTACGAACCATCCTTAACTCCAGTTCCAGGGGAATCCAAAGCCCTCTTCTGATCTCTGAGCCATTGCACAACACGGGTGACCTCACATACATGCAGGCAATATACTCATACACATAAAATAAAAATAATAAATAAAATATTTTTAAAAAAAGAAAAAGAAAAGAAAAACAGACATGTGCCACCACACTGGGCTTGGCTTAGCACTTTTGAAACAAACTGTTATCAAGACCAAATTACTGCACTAAGTATTGCCTCCTTTTCAGTGATGAAGATCTCATCATTTATGTACCACAATTTTCTATCAGCTTTAGCAAGTGCATAATGAACTCAAAAGAAATGGTATAACTTCTCCCCAATGATGATTCCAAAAGAAATTATATATATTAAGGATTTGCTCATTGAGTACTCTGTATGATAGCTTATGTCATTAGTGATATCAAGGCCCATTGTTTCCTTAGGGAACAGCAAATGTGATTTAGTATGCTTTACCAGGTTCCTCCAAATTGCAGCCACTTCCCCAGAATCACTTCCTAAAACATCATGAGTGCCCTGTAAAACATTCTGTTTGCCTGGTGTGGTAGTGCACACCTGTAATCCCAGCACCTATAGGCTGAGGCAGAAGGAATAGGAATTCAAGGTCGTCTTTTGCTACATAGAGAGTTCAAGACCAATCTGGGCTACATGAAACTCTGTCTCAGGGAAAAAAAAAAAAAGCCAAACATTTTGCTCATGTAAAACTTTGTAAACGTCCCCCATTCTTAAGATGAATTCCTAATGGAATTATTATGTTAAAAATATCAGTATTTTTAAAGCTTTTTATATTTATTCCTCAAATTTCTTACAAGATTCACTTCCCCCATAAAGTTTCAAGTTTGCTTGATTTCCCTCTAAGAATTCGATAATCTATTGTGAAATGGTATCTTTATATTTGGACTCATAGAGCTCGACTTTCTTTGCCCTTGAAACCAGGTAAATATGCAATAATACTTCATTCTTTCATTATTTCATTTTTTTACTTTTTAAAAACTTCATTTTTGTATTTATATGTACGTGGGGGGGTGCACACATGCTACATACAATATGTGTGTGGCAGTCAGATGATAAATGTGGGAGTCAATTCTCTCCTTCCACCATGTGGGTCTCGGGGGCTGAACTCAGGTCGTCAAGCTTAGCAGTAAACACCTTTACCCACTGCCATTTCATTGACCCTCATTTTTTCACTTTTCTTCTTTTAACTTCTCTAGTTGAGAATATTTTATTTTTATTTTTATTTTATGTATATGAGTGTATTGCCTACATGTGTGTAAGTGCACTCGTGTCATGCAAAGCCCAAGGAGCTCAGAAGAAGGCTTTGGATGCCCTGGAACTGGAGTTACAGATGGTTGTTAGCTGCCATGTGGGTGCTGGGAATCGAACCAAGGTCCTCTGCAAGAGCAGTCAGTGCTTTTAGCCACTGAGCTATCTCTCCAGCCCCAACTTATCTAGTTTGTTGCTGTTGTTGTTAAATCTTTTTTTTACTGAGCTTTTAAAATTTCATACACTATTTCCCACTCACATTTAGACCCCCTCCCCAATCCATGCCTCCCACACCAATACATGCTCATGTCATACATGCTCTCTGTTCATTTCTTCATTGGTTTGAAGAACTTTCCTGGATTCATCCTTAACTTTTTACTGTATGGTTTTTTTTTAAGTATCAATGACTTATTTTCATGCAAAAATCTATACCATATAAATTTTGGGGCATTTTTGAAACAAGGACTCTGTATGTAGTGCAAGGTCACTTTGAACGCACTATGTAGCCCAGGTTGGCCTTGCACTTGCTATCTTCCCGCCTCAGCCTCCATATGCTAGGATTACAGCTGTGTGATACCTCACTTAGTGTCTATATTAATCACTGAGAATTCAAAATATCTGCCACTATAGTCACTTCATCCCTCTCAGTCTCTTTTTGGAAAAGAATAGAGCCAGAAAAATTACAGAAAGACAATATAGCACTACCTCCCACGTTCGTTATTATTAACAAATGTGAACACTGTAACATGGTTGCCCCAGAAATAAAATATAGCAGATTGATGCAAAGTCCCTTACGTGGTCCCTGGCCACCCCATTTCTTCCATCCTTGTGGTTGTCACAAGTATGAATTTAACAGGGAGACTTCCAGGATATGTTTCAAAACCTTACTTCATGTACCTCTGTCCATAAATAATGTCTTGTTTTCTTGAGTCTTTTCACTTAATATTCTTTCAGATGAATTTTGAATCATCTTGTCAAAATCCCTGAAGACTCCTTTTTGGGGGTTTTATTGGCGATGCATTAAAGGAATATATTACTTTGGGGAGAGTTGACATCTTTATACTATTAGTTTTCCCTCTAGGGACAAAGTGTGTTTTTCATTTACTCAGAACATCATTTTATTATGTCCCTTTGTAAAATGTTATTTCCTTCTTGCAAATCCAGCACAGTTTTTGCTAAATTATTTCTAAATAATGTATGATTGTGTTGATGTTGAGAAAAGGACTTTATTTTTGTATTGTATTATAATTTATTTCTTTTTTGGTTGCTGTTATTGCTGCTTTTGGTTTTTTTGTTTTGTTTTGTTTTTTGAGACAGAGTTTCATATAATGTAGGCTGGCTTCAAAACTTTTATGTAGCCGAGGATGGCCTTGAACTCCTGATCCTCCTGCCACCTCCCAAGTGCTAGGACTGTGTACCACCATAGCTAGATCTGTACTGATATGAAAGAGGGCAGCTAACTTTTAAAATATGTATTTTGTATCTTGACAAATGGCTTTCTTGCTAAACAATCCTGCATTAAGTATGACCCTATTTGCAGATAATTATGATTTAGCCTATTTCCTACTGAAGACTCCATTTCTTACTCTTCTCTCAGTGAATCAGCTAGGACTTGTAGAACCACTTGTTCATTGCAGTAGAAGATATCTTCCCTTCATCTCTTCCCTGACCTTAAGAACATCTCTAATAGGGCTGGAGAGATGGCTCAGCAGTTAAGAGCATTGACTAGGGGTTGGAGAGATGGACCCAGGTTCTGTTCCCAGCACCCACATGGCAGCTAATAATTTTAACTCCAGTTCCAGGGGATCTGACACTATCTTCTGGCCTCCACAAGCACTGCATGATGCAGGTGCACTTATATACATGCAGGCAAAACATCCATACACATAAAATAAAAATAAATTAAAAAAATAAAGAATGGCCAGGCATGGTGGTGCACACCTGTAATCCCAGCACTCGGGAGGCAGAGGCAGGCGAATCTCTGTGAGTTCGAGGCCACCCTTGTCTACAAGTGAGTTCCAGGCCAGCTGGAGCTACAGGGAGACCCTGTCTCAAAAAGACAAAAAAAAAATTAAATTAAATTAAATTAAATTAAATTAAATTAAATTAAATAAAAAAAGAATGCTGACTGCTCTTGCAGAGAACCTAGGTTCAGTTCCCAGCATTCACATGGTTGCTAACAATTGTCTGTGACTCCAGACCCAGGGGATCTGATGCCCTCTTCTGACCTCACAGGCATTGCAGAACACGGGTACACTTACATACATGCAGGCAAAACACTCATACACATAAAATAAGAAGAAAAAAGGAAGGGAGGGAGGGCGGGAGGGAGGGAAGGAGAGGGGGAAGGAGGGAGGGAAGGAAGGAAAGAAAGAAAGAAAGAAAGAAAGAAAGAAAGAAAGAAAGAAAGGGAAGGAAAGAAGGAAAAAGGAAGAAAATAATATCTCTAATGTTTCACATTTATTGAGAGTGTTAACTGGTGTTTCAGATAGCCTTTGTGGTTTGCTTCTAGAATAATAAGACACCTCCCCATCTATATATATTTGTAAAGACAAAGTAGTTTTTAAAAATTGGAACTCACTATGCTTTTCATATTATTTAGCAAAGCCACCAGGCATGGTGGCACAAACCTTTAATCCCAGCACTCAGGAGGCAGAGGCAGGCAGATCCCTGTGAGTTCAAGTTCAGCCTGTTTTTCACAGTGAGTTCCAGGCCAGGTGGGACTACAGGAAGACTGTCTCAAAAAGACCAAAAACATTTTTTTTTTTAGCAAAACTGAATATTTCGCTGTCATCAGTACTGTCTTTGATCACTAGTATTGGGAAGAACATTAGAAAGGTGCTTGTTCTGACTTTGAAGTTAGTATGAGGTTTTATTTGCTCAAGTTCTCTCACTTCTCTCGGCTTCATTTCTGTCCCTGTAAAAAGAAGGGACACAGAGATGGCCCAGTGGTTAAAAGCACTTGCAGAACAACTGGGTTAGAATCCCAGCACCCACATGGTGGTTAACAACCATCCATAACTCCAGTTCCAGGGACTCCAACACCCTTTTCTGTTCTCCATGGGCATTGCATGACATGGGTGCACTTACATACATGCAAGCATAACACTCATACACATAAAATAAAAATTAAGTTTTAAAGAGTATAAGATTATTCCTAAAAGTCAATTTCATATGTTAAGAGCTGAAGCCCTATTTTAATAAAAATTTTAATTTTTTTACAAAGTCAGACACAGCTAATAACTGGACAGGGCTGAAGAAAGTTAAAAAACATGAGGAATGAACTGAAAACAGTTCCGGATAGGCAGACTGTGTGAGATGGGCATAAAGTCTGTGGGTAGAATCCTTTTCATTTTGTTGTTTTTTTTAAATTATTTTATGATGATTTGTGTGTGTGTGTGTGTATGCGTGTGTGTGTGTGTGTGTGTGTGTGTGTGTGTGTGTGTGTGTGATCTATGGACAGCTTTGTGGAGTTGGTTCTCTCACAAGTGAACTCAGGTTATCTGGCTTACATAGTATGCTGGTTAGTTTTTGTCAACTCCACACAAACACAGACATACCTAGGAAAAGGGAATCTAATTAAGGAATTTCCTCCATCAGATTGGTGGGTGGCCATGTCTGTGGGGCTTGATTGCTAATTGACATAGGTAGACCCAGTCCACTGTGAGGGGTGCCCACCCTGGGCAGTTGGGTCCAGACTATATAGAAGGCTGAGCAAGCCAGAGGAAGAAAGCCAGCAAGCAGCATTCCTCCATGCTCTCTGCTTCCATTCCTGCCTCCAGGATCCTGTTTTAAGCTCTTGCCCTGGCTTCCCTTGATGATGGACTACAACCTGTAAGCTGAGATGAATCTTTTCCTCCTCCAAGGTGGTTTAGGTCAGTGTTTTATCACAGTAACAGAAAGCAAACCAGAACACATTACAAGTACCTTCACCCACTGAGCTATCTCGCAGGTCTCTGCTTTGTATTTTGAGACAGGATCTCGTGTAACTGAGAATAGCCTTGAATCCCTGATCCTCTTGCCTCTGCCTCCCCAGGACTTGGATTACAGGCATGTGCCACCATATCCATATCATGACTAAACTCTTAGGCAGTTACTGCCTATTGAGTGTTTATGATGTCCTAGGAATGGCACTTTACTTATAATACAACCTATTCATTGTGTATAACAAACTCTATAAAGTCAATAAAAATCTTTTTCCATTTCTAGATAAAGAAGCAGGTCTGGTAGAGAGGACGCTAGAGATGAGCTCACTCCAAGTCCACTCAGCTCCCTTAGGTATGCCTTCTTCACTGTATTGCATCACCTGGAAAGTTCGAGCCCCCACACCCCAGGCCTCATGCAGGAAGGACTCTTGATAGGATTTAAGCTGCATCAACTTGCTAAATCATCCAGAGACAAGATTTGAGTTTGTCTGTTTTTGAGACGGGATCTTGATACCTAACATAGGCTAGCCTTGAACTTGTAATCTTCCTGCCTCAGTATCCCCAGGGCTGAGATTAGAGGCAAGCACTACTATCCCTGACTTCTTTGTTTTTGTTTTTGAGACAGAATGTCATTTGCTATGTTGTCCAGGCTGGTATTAAATTCCTGGGTTCAAGGGATCTCCCTGCCTCAATCTCCTGAGTAGCTGGGACTAGGCAGTACCACTGCAACCAACTGTGAACCATGATTCAGAAACAGAACCAAGTAGGGGAGGGCAGCTTGCAGGGCAGCTGTTTTAAGATTCACTGTGCCTGTAGGACAGTCTTGTAACACAGTTCTGGGTGTTTCCTGACCCCCAGGTCACAGTCAAGGTGGATCCTGGAACCTGTGGATAACACAGAAGCTTCCTGAATGCTCAGCCTGCCCACGGCCTGCTCTTCAAGCACTTGCACCAACGCTAAAGCATCTATTCCCTTACCAAATCCTTTTCTGATCAAACTAGCTAAATCAGCTTCTGCTGTCTGTCTACTCAGGACATAAGAGATTCAACCTTCTCTCATGTATCCCCCTTCAGCTACACAGAAGTACACAATATAATCGACCAGGCACTGGATTTGAATCAGGCGACCTGGGTTCCAATCCCCCATGCCCTATTATTATTATGTGTGACTAGCTTTCTGGGGCTCTATTTTCTATCATTAAAAAAAGATTCTTTTACTACATTTAGTTATTTGTGTGTGTGCACACGTGTGTGTGTACATGCGTGCGTGCATGTATGTGCATGTGTGATGTGTGTGTGTGTGTTGTGTGTATACAGATGCCTACCATTATGCCTATGTGGAGGTTAGAGGACAACTTGCAGGAGTCTGTTTTCTCCTTCTACCATGTGGTTTTGGGGATCAAACTCAGTTTATCAGGCTTGGTGGCAAGCACTTTATCCACTGAGTCATCACACTGTCCCCTGTTTTCTATCTTTGACAGGAAGCAATACAATGTTTCTTCTGGCTCTAACAATCTATAATTATCCTTGATCCAGAAGAAAATTAAACTCCCATGATGGAGCGCAGCATTCGGTAGCTCATAGAAAGCCAGTTACACACCAGCAACCAAGCTTTGACTCTTCCTTGGTTTAGCCTATTTGGCAGAATGTTCTGTGGTGGGCCCATGGAATTCAGACCCTCCCCTGATAAAGACCTAAACCACTGCAGCCTCATGCGAGCAATGATGTTGGGGTGGGTCCTCACATTCGAGGCACTTTGGGAAGCTGCTGAGTAGGCAAGCTGAGGGTCACAAAGCCTGTGACTGCTACAGATTAAACCAGGCATGAGGTCAGAGAACTGGAAAATCAGAACAGGCCCATGGAGAATTCTAGGGGCAGAGGTCACTCACAAGCCAGGGATAGAGTCAGAGTATTTAGCCCAAGGCTAAGGAACCTACAATTCCTAAAGCTTTAGTCCAAGGCAGCAGATGGGGAGGTGGACACCTGCAGGCATCCCCAGTGAGCAGACAAGGAAGGAGGGTCCTGGTATCCAGGCTGAACTCCTCACTCACTTGCCCCCTGACTGTTCGGACTTACCTAACTCAGCACCCAGGGCTGGAGGCCTTGCCCAGTATGGAAGGAAACTCAGAAATCCTCTTTCCCTCAAGTTGACCCAAATGAGTTAAGACCTCAGGGGTCATCACGGAATAAGGCTCGTCTAAGAACAGATGTTTCCAGCCCCCAGGATAAGTAGGAAGTGTTTCCAGAAGTGAGAAGCTCAGCAGGGTCCACAGGATCAGTTCTGGCTGACTGAGGATTGAGAGTGAACGGCAGCCAGGAGGCGCTCAGATTCAGAACACCTCCATGGCTTGCTGTCTCCATGCCTGGAGTTCTTCGTGACCTCCAGCTCCATCAACTGCCCTTCCCACTTCTGCTTTCAGCAAGGATGCTGACAAAACTCAAAATGATCTATAAAGGGCTGCAATAACATGCTTTGTTTCTCTTCCCAAGGCTGTGGTCTTTTCACAGGCAAAATAATAATGGTGAGTCTAGTCCTCAGGAGAATATTGTAGAATAGGCACAGGACTAGTAGAATTCTGACCCTGAGGGATGTACAAGTAGTTCTCAGTATTCCTGGATTCCATAGCTGCAAACTTACCCACTATTTAGTTACTTGTTGCTGTGACAAAAATGTGGCAAAAGCAGTTTAAGGAAGGAAGGGTTTATTTGGGCTCACTGTTTGAGGATACAGTCCATCATGGCAGGGAAGGTATGGTGGTGGGAGCATGAGTAGTTTGTCACATTGCATCTTCTGTCAAGAAACAGAGAGAGATGAAAGCTGGTTTCAGCTAGCTTTCTCCTTTTTATTCATAAGTCCAGGACCCCAGTCCATGGAATCGTGCTACCTATATTCATCGGGACTTTCCTCCTCAGTTATCTTTCTGGAAACATCCTCAAAGACACACCCAGAGGGGTGATTCTAAATCTGCTCAACTGACAATAAAGATTAACCATCACGCGTACTAAGTAAAATATATTGTAATTCCCAACCTGACAAGAACTTTGTGGTCATTCAAAGACCTATATGGAGCAGAAATAATCTTTCTTTTGTCTTTTTGAGACAGGGTCTCCCCAGAGGCCCAATTGGATGGAACTCGCTATGTAGATTAGGCTGGCCTCAGTCTCACAGAGACCTGCCTGCCTCTGCCTCCCAAGTGCTTCCCGGTGTGTATGTCCAGCCAAGACATAATTTTTAATGCACCCAATAAACACCTTCCTAGCGGACGTTGAGTGCAGTGACCTGTCATCTTGGTCTCAACTCTTTCTCTAACCAGGCATCCTTTCTGCAGCCTCTGTGATGTCAGATCTTTGCACTTCATGGATTTTGTAAATTTCACTTCTTAAAATGACACCCAGGCATGGTGTTATACCCACCTGTGAACCCAACAGTCAGGAAATAGAAGCAGAAAGATCGCAAGTTTGAAGTCAGGCTAGGATAGATTCCTATTTAAACAAAAATATATAAAGTAACGTTAGCACTGATTGATGGGTGAAAAATGTGACCAGAGACTGAGAGGAACTTAACCCCATGATTCCTCGGGAGTGATGGTTGAGTGTTCACTTTGACTCTAAAATGAATGACACTGACTCATTCTAACACTATTCTTTGGAAATGTTTCAGGGGCCTCTTGAATGACTGTTGCAAAGAAAAAAAGAAAGATATCTGGGAGCATTTTCAAGATCTTTCTTTTTTACACGAATGGGCCCAGTTTTCCTTGACAAGTCCAGGTTGTGATGGCCCTCCTAGGACCAGATGTATTGTTCCAGAAACAGAGATGAAAGGCAGCTGTGGAGAAATTCTGTCTCCCTGTTCTTACTGTCCCTGAACAGATTCCAGGTGCTGAGGTAAAGTTTTTGAAAGAGGCTTAGAGTGAGGGGAAGGAAGCCAGATCCAGGGCAAGGTGAGTGGACAGAGGTTCACAGAGAGGCCCTCAGCTTCACTCAAGTAGATTGTAGGAGGTTCGCCAGGTTATAACAGAGGGAAACCGGCATTTAATACGGACTGTTTCTGTCCCTTGCAAAATCACCCTGACTGGACTTGGAACCTGACATTACTCTGACAAGGTTAGATTTTAAACAATACCAGGAGACCTCAGCAGTGGATGCCTGGCAAAGGCTCCTGTTGATCCTGAGTAGAGGACACCTGGGCAAGGAGCTGTGTGATGCCAGATAGGCCACTTCTCACACTGCTGTGTGAGGATGTAAGGAGTGCTAACTGTCCTCTCCAGGGTCCTTCCTCACAGCTATAAGCTTTGGATTTCCAAAAAGTAAAGATGTTTCAAAACCACAGTGTCCCTTCGTCCTGTGTTTCTGTCTTAAGCTGTGATGAGTTTCTTTTTTTTGCATTTAAATTTGTGAGATAAATTGTTTTCCTGGGCCAGGCATGGTGGCCCAAGTCTTTAATCCCAGGAGCCAGAGGCAGGTGGATCTCTGTGAGAGCCAGGCCAGCCTGGTCTACATCGTGTGTTCCAGGCCAGCTAGGGCTAACCAGAGACTCAAAAAAAGAACTTGTTTTCCTTCTCCATCTTTCCCTGCTCTTGGGATCTTAGACCTCACATCCCAGGCCTCTGGCAAAAAAAAAGAGCTACAAAGCCAGTCAGTGGCTTACTGCCTGCCTCCCTCAGGACCTCCTCAGAGTCCCTCACAGCTCAGCCAGAGAGAGCCTTTGTGTGGCCAAACCCAGGGAAGAATTCACAACTGGGACCAGACCCAGGTCACACGCCCTTCTGGTTTCTTACTTAGAGACACGCTTTCTCACACAGGGGTCAAGAGTTAGAGCCTCACAAACGGGTCCCTGAGATGTGCGGCTAGAAATGTTTTCTTATTGACAGTCCTTTTCTCTCCCTTGAGACTCAGAGAGTTTGAACCTCAGACCTTGCAATCCCTCGACAGATGTCATAAACCACAAATACGTCCCGTGTTGAA
Organism: Nannospalax galili; assembly: GCF_000622305.1. Taxonomy (NCBI): domain Eukaryota; kingdom Metazoa; phylum Chordata; class Mammalia; order Rodentia; family Spalacidae; genus Nannospalax; species Nannospalax galili. The sequence goes on along the minus strand of NW_008338715.1, from coordinate 12,153,410 downwards.
AGGACATACAAGTGACCAACACTGCTGCCATCGCCTTTGCCTCAGCTGGTCTGGGCAGTGTGCCCAGGCTGGTGGGGAGTGCAGAAGAGGGGTGCTGTCTCTGCGACCCCTTTGGCTGGCCCCAGCCTAGCACGCCATTCTCTGCCTGCAGCTTGTTCATATCCTTGAGAAGCCTGTCTGCGTAGACCCATTGTGTCAGCTGCAGTGAGGCAGAAAAGCCAGCCTCTGTTGCTCCAGGTTCAGTGCTCACAGTTGGTGGTTGATCCAGGCACAGGTGTGTGAGACCCCACAGCCAACCAGTGGATGTGGGTGTGGAAGTTATCGTTTATCACACTACTATTTTCCTTTCCTGTTCTTTTTTTCAGTTTAATGTTTTTGCGAACATTTTTAACACATGTTCAGGGGTGGAGAGGCAGAGATCTGGGGTTTTATTTTTGCAGGAGTGTCAATGGAGGTGAGGATGGGGAAGGTGCTCAGCTAAGTACTTCCTGTTGTCTCCTGGTTAGTCCTTCACTGCAGCCTGTTCCTGGTCAGCACAGGACATAGAAGGCCTCGGCTGGCAACGGGCAGTGAGGACCTGCGCAAGAGCCATGCACTCTGCCTTCCAGGGCCTTCTCTCCATAATTACCCCACATTTCCCGCGATGTGTGCTCCCCAGTGCAATCCAATGACGCAGGGTGTGGAGGCACAGATGACGCAGGGGTCTACAGGTGCAGCTGGATGGTGGGGAGCAGAGCATAGTCTGTGTGGTGGGGTCAGTTCTCACCTGGGTCCGGTTCAGGCTTCTACTACCTCAAATTTTCTTCATATCTTTCGCCTTTTGACTGTAACTTTGCAAGATTTGGATTCTTGCAAAATGCAAATGTCTTCAGAGTAATAGAGTACTTTTAAAATGCTGAACATGATTATGAATAGGGGATGCTTATAATCCAAAGGCCAAATGGGAATATTTTACAAGCCATTTGACTATGTTCTTTTGTTTAATGAATTTTATTTGCTAGAATTTTTTGTATAAATGTGAATTGTGAATGTTAAAATATTCTAGACAAAATTTTCAAAGGAAATTTACCCTTCCCACACGACACTCCTTTCCATCCACTCTGTAGCAAGCAAAACTATGGTTGGCAATGTGTGGTTGTTCTAGGGATTCCTGTGTGCACACCTGAGTGTGCATGCGTGCACATATGTTACTTTAACAAAAACAGCATTGTATGTCACATATTGCTGTGTTGCTTGTTTGTTTATTTTTCATTCCTCTGTATTAGAAAAGAACTTTTTTTAGTTTAGTCTGTTCATATTACCTGAGTTTCTTTTCCTTTTTTTTTTTTTTTTTTTTTTTTTTTTTTTTTTTTTTTTTTTGAGAAGGGGTCTCCTATAGCCCCAGCTGGCCTGGAACTCACCATTTAGACCTGGCTGACCTTGAACTCAGAGATCTGCCTGCCTCTGCCTCCCAGTGCTGGGATTAAAGGCATGTACCAACTACCACACCTGGCATCATATTACCTGAGTTTCAAAAGTTTACTAGTCAGGGATGGTGGCTCCTACCTGAAATCCCGTTACTCAGGAAGCAGAGTCCGTGGATTGCTGTGAGTTTGCAGCCAGCTTGGGTTATACAGCAGGACTCTGTCTCAAAAACCAAATAAACAGTGGCCAGTGAAATGGTTCAGAGGGTAAAGGTGCTTGCTGCACAGACCTGGCCACCTGGGAGATCCCTGGAACTCATATAAAGGTGGAAGGAGAGAACCGACTTCACAAAGTTGTCTGCTGGCCTCCACACATGTTATGACACACGTGCCCACCTACCACACAAATAAATTAATTTAAACAACAACAAAACACCACCACAAAAAAACAAAATATATATTTTTTAAAAGAGGGCCTTTTTTTTTTCATTGTTGCTGACCTATATTGAGTAGAAAAAATTAGGGGCTGTCTAAGGCAGTATTGCCCATTAACCCCTCCTCCATTGATGATGGACATGTCTTTCATGAGTCCTATTCAATGCAGTTGACACTAGCCACTTGTAGCCACTGAACACTGGGCAGTGTGACCCAGTGTGACTAGGGAACTGAATGTTCTTAATGCTTAGTTTACTTAATTTTTTTTTTCTCCAAGATAGCATCTCACTGTGTAGCCCAGGCTGGCCTTGAACTTACCATCATTCTGCTTCACGTTCCTGAGTGCTAGGATTACAGGGGTGTACCACTATGTCTCTCTTAATTTTAATTAATTTTCATAACAACTTAAATAGACACAAGTGGCTATTATCTATTGTATAGGATGATCTAGAAAATTTGGGCTGAACCAATCATCTATGCCTAGAAGCATTATAGAAACTTTGAAACCAGACTTTTGAACCCAATAATTCCTTCCATGTTCTGACTGCACGGCATTGGACAAGTTATTCAACCTTTCTGAGCCTCAATTTGTTGATCTATAAGATGAGGATAATAACAGAAACAGTGGGCTGTTCAGAGGCATCAGTGAGTTTACATTTGCAAAGCAATTGAACAAGTACTTTTAGATACGTGTTTTGATCGTGAGAGTAGGAATGAAGGGAGAGAAAAAACATGGGCTGGGAGAGGAGGTGGCTGGAGAGAGGGCTGCTGACTTGAGTGAAAGGATGCTTTATTCCATCAGCAAAGACAGGTCCTAAGTGCCGACAAAAGTTTCTCCATATTGCTTAGACCTCACCTTGATGAATCGTTGCAAGGTAGGGGAGAGAAAAGACAGGCAAGCAGTGATCCCTGAAGAGTGTCCTCCTTTGCTTTTTGTCAGTGCCTTTCTTTGGTCAGAGGGCACAGCCCCTCTCATGCACAGGTCCAGCTTAAGCCCCTGTAGTGGGCCGGGCCAGATAAAGACCTACCTCAGGGCATCCCCTTGACCTACAGAAGACAGTTGGCACAGTGTTGCCAGCCCTCGGGGCCATCCCTGTTCTGATCTGTTTTAAAGCTAATTCCAATAAGAGTAAGAAGGAAGAACATTACTACAGAAGCAAAAGTCTTCTTCCCCAGGGAAAACAGAGTCTATATAGTGGAATAAATCCTGAAATCTAACAGATATTTTTCTCATTACGTGTTTAGGTGTTCTCTGATTCCATCAGGCCATTAGCCTACCCACCCACCCTACACCCAGACCTGGCACCTGGAGTATTTAGAATGTGTTTCTCTGGCCATTACTATGACCCAAGATACTGGTGGCCGCATCTCTTGATTCATTTCTATCTAACGCTTGCCTATGAGTGGTTCATGAATGAATGGATGACAGACAGTAGAAGAACACACGAAAATCCATATTCTACCTTATATGCTGTCGAAATATATTAAGTTCCTTTACATTATGAACAGGATTTATGCATTTGTTTGTTTTGCAATGCTGGGGATAGAACCCAGGCCCTCATTCATGCCAGGCAAGCACTCTACCACCGAGCTACACACCTCTAGACCATGCCCAGGATTTCAGTTAGAGGGATGCAATGTGTTACTGGCCTTGGAGCAGCACAGCTCAGAAAGAATGCCAAGCAATGTGTCTTGTCTTAGGAAAAAAGTGCCAATTCCGGCCTGGCCTTTGGGATGGACATGGGTTTCAATTGCACCTTCCAGTGTGAGCCTCTACTTCCTTTTTTGTTTCTTGACCTGTCAGGGGAACACTGCAGACCTCCAGGAGTCCTGAAACATGCATGTTGTCTGCCACCCCAGGCTTTCACAATGAGATGACCCTCCTGAGCAAGTTGCAATTTCCCAGCTAGGGGGCCAGCAGACAGCCTGTTTTCCTAGAGTCACAAGATACTGTTGCTCTTCCTGCAGCTCCCAAAAAGGCCTGCTGACAGAAAGGTCCCTAGCAGTTGTCTTCCTCAGAGTAAAGCCCATCCCTTCAGGCCCCAGCGACAGTTCATCACCTCTGTTGCCTGTGTTTTCATTCACAGGCCCCATTCAGAGGCTTTTGGAAGCCTTCTGCCCCAGTGCAGTGAGGCAGGGCTGCCTCTTTTTCCACCAAATATCCCAAAGAGAAATGACATTCACCCAGAATTTGGACAAACTTTTTTTTGGAAGAAGAAACAGTGTGAAAATTGCCCGGATCCTTGTTTCTTAAAGTATTTGAGACGCAAACTGCAGGAAGTGGTAGATTCAGGACATAAAGGACATCGTTTGCCTGCCTTATTATCTCATTTTTCAGCAGGACTGACAGGACAGCTGCCTGTTATTACAGAGCACACCAGGAAATGGTTCGCTGCCAAACAGAGCGAGAGAGGGATTAGTGGGCCACTCGTGCCACACAAATGGAACTCTTGCACCTGGTAGGCATGCAGCTCCATTTGAGCCCTAGATGCCATCTTCGTAGGGTATGTTACTTAAATCCCATTTACAAAGAAACAAAAACAAGCCCAAAAGGCACCTTAATGTCATTGTAATTATGATAAGTATTAGTAAGCATTTTGTGGGTTTTACTCTAGATTAAATTAATTGGCGGTGGCTTCGTTTCATCACACTAATCTCTTACTTGTTTTTTGTGGAGTGTGCACCATTCAGTGTTGCAGACCTAACATGTTGTTAAAAATAAAAGATCAATAGCACTTGAATCTTCCGTTGATGGTGTTTCTCGGTGATAGAGATCTCCTTGCAAAGTGTCAGAGCGCCCATCAAAGAGACATTTCAAAGGAAATAAGTAATTTCCTTCTCAGTCTCTCAATTCTAATGCAAGAGGGTAAAGGGAAGAAGAGGCAGAGCCTTGTGCCATGTCAGACATTAGGAGTCCACAGCAAGAGAAGCCCACAAAAGGGTGGCCTGTTCCCACCAAAAGTGAATTTGGTTCCTTCAGGCCAAGCCCCAGGGAAGAATCTAAAAAGAGGAAAAAGTGAATCTGAGAAAACTACCTGTTGGTACTACTGATGATGTCTTTTATAAGATGACTCAATTAATAAAAAAGCAAACTCCAGAAGCTTGACTCAGTTGTTAGTGTTTACCTAGTATGTATGCACAAAGCCCTGGGTTGTATCCCCAGCACCAAATAAACTGGGTTTGGTGGTGCAAGCCTTTAATCCCAGCACTCTGGAGTTGGAGGGAAATTAGAAATTCAAGGTCTCTGGGTGTGGTGGTGCAGGCCTTTAGTCCCAGCACGTGGGAGGCAGAGGCAGGCAGATCTCTGTGAGTTCAAAGCTAGCCTGGTCTACATAGTGAGTTCCAGGCCAGCTGGGGCTACAGGTCTCAAAAAGACCAAAAAAAAAAAAAAGATATTCAAGGTCAACCTTGGCTAGCTCCATAACAAGTTTCACTTTCAGGGGGCTGAGGCAGCATTGAGACTCTAAGCCCAGCGTGGGCTATAATAGCAACCCCCCAAAAAAAGTACATGAAAAAATATAAATTTCTCCTGAAGCATGGTTGATTAAAGAGCTAGGGGAGAAACCTGAAACTGTTAACTCTTCATTCAGGATTCAGGGTCTGCTACGCACAACAAATATGTGTGCCTGCAAGCCATTCAAACTGCAATCCTAACCCTGCACTGTGATGGTGTTAAGATGTGGGTAGGATCTGGTTACTAGGTGAGGGATCTGTTGCCCTCCTGAGTGGTGTTAGTGTCTTTATCAGAAAAGGCACCAGAGACCTGGCTTTCCTTCCTGTCTCGTTTCCTCTGTTCTGTCCCTCTCTCCATCATGTGAGAATACAATTGAAATGGCCATCTACAAACCAGGGAGCAGCCTTCTCTAGACTCAATCAGCCAGCATCCTGATCTTGGACTTTCTAGACTTCAGAACTGTGAGAATCAAATGTGTACAGCCTAAGCCACACAGCCTGTGGTTATTGCCACAGCTTGCTCTAAGGAGTCTCCAGGTGCCAACTCTATAGGCGAAGAAGAACTCCTTGAAAGTCTAGCGGCTCCAAATCTTCTTCAAGGCCAAAGGATCCAAGGTGAATATTAGCTCTCCAGGCCGGCAGGAGACAAGGCCAATCAGGATGGAATTAATGGCTGATAGGACATACTAACCCCTTGAGAAGGGGGATCTGCAGCAAGTCAGGTGTGAGAAGAACCTGAGATGAGCAGCTGAGTTGAAGGGAGGAGGCTGCAGCTCAGGGCTGGAGCCTTAAGTCCCTGTGACAGGCTGTTCTTTGTCCTCCATGAGGCAGGGCTCTGCAAGTAGAAGTCACAGTAGCCCTGATGATGCCTCCCACATTGCTACTCCAGCACAAGATGGATTTGAAGGGAAAGAAGCTAGAGGGGAAAGTTTAGGAAGGTCTTGGGAGGACCAAGAAAGAGACACTCAAATGGAAGTTCCAAGCAGGAGATGCCCTGCTGTGTAGCCTGGAGGTAGAAAACGTTAACAGGTCCTTGAGAACTTCAGGATACAGCTTCCATGAGACACCAGTGAGGCCCAGGGAGGACAGAGCAGATCCTTACTCTAGCTCATACCCAAACAACAGCCAACAGCTCCATCAATACACATGGAAAAACAGATGGTAATGAGGGAAGAGATGATTGGATCCATTTAGGCGAACCTGATTTGAGGAAAAGGGCCTATGCTAATCCATAGGTCAGGGGAGAATGTGAGCTTATGGACACTTTTAAAAAACAGAGCTTAACCCGGGTGTGGTGCCGCGTGCTTTTAATCCCAGTACTTGAAAGGCAGAGGCATGCAAATCTCTGTGAATTTGATGCCAGCCAGATCTACATAGTAAGTTCTAGGCCAACTGAGGCTACATGGAGACCCTATCCCTATGTTAAAAAAAAAAAAAAAAAAAAAAAAAAAAACACAAAAAACAAACAAAAAACACCTAAACAATACAGTACAGCTGTTTCCATAGCATTTATATTGTATAAGGTATTATGATTTCATCTTATAATGAAACATCTTCTGGTCACAGACTCTTGAATCATCAGTGAAAGCAGTGGGCTTTACCTATCGGTGGATGATGAAATTTGTACATAGCAGTTTGAATCTAAGTAAAGTTGTTATTTTTTAATTTTTTTTTTGAGGGGGTGATAGTGTGGTTAATGTTTGACTAACTGTAGGCAGGGAAGTGATGTGTCTTTCAAATCATTTGGGCAACCCAATCCATTTTTTGTTGTTGTTTGTTTTGTTGAAACAGGGCCTCATGTAGCCAGGCTGGCCTCAAACTCACTTTGTCGCTGAGACCGATCTCTCTACTCCTCCTCCCAATCAATCCCTTTCTTAATAATCAGGGATGCACACAGGTGAACAGGACCAGATTGACAGAGTATCTGATGTGAGCCTCCCCTGGATGGAATCCGGACCTTGGCAGATGATGTCCTGGCATTCCCTAGGTAGATCTCTACATATGTTTGGCATACATATTCATATTACCAAATTCATTAAAAACAGAATCTTTGTCTTTTATGCCTGATCTTTAACATCTTATTTATTATTTTTATTTTATGTGTATACGTGCATTGCCTGCATGTAGGTAAGTGCACCCATGTTGTGCAATGCCCGCGGAGGACAGAAGAGTTATGGACAGTTGTTAGCTGCCATGTGGGTGCTGGGATTCGAACCTAGGTCTTCTGCAAGAACAGTCAGTGTTCTTAACCGCTAAGCCATCTCTCCAGTCCCATGCTTGACCTTCTTTTACCTTCTGAAGACTCCTAAGATGGGAGTTGTCTCCACCCTGATTACATGGAGTGCCGACTTACCCTTGAGACCAAAGGGCTGCAAGAACAGCACCACCTTCCTCTGCTATCACCACGCATTGCCCATGCCTGGGATGATGAGGAAGGGCCACTGGACTCTTCTGTTTCCAGCTGGGGCCCACCTTCTTTCCTTTTCCTCAGGCCCCAAGGGTGGGGTGAAAGCTTGCCTCGCTTCGGGTAGTCAGGTTGCAATGTACAGGTCTGCCTCTCGAGCATTATTCCAATATAGGTGGACACCTGAGAAGTAGTATGCCTGGGGCAGACAGCATTTGCTATCTGGATGGCCTAGAGAGATGGAGACAAGCCCAGGGTACTACAGGGGCATAAAGTGGTGAAGTAACAGTGTTATTCCAGAAGCAATTACAAAGGACACTTGCCCTCAGCTTGAGAACAGGAGTGGAAGCGGGTTGGGAAAGGCTTCTCTAAGAAGTTACAGCCTACACTGAGGACTAAAGAACAAGTAGCACTTAACTAAGCAAAACGGAAGGGAAGCGGATAAGGGATTGTCTTAAGGAGAAACATTATTAGGTAAAATTTAAAAAACAAGAATCAAAGGCAAGTCCAAAGGGAACTGAAATTGGACATGTGCAGACTACTGCTTCTTGCACGTGGGGTCTGGCTCCCTTCTTTTTTAAAAAATTTGTTTATATTTTTATTTTTATTTTATGTGTATGAGTGTTTTGCTTGCATGCATGTAAATGTACCTATGGAGTGCCTATGGAGGCCAGAAGAGGGCATTGTGTGCCCTGGAGCTGCAGTTATAAGCAACTGTGAGCCAGTTGATGTGGGGGCTGGGAATGGTACAGATTCCTCTAGTAGAGCAGTACACTTTTTTTTTTTTTTTTTTGGTCTTTTTGAGACAGAGCCTCCCTGTAGCCCCAGCTGCGCTGGAACTCACTATATAGTCCAGGCTGGCCTTGGAACTCACAGAGCTCCATCTGCCAGCTTCTGCCTCCTGAGTTCTAGGACTAAAGGCATGTACCACCACCCCTGGCAACAGTATACATCTTAACCACTGAGCCATCTCTAGCCCCTAAAAATATAATTTAAGGACTGGGATGTAGCTCAGTTGGTAAAGTGCTTGCCTAACATGCACAAAGCCCTGGTTTTGATCCCTAGTGCCTCATAAAAAGGGTATGGTATAATCCCCAAATTTTGGACTCAGAGGCAAAAGGGTCAGAAATTCAAGGCCAACCTCAGCCATGTAGTAGCTTTGAGGCCAGCCTAGGCCACATGAGGCTTTAGCTAAAAACAAAAATATTATATAATGCATAGATGTTGCCACATAATTATATATTTTAATTATGTACAATTGATTTACATAATTCGGATTTTAAAAATATTTTATCAAACTGTGTGTGTGGTATTGTGTGTTTGTGTGGTGTATGTACATGAGTGTTCAGGTGTGTGCACCGTGCATGCACATACAAAAGCCAGAGAAGGATATCAGACATCTTCTACAGCTCTCTGTCTTATTGCCTTGAGACAGGGACTCTCACTGAACTAGAAGCTCCATGGTTTGGGCTAGGTTGGCCAGCAAACTCTTAATAGCCACCTGTCCTCCCTCACTCCTGGCCCCGGTGGTGAGGTCAGAGGCCCCGGTGCTGAGGTCAGAGGTACATGCTCAGCTTTTACATGGGTGTTGGGGATTTGAACTCAAGTCCTCAGGCTTACAGAACAAGCACTCTTACGCACTGAGCCATCTCCCCAGCCCCTTAAATATTTTATTAAGCCTTCTCTCCTGGATGAATACTTGGTCTCTTTAGCTGTTCAAAGAATTCTTCCATAATAATATCATATGATTTATCTCATGTCACATATGGATCTGTTCCTTTGTTTTCATCTTGCCCTTTTGCCCTCACTAGATTTATTGTCACAGTACAAGGACCTTTATTCTGTTCATCCCAAACACCTAGAACAGTACTTGGCAAGTGGCAAGCATTCAATACAAGCTGAAAGAGTGCAATATTTTATTTAAGCTTTACAAAAATGCACCTATTAGGTTTTATATTATCACAAGCCAGAGAGAGCCCAGCAAGCCTTGCTGACTCCCCAGGCTGGTAGCCCAGTGGCCATTCCATGTACCTTCCCTGAGGTGCCACCTCATGGTTTGGAATAAGCATGTTGAATCAGATCCACCATAACTAAGTCACCATTCAATGCCATAGTATCTTATCATGTCCTCTTGGGAGACATGACAGCATGGTAGTTTTGTTCTAAGATCAAATGCTGCTCAACTTCACAAGACAATAGACCCAAACCCTGCCTCTTTGTAAAGGGATGGCTTTTCATTCATTTAGCCACTTGTTCATTCATTAAGGAGAACCAAGCCACTGGGGCTGTCCTGTAGACTTTGGAAATGGATACAATCAAAAGCCAGATTTCTACCATGAAGGAAAATATGCCCACATCATTTTTGGAAGAAAGCCCAGAGGTGGAAGATGATCTTTCCTGTAACGCATCAGAGCTACTAAATGCTACTTCCCCAGTTTAGAAGCTCTCTCCCAGATCCCCATTCCAACAGAATTAGGTGTGGGTCGCCTGGCTAGATAGCTGTTAATTCTGAATAGCCTTGCACTGGAATTTGGAAGGAATGTACGCAGTGCTCAATATGAAACTCTTGTGGCTTCAGGGACCATTTTAATTAAATTAATTACCTCTAGAAGAAACACTTAAGAGCTGTTTAGGCCTAGACAATAGGTACTTGTTCTCATTTCTTATAGGAGTCTCATTGATCAGAGAGTCCTCTTGGTGAGCAGAGGACAATACCGCCACCAGATACTTAAGGACCACCCCTCCCCCATGCCCACCTCCCATGTCACTTGCTCAGTGGAGAGAGATTCAGAAAAGACTGGCAAACCTATAAACTCTCCTGGGCCGTTTTGTCTCACCGCTGTCTCATGCTCCTCCTCCGTTGCTCTGTCTGGCATTCCCCGTAGACCCTTGGCTGTCTTTTGTTTTATGGTCTGCTTTTCTGTGAAGAAAGGCTCCCACCCTAAGAGACCTTTATAGCATCCCTGAAGGAAGAGGGAATAGCACCTTTAAGTTCAGTGTTGCTCTTTCCACCCCCCCCCCCCAGTTTGTCCTTGTCCTTAAGAAGTCCAGGCTTATTTTTTAAAAATATGTTGCATATACTGGCTTGATGCAAAAGAAAGAGGTAATTAGGCTCATCCCTGTCACTCTGTTCTTTTTGCAATTGCAGAGCAAGGAAGTGAAATGAACCAAATTCCCCACCCCCACCACCTCATCCCCTGATCCTGGAAGCCAGCCAGGGACCCTGCACATTTTCACTGGGAACAAGAGGGCAGGAGAGCACTCATAACCCTGAGATCCACTTTTCAGAGCTGTGCATTGATTAGAGAGTGCATTCTGTCTTTGTGGGAAAGCCTATTACTTGTGAGGGTTTTGTGTTGTTTTGTAGGACATGAGGCCTCAGTATGTAACTCCACATCTTCCTACCTCAGGTTCCCAGGTGGCCAAGATTACAGGCCTGCACCAACAGGCCTGGCTTAGGCTGTTGTTGAGATACAGTCTCATTATTGAGCACTCACTGGCCTTGAACTCATGATCAGTTAACTGTATCAAACTCCTTGAACTCCTTAGCAGAGGTATAAAAGGCCGACTCTGGCTTCTGTTCTTTGCAGTCTCTTCCAGTGAATAGGCAGTGGGCAAGGCTCTGAAGGGACTCAACAAACACTGTGGATTGATTGATTGTGGCAAGACTGGGTTTACTGGGATGAGGACAAAGCTAAGAACCAAAGCTTGTCCAATCAGCTTTATGTAATAATATTGTGCAACAGGTGTTAGGGGAGTTGGTTAAAAGCCAGGTAGGTCTCTTCTAGCTTTGGCTGTTCGTAGTTATTACTTAGCAAGTGGGACCTGGTCTGAAGCTTAATGGTAGGCCCAGTATGCTTTAACAAAAATAGTAAGGAATAACAATGCTCAGAATTATTTTTAATTCATGTATGTTACATTCTAATGTATTAATAATGGACAAATGTGTGAATCAAAATTTTGTTACAAGAACAAACTCTAGCAGAAGTCAGTCTTGATGGGAGGCAAAGGCAGGTGGATCTCTATGAGTTCGAGGCTAGCCTGGTCTACAGAGAGAAAGACCCACTCAGCCAGGGCTATATAATGAGACCCTGTCTCAAAAAACAAATAATAAATAAATAAATGTCTAAGTCCAGAGTGTCACTTGTGGCTCAAGGCTATGAGAACCTTAGCCTTGAAATCCAAAAGAAACTGATATACTTCCAAGACACAATGGTACAAAGTAAATATTCTCTTTATTAGGGAGAATAGCAAGGACCCCAGCAGAAACAAATCCAGCTGTGTGGAGCATGTGGAGTCATGATGTGAGCGGTAACCACGCCCCTACAGCCTGGCTCTTTACAGCTCACATGGCCTCTTTTTTGGCTGCCTCCATTCTTTGCCCTTGGCTTGTCTTGGCAGATGTTCCATGTTCCGGACATCTCTAACATCCTGGGGTCTCCAACTCGGTTCGGCTTCACCCTCATAGCTTTAGACATTGCCATCTTGGGGGCTGCAGGCAGGGACTCCACCTGCCTCTATCACATACTGCCTGGCCTCCCAAGCTTTTCTTCGGAATCTGGGTGGAAGCCCCCATGGCTTTGTAACTTAGCATTCTGCATGCTCGCAATACCAGCATCATGTGGACTATGCCTGTCTGTTACCAGACTTAATCGTGTCCAGGCCCCCTTTGTTGTTGTTGTTTTGCTTATTTTTTGGTCTTTTTGTTGTTGTTTTGTTTTTGAGGCAGGGTCTCACATGTAGCCTTGGCTGGCCGGGAACTTGCTATGTGGACCAGGCTGGCCTTGAACTCACAGATCCACCTCTCTCTGCATCCTGAGTACTGGGGTTAAAGGTGTGTGACACTACACCCCACCTTGCAGACATACCTGGAACACAGATTTAGCAGCCTCTGAGAGCCTGAGAAGTGAAGCATAGAGGAATGAGTCCTGAGGAAACGCTTTTCTAGGCAGTCCTGTGTAAACGGTGCCTTGGAGGTATTCTCTTCTCAAGGGAAATTCTTTCAAATGAGTTTGCAGTTTTATACCCTTAAGCCTGCTACACATGGGGGTCTGGGAGGCTCTTGTCATTTTTCCTATTGTCCTGATGCAAAGTATCCTGCTTCTTTTTAGTGGTGGTGCTAATCTCCAGAAATCATGCCATCCTTAGCCCCAAATGGACACTAGATTTTTCTGAAAAACTGCAAGTGTTTCAAGTCTTCTTTCTCTGTCTTTTGCTCTCATTTCTCACTATACAGCTGGCTAAGGTGACTTGCCTTCACTTCATCCATTTCTCCATCACCTAAAATACAATCCATTAAGAAACCCAGTCAGGGGCTGGAGAGCTGGCTCAAGAGCAATGGCTGCTCTTGCACAGGACCCAGGTTTGGTTCCCAGCACCTACATGGCAGTTACTAACCATCTGTAATTCCAGTTCAAGGGGAGCCAATGCCCTCTTCTGGCTTCTGAGGGTACTGCACACATATGGTACACTAGCATAAAAGTAGGCAAAACACTTATACACATAACAAAAATTAAAAAAAAAAAAAAGAAAGAAATCCAGTCATAGCCAGGCATAGCAGTTCACACTTGCAATCTCAGTACTTAGAAGACTGAGAGGAGGAATTCGCCACAGGTTCTGGGCCAGCCTGTGCTACACAGTGAGTTCCAAGACAGCCCGAGCTACAGAATGATATTCTGTCTCCCAAAACAAAACAAAGAAATCCAATCATAAAACGAACCCCACTTTGAGACAATCTGAATCCAGTACAAATTCTCCCTTTCTTAAGCCTTCCTTAAGCCTCAGCTCACCTGAGCACAAACCCTTCAGCCTATCTAGCACCCTGAGTCCCATGATGTGTATACAAAAACCAGGCTTCCAGCTTTATTCAGCTCCTGAGAGCCTTCGGTCAGAATACATTATTGTTTTTGAGACAGGATCTCTCTGTGTATCCACAGATTCACCTCAAATTCACGATTCTCCTGCCTTAGCCTTCCAAGTGCTGTGATTATAGTAGTGCCACTACGCCCAGCTCAAATTCTGTTATTTAATCCTCACAGCTATTTCTTAAAGCAAACACTATTAATAAATGCATTTTACAAATGAGGAAAAGAGAGGCACAGTGTCATTAAGTAACATTTCAAAGGTCACACAGCTGGAAAATGGCAGAACCAGAAACAGATTACAGGTTTGACTCTTGAAGGATTTTTCAGATATTTCCAGAGGTAATCAGCCATCACTGTTGGTTTTACCATCCCTGTCCCTTCTTTTATCTTATTTTTGAGTCAGAGTCTTGCTATGTGGCCCAGGCTAGCCTTAAAGTGCCTCTACCTCCTAAGTGCTGAGATTACAGGCTGCAGCACCATACTGCTCTGTGTTTTGTTTTCCTTTGAAGTGCTAAAAATCAAACCTGCCAAGCACCTGTTCTCCCACTGAGCTACATCTCCAGTTCCAGGTCTTCTCTCTTGGTACTTCCTCATAATTTATTACTTTGGCAAATAATTATTATGCATGAAACCATCACTCCATATTTTCCAGCTGTGTGGAACTCCCTCAGCTTAGCACAGCACATTTGTCTGCCTTCCAAAATGGTAAAGCTTCAACTGACACCCTCTCTCCCCGTAAACAAATTTTTTGTTGCAGTCCACCATGCCATGTGCAGCTTCTTAATCTCTAGCACACATCACACCACATCACATACTTATTCCTCTACCCAGGGCTCTCCAGAGGCAGAGATTGCCTCCAACCCCACCATATTCTTCACACAAGGCACAATGCCTGGGCACGGGTCACGCTTAACATAGTTCCCTTCCTTAAATTGAACTATGACTCTACTGAGGACACTAATTCAAATGCTTCCAAATTAGTAGCAAGTCTCTGTGCCCTGGCAACCGAGAAATCTAAGACAATCATTTAGTAACTTTTCATGATTCATGTTTTTCAGAAAATTGGTTTCCGTATTATTTTTTTCCTGGAATCTGTTGTGCACCGAAAGATGGTAATGATTTTAACTCTACACCTCCTTGCTCAAGAAAAAAAACTCAACAGGTCTTTAGGTTACAGCAATGTCATCTCTTCAACGTAAATGTGCTTTTTGAGGAAGTCCTTTCCGCTATTCCAGGCCACTGGTGGCACCTCGTTTGGGGATGCTGTGTAAGAGGAGGTCTTCCTGGTATCTAGGAGGAAGGTTAACAGTAAGAACAAAGACAACTCAGTGTATGGATTCTTTGGGGGAAGCAAACTGGAGTGAAACCTAGCTATTGCTCTTTGTACCTCCTGAATTGAGAGTTAATGCTAAACCAGTAAACATGTTCTGTGAGCTGACAACATAGTTGCTGGTACTAACCAGGTCATACTGCCAATGTGAGATAACTAAGGCAACTTATCTAGGTAGACCAGACAACTGGTAGATTTTTAAAATTAAGCTGTAGTGCTTTTTGGTTTTAAGAAAATAAGCTTAGGGGCTAGAAAGATAGCTCAGTGGTTAAGAGCACTGACTGCTCTTGCAGAGGACCCGGGTTTGAGTCCCAGCACCCACATGGCGGCTATGAACCGTCCTTAACTCCAGTTCCAGGGGACTCAGAAGCCCTCTTCTGACCTCTGGCATTGCATGACATGGGTCCACTCACATACATGCAGGCAATACACTCATACACACAAAATAAACATAATAAATAAAATTTGAAAAAAAAGGAAATAAGCTGAGGTGATTAAGGACAAGGGAAACATACTACACTTCTGAGCAATGATGCTCAAAATACCCTTCAGTTACCAAGCTCTTATTACACAAGGATTATTTCATGGCGTTTATATGTATAGATCTTTAGTAGGGTTTGTTAAAATTAATGTTTCAGTTATGCATAAATATATTTTAAATTTATTTTATTTTTTATGTGTATGAGTGTTTTGCCTGCATTTATGTAAGTGCACCTGTGTCATGCATGCAAAGCCCACAGAGGCCAAGAGAAGGTGTCAGATCTCCTGGAACTGGAGTTACAAACAGTTGTTAGCCGCCATGTGGGTGCTGGAAGAACAGCAAGTGTTCTTAACCACTGAGTCATTTCTCTAGGCCCACAGATAAGTGTAGCTTTCACCTTGTCTTTTGGAAGCAGACAGAGGCTACCACAAAGATCCATAACTGGTCAAAATGCAGAGAATAAGGAGCCGTGGAGTGCCCACCCCATTGGTACATCTACAGAGCAACTCCTACACCTAAGGCCTAGGGAACATCTTGGAAAAGGGGGCAGAAAGATTGTAAGAGCCAGAGGACCAGGATGCCTGCTGCTAGATAAGTGACTTCTAGACATGCAGGGAAGCAGTGCCTATGGAAACTCAACAATATAATTGCCTAACAAGACCTGCGTAATGACACTAGTCAACATGCCTCTATCACTTTCAAGGGCTGTTTGTAACTTCATAGAACTTCCCAAGATATAATCTGTTTGAAAGGATGGCAACCTGGAACATAACAATTCGATCATACTATCCTGTAATCATCAGATGTTACAGTTGATACTGCCACTTATTTTCAGGATCTTTAATTTCTATCCATGTGTATACAAAACTAGAAGGGCAAGTCTGTGGGGTGCTGCTTAGAAAATCTTTCATTGTTACCAATCCCTTGTTACACAAGGAATACTTCATGGGGTTTATAAGCATAGATCTTTAGTAGGGTTTGTTGAAATTAATGCTTCAGGCCAGGCATTGTGGTGCACGCCTGTAGTCCCAGCACTTGGGAGGCAGAGGCAGGTGGATCTCTGTGATTATTTTGATATATCACAGTGAAAGATTTATCGTCCTCTTTTTTTTTTTTTTTTTTTAAAAAAAAAAAAAAAAAAAAAAAAAAAAAAAAAAATTAACGCTTCAGTTAGCTTATACTTTAAAATAAAAAGGGAATTAAATGGTAAAGAAACAAAGGAAATAGTTTGTACTACATCCTACACCTGATTTGGAAATTCAATGAAAACATACACACACAAAATCAGTTATTTGCAGACCTGCCTTTGTAATTTAAAATGTTAATGAAATGTAAATTTTTCAGTACAAAATTCATGAATGTTCATCCTTCAGTTGCATTGTATCTAACTTTATAGGAGTTCTAAAATTTTTATCAGCTCCCAAAGTCCCTCTTGTGCCTTTTCTGTCTCCACATCACTAAAGATACATTGACAACCACAATCAGAATGGAAGCAACAAAACAATTTCCATTTTGGAAAACAACACACCCCTTGCATTTTTTTACAGTGATCTTGGGTTTTTGGGTTCCAAGCTATTCACAAAGAAAATGTGTTTAATCTGATGTGAAGTTGGCTACCCAGCAGTCTAGTCAGACTGCAGAATGTTTAACTCAGGGTCTGGTAAGCTGCCAGCCATTCTAAATGTTTTCACACCCTGAGCAGGAAGCAATTAAACTCCTAAGTCAGAGCTCAGAGAAAGGCCTTCCTTGCCTTTCTTTGGGCTGTAGAGAAGACTAAGATTTCATGATGGATAGAGAGCTGAGCATGTGATATTTTAAAGGTGGAGCCATGCTCTGCCTCAAGGTGCTCCTGGATGGCAAGCCCTTGCAGCCAACCGTGACACAGTTTATTTATTTTTAGGTGTATGAATGTTTTGCCTGCATGTACGTAAGTGCACCCATGTCATGCAATGCCTGAAGAGGCCAGAAGAGGGCGCTGGATCCCCCAGGAACTGGAGTTACCCACAGTTACTACCTGCCATATGGGTGCTAGGAACCAAATCCAGGTTCACTGCAAGAGCATCTTAACTGCTGAGCCATCTCTCTAGGCCATAAAATAAATCTTAAAAAAAATTTTTTTAGATTATTGGGGAGGGGGAGGTGTGGGTGTGCACATGCCAACAGTGGAGGGCAGAGGACAACTTTGCAGAGTCAGTTCTGTTCTACCTTTATGTGGGGTTCTGGAGAACCAGAACCCAGGTTGCCAAGTTTTCATGCAAGCCCTTTTTGCCTGATGAGCCATCTTGCCAACCCAAGGCTTCTTTCCAAGCATTTCAAGTGATCACTTTTATTAATTTTATCACTCCACTTGCAAAAAGGAAGACTCTATTTATTTATTGTAAAAAAGCCCACATATGTGAACTGGAAGCCGTATCCCTGGTGTTCGGCCTGGCACTGTCATTAATAAATGACCTTAAGCAAGTAGACTTCTTTATGAATGCTATCATAAAATTAGGTTCAAATGGGAAGGGAAGATCTTTTTATTATAATTGAGAACGATATATACACGCTTTCCTTTCTTTCTTTACCTTTAAATTTTAGAGGGGTGGATATTTATGGGCATGTATATTCAAGATCAAAAATATACAGCTGGGCGTGGTGGTGCATGCCTTTAATCCCAGCACTTGGGAAGCAGAGACAGGCAATCTCTATGAGTTTGAGGCCAGCCTGGTCTACATAGTGAGTTCCCAGAAGCTGGGGCTACAGGGGTACCGTCTCAAAAAAAAAAAAAACCTACACACACACACACACACACACACTGTCCTAGTTCAGTGGGTTTGGATTTCTTTCGTTCTTGTCCCCTTCCCTTTTTCGGGGGGGTGAAGCGATGCCTTGATATGCAGCCCATTGTGGTAATCCTACTTCAGCCTCCCAAGAGCTGGTCATGAACTACTTGCTGGATAGTTTCAGCTGTCCACTTGACAAGCTTGGGAAGAGGGAACCTCAATTGGAGAACTGGCCATTCTTAAATGCTGAGTGATGTGGGAGGACCTGCCTGGGCAGGTGGGTCTGGGATGTATAAGTAGCTGAGTAAACAGGGGAGCAAGCCAATAAGCAGCGATCCTCCATGGTCTGCTTCAGTTCCTGCCTCCAGGCTCCTGCTCGAGTTCCTAGGGCAAAGATGAACCATAACAGAGAAGTGCAAGCCAAATACAAGCCTTTCTTCCCCAAGTTGGTTGCAGTCATAGCACTTTATCATAGCAATAGGAAGCTAACTAGGACACTACTACACATAGCTATTTGAATTATTAGTATTGTGTATGAGAGCGAGAGTGTAGGTGCATGCCACGGTACACTTGTGGAGGTCAAGGACAACCTTTGAGAGTTGGTTCTTTCCTTCTACTGTGGATTCTGTGAATAGAACTCAGGTTTGTCAGGCTTGGTGATAGATGCCTTCATTTGCTGCTCTATTTCTCTGGTCCTTTTTTTAAACAGACCAGGGTTATGGTTAAATATCAAGTACTAACTACTGTACAGCAGAATTAGAAAAAATGCTTACTTACATACTTTCTTAGAAGCAATTTCAGGGTGCAGTGTTAACTAGTGATGGTTTTGAACAACTTAAAGCCATGTAGTATTTTTTCTTGAGATGAGGTCTATGTAGCCCTGGCTGGCCTGAAACTTACTATGTAAACCAGGCTGAACTTGAACTCAGATCTGCCTGCTTTTGCCTCACTAGTCCTGGGATTAAAGGCCAGTGGCTCTAGTCCATGTTTTGATGATCAGCCTCAACTTTGCCTAAGGAGAGCTACAGTCGGGAGTCTGAGCATGTTCCCAAAGGCCCATGTGTTAGGCTCGTTCAGTGTGGTGCTCTTAGGAGGTATAAACTTTAAAAGAGGTGTGGAGGTCTTCAGGTCGCTGAGGGCCACACTTGAAGAGGACTGTGGGATCTGGGTCTCTTCCTTTCTCTCTTTTCCTGCCATAAAGTGAACAGCTCTGACCTGTGTACTCTCTGCCATGTGTTTTCTCTCCATAGACCCAAATCAATGAAGTCAACCCACTGTGGGCTTAAACTTCCCAAACTGTAAGCCAAAGAACCCTTTCTAATGTTATCTCAAGTATCTGCTATAGTGACAGAAAGCTAACAAATACATAAAAACAAAACAAAACCACTGGCAAGACAAGGTAGAGTGGTTGATTTCTGATTCTTAAGTCTTTTACAAAATTATCATTCAACAGGGCTGAGGGGATAGCTCAGCGGTGCATGACTAGCTAGCATGCATGAGATCCTAGGTTTGATCTCCATTACTACCTCCACCCAGAAAATCTGTCAGGGGACAGAAGCATGCTGCAAACAGAATACTGTGCAGTGGGCTTTGCAGAGCTCAAAAATCTTGGAATACCTGCTAAATTCCTCTTACCTCCGTGAAATGGGTGGTTTTGCTATGTTATGATGTTCAAGATCAACTGCACTGTGCACATTTTATGTCTCTAGACAGGTATGTCTACCTCTGCAGGTCCTCTCTCAGTATAAAAAATTTTAAATCATTTTTGATGTACTTAAAAAGTTAATATACACAAAATATGACTATTATTCCACCTTTAACTCTTAGCTGCTTTTCCATTCTTAGAATTCTTAGCCCCAGCTGGTCTGGAACTCACGCCAGGCTGGCCTCCAGAGATCCACCTGCCTCTGACTCCCTGAGATTAAAGGCATGTGCCACTATGCCAAGCTCTATTCTTAGAATTCTTAACTTCAGGTTCATTTTTTTTGAGACAGGTTTCTAGCCTACAATAACCGTGACTAGCCAAGGATGATCTTGAACTTCTGATCTGCCTGCCTCTACTTCCCAAGTGCTAGGATTACAGACTGAGCCAATGTACCTGGTTTGTGCAGTGCTGAGGATGGACCTAGGATCTTGGGGATGCTAGGCAAGTACTATGAGCTACATTCTCCAGCTTTAACTTCAGTTTCATGCAACACAATGGTACCATGATATATTGACAGACACTGCAAGAACTACCAGGTGAATATATAAACTCATTTTGCAGATTTAATCTTCAGGCTGGAGATTCTGAGGTGAGTGCCTTGTGTTCATCTTATTTTATTTGAATTAAGATCTTTTTTTGGTCTTTTTGAGAGAGTCTCCCAGTAGCCCCAGCTGGCCTAGAACTCACTTTGTAGACCAGGCTGGCCTCGAACTCAAGAGATCCACCTGCCTCTGCCTCCCGAGTGCTGGGATTAAAAAATGTGTGCCACCATGCCTGGCTGGAGTTAGTTTTAAAAGATCTAAAAATATTGCAAGGAAAAAAAAAAAAAAAGCTAAAATTTTGTGACTCGTATCAAAAGTTGTCACATTGGTCTGGAAATTTGAATTTTAACCATTTGAAGCACAATGATTGACAAGCATAAAAAAAAATCTGATAGGAATACAGAAATTGAGGATTTTGTATTTCCTACTAACAGCAGGATGCTTTTGATTCATCTTACCAAATTGGTTGTCATTAAAGAACCAATAGCTTATGCTATTACTTTGCTGAATTAAACTTTTTACATAGAAAGTCATTTTCATCTCCAAATACCACCATAAACACTTGGCATGCTTCCTTTGTTATCAATAAACTTCCTCAGATTTCTGTAAGACATTTTCAGTTTTTGTTTGGTTTTTTTAAGACAGGATCTCGCTGTAGCCCCAGTTGGCCTGAACTCCCTATGTAGAACAGCCTGGCCTTGAACTCAGAGATCTGCCTGCCTCTGCCTCCCTAGTGCTGGGATTAAAGGCCTTGAACTCACAATGTAGTAGAGGATGACCTTGAACTTCTGGTCCTCCTTCCTCTACCTCCCCAGTGCTGCTGTTCCAGGTGCGGGTAGCTAAACCCCATCCCCCATGCATGCTAGGCACACCAATTGAGCTACACCTTAATCCTGACACTTAGAATTTTAACTACCTAAAACTTCAAGTTACATACACGCAGTACGTTAGCTCTGAATTCAGAAAAATCATGTCAACACTACACTATTTGAGCCAGGAAAGCTTTAACCCCGTGCCTCATAGTCTTGCAGTTTCATCTTGAAGCAGCTCAGTTGGTGCCGCCACTCAACTACCTTGGGTATTGCAGTAGTAAAGCGTTTTGGCATCTGGGATGTGCTACAAAGGAGTATATGACTAAACCAATAGTTAAAGCCCTTTTTCTCTAGGATAACGTACCAACAATTCTTGAGTACATTAGTCTTGAGAAGCAGAACTGGCTCAACTAGAGAGCTTCATTAGATGGCTTAAAGTCAGAAGGTACATGAAGTCTGGCCTGACATGGTCTCAAAGGAATTGAAGGAGAACCATCTCTTGCCAGCTTGGAAGCTTGACTCACTTTTAAGTGACCTGTACTGGTCAGTGAGGTAATCTATGGTGTGCCAGTGCTGGCTCCAAAAGTGGGTGGTCTTTGCAGAGGGAGGTGCTTGCTCACTCTACCTCTGGCTAGAGCCAGTTCCTGCAGCTGGACAAGGGCAGCCCACAGACTGCACTTGCACATTTCTTCATTTCTCACTCGAGTGCCCTTCTTTAGTTCCCTTTCAACTGCCCACTTTATATCGGCTTCATTACACCACCGCTCCATTTGTAATGTAAATCGGGGAACTCAGGGAAGTTTTTCTTTTGGCCTTGTCTACGGAAGAATACCGAGAGGTATTCAAAACGTATTAACACAAATCAATGGCACCAATAAAAGCAAAATCTCCTTAGCAACATAATCTTGATTGCAGAAGGAGAACTGAGAGCATTTAGCGGAACAGTGGCCCACATGGAATACTCATTTGTCTGGAAGAATCCAGCACAAAGCCTAAAAGAGAGATTCTGAAAAAATCCAAAATTAACTCACAGGGAACAGTTACTCTTTTTTTCAAAAGTCCACAATTGGCTACATTAAATCTATCGTGTGCTTTTGGCTCAGCAACATTGTATCACAGCGCTTTGCAAACTGAAATTACAACACCCTGCATGCTTCACATGAGTTACAGGGTGCTTTTTGTTTGTTTTGTTTTTTTGAGGTTTTTTTTTTTTCCTCCCTTGGTCGATTTCTTTGGTAAAGCAAACAAAAAAGTCTGAAGAAATATTCATCTCACACACAATGAAAAGAAAACTGAATGGTAACCTAACAATATCTAAGACTGTAGGTACAAAAGGTTGGACTATCTTTTTAGGCTTTCTGCAACAGATTCTAAGACAGTAACTACTGCAGGCAGTAATGGCATTTTGCTGGAGTCTCCATTTGTGAAAAAGAAATGTAATGCAATTCTGGGAATTCTCTTGTACTTGTTAGGATAAAAAGTGAAAAGAATGGAAATTCAGAAAATAAAGAGAAATCAATCCTTTGAAAACTGAAATGTTTCATACAGAACTTTCATTTTATATCTTAGCTAAAACAATCCAGAGGAAAAACATCTTTATTGCACACTCTGAAGTCAGAATTTTATCTCTACAACTGTACACATGTCTATCTAGAAATACGCATGTGTGAACAAACATTCCTGGAAAGAACAGCACCTTACAGTGAACCTTCTGCAATGCCGATTAATTAAAACTTCAGTGATTGTGGAGAAGTTGCAAGGCTGCAGGTTCAGAGCCTAATTACAATTTATATTGGGGGTAGCTTTAACCCCCTTAACAGTCATTTCTTACTACCTGTGGTCTGTCTGACCTAACATCCTTGTGACTAACAGGTGAAACCTTTGAAATATATGACCATCCAGCTTCCACCAGCCAAAACGCTGAGAATGTCATCAGAGAGCATGGGGCCTATAGCAGAGACTCTGTCACTTTGCTATGACTTTGCCTACCTGAGAGTTTTCTACCAATGTATCTGAAAGTGCCTTGACTTACAGCTTTGTTCTGTTACTGTAACAACTTCATGAAACTGCTGTGGCTTTGGAACATGGAATTTGGGGTAACCTGAATCCGTGTTTCTAGGCCATGGTCACGCATATTTGGTTTCAGAACAAACTCTTACTCACTTTTAAAGTTCCTTTTGCATCAACACATGTATGTATATTTACCATGTATGTGGTACTACTTTATGAAAGTTAACAATGGAAAGGTCAACCAAATAAAAGGAAGAAGAAAACTGTGATAGTTGACACAATGCAACATATAGGTAAATATGTATATTTACAGAGACAGGGAATAGATTTCTTCCTTCACCTGAAAATTTAAATAGGGCAATCAATAATCCTACATAAAAACTATTCAATTTACAATTATTTTTATGTGTATGCATGTACTGCTTACATGTATGTAAGTGCACCTTTGTCGTGCAATGCCTATAGAGGACTGAACAGGGTGTCGGTTTCCCTGAACTAGTTAGCTACCATGTGGGTGCTGGGATTCAAACCTGGGTCTTCTCCCAGAACAGCTAGTGCTCTTAATTGCTGAGCCATCTCTCCAGCCCCCTCATTTTACAATTTAAGGTCAACTAAAATAAGATCTTTGGAGGAAGGGGGTGTTATGTAAATTGCACTTTTCGTTTTTCTCTCTGTGGTACTGAAGATAAAGCCAGAGCCTTGTGTAAAAGCTCTACCAAAGAGCTTCGCCTCCAGAGTCTTGTGTAAGAGCTCTACCAACAAGCTTCACCTCCAGCCTCTCAATTCTTTCCACAACTATAATGAAAGCTCATGAATATACAGTACAAAATTCTCAAGTTTGCTGTGCAAAATTCCTAACTCATACTGTGGTGGTTTGAATGAGAATGTCCCCCATAGGCTCCAAGTATTTGGATATTTTGTCCCCAGTTGGTGGTGCTGCTTTAGAAGGTCTTAGAAGGTGTGGCCATGCTGGAGGAAGCACGTCACTGGGGGCGGATTTACAGAGTTCTTAAGCCTTGCTAGTTCTCAAGTTACTACCTTGCTTCCTTTGCTTCCTGTGCCTGCTTGAAGATGTGAGCTGTTAGCTTCCACTCCTCCGACCATGATGGACTCTTGCACCTTTGGAACCGTAGGCTAAATACTCTTCCTTTTATACGTTCCCTTGGTCATGGTGTTTCTATCACAGCAATAGAAAAGTAACTAATACACATACTATTCTATTAGTCTCATAAAACTTGTTAATATTCATAACAATGTTCAATTTAACTTTCTTCCTAGCGTTTATGAGCCCTGTCTACAGCAGGCATGTGTGCATACTTCATACTGTCAGCCCATCAGACACTGATAGCTCCATGAGTTTCCATTAAAGTGACTGGTATTTTACTTCATGTATTACACTCTTCAACTACAAAGAGCTGTGAATGTTTTAGTTTTGACCATGTGTTAAAACCACATGCTGCAACGGAGTCTGTTAAAAACAGCGTTTTTGAGCCAGGTGTGACAGCATAAGCCCACAATTTCGGACCTTAAGAGGCTGAGGCAGGAAGATCAAGAGTTTGAGGACAGTTTGGGCTACATTGTGAGAGTGTCTTTAAAAAATAAAATTTTTAAAAAGCCGTTCAGTCAACAAGTCAAAGCAAGCAAGCATACATGCAAGCACGCACGCACACACACACACACACACACACACATATACAGAGAAACATAGTTCAAATGAGGTCTCTATTTGAAGACAGATCTTGCTATATAGTCCAGAAGCATGTAGCCCAGGTTAGCCTTGAACTTGAGATCCTCATGGCTCTGCCTTCCAAGGATGGGCATTACAGGTTATGTATTTCTACACCTGGTTTGAAAAGTTAATTTTATAAGAAAAATTTAGTTTGATTTATAATTTTAATTCAAGGTTTTATACATTTGACTGCAACCTACAAGGAATCACAAACAAGCCACCAAAACTATAACCAATGTACACATTTCTTCATAGTTATGACTACAAATTTATTTATTTTTGGTTTTTTTGAGACAGGGTCTTCCTGTAGCCTCAGCTGTCCTGGAACTCACTATGTAGACCAGGCTGGCCTTCAACTCACAGAGATCCACCTGCCTCTGCCTCCCAAGTGCTGGAATTAAAGGCATGTGCTTTTTTTCTTTGAGACATGGTCTCACTATGTAGCCTTGCCTGGAGTGAAACTCATATATAGACCAAGCTGGCCTGAACTCAGAGATCTGCCTGTCAAGCCTGCAAATGCTGGAATTAAAAGTATATACCACCAAGCCTGGCTGAATTTTTTTTTTCATTTTTCTTTTGGACTTTTTTGAGACAGGGTCTCCCTGTAACCCCCACTGGCCTGGAACTCGGAGGATCTGCCTGCCTCTGCCTCTGGAGTGCTGCGATTAAAGACATGCGCCACCATGCCCAGCTCTGAATACATTTTTTTTTTTTTTTTTTGGTCTTTTTGAAACAGGATCTCCCTGTAGCCCCAGTTGGCCTGGAACTATGTAGACCAGGGTGGCCTTGACCTCACAGAGATCCACCTGCTTCTACCTCCCAAGTGCTGGGGCTAAAGGCATGAACCATCACATTTTTTTAAAAAAAAAATTATTATTTTTATTTTATGTGTATGAGTGTAATGCCTGCATGTAAGGAGGTGTACCCGTGTTGTACAATGCCCTCAGAGATCAGAGGAGGGCATCAGATCACCAGGAACTGAAGTTACAGATGGTTGTCGGCTACCATGTAGGTGCTGGGAATTGAACCCAAGTCTTCTGCAAGAGAAGCCAGTGCTCTTAACTGCTGAGCCATCTCTCCATCCCCATGAATACAAATTTTTAACTAGCCAAGAGGAAAGCTTATTTTAAGTAAAATAGATGTTTGTTTGATAAACATTTTGTTAGGAACCAGAAAAAATTTGTACCTTTGAAATTCAATTTTGTATTTTACCATCTTTGAAAAGGTTGCCAGATTTACCTCAATGTCACTTGAGTTACCTGAAAGTGTAGGTGAAAAGACCATGCTTTGCTCTACATAACACTTACTCATCAGAAGTTTCATAAAAAAGAAACAGAGAATTTAAGAGGGCCTTGATCATGTGAGTGAAGACAAATTCCTGTCTATGAAGACTTCACAGCAATGTAATGACAGTTAAATTATCTGTAAGTACAGGAAAAGGTCTTTAATTTAGTACAACGGGTTTCTCTTACATTTATGTGTATGTGTACTGCCTGCATATAAATGTACATGTGTGCAGTGCTTGAAGAGGCCAGAAGAGGGTGTCTGATCCCCCAAAACTGGAGTTAATGGACAACTGTTAGCTGCAATGTTAGTGCTGGGACCCGAAACTGGGTCCTGTGCAAGAGTAGCCAGTGCTCTTAACCAGAGTTATTTCTCCGGCCCCTACAATGGGTTTCTTGAATGAAGATAAGACTACTTCCTTCTAGATTTTAAGTTTATATAGACAGCATTTATGTCAAGAGAAAGAACTGGACATAGTTTTACTAAATTATCCAGCGGGAAAACACAAGAAGGAATCTGGAATGTGAACCTACATTATGTCTCAAAAGAGGTGAGAACTTCTTTTTTGTTGCTATTTGTTCAAAACTCTGGTCTCGAACTTAGGATCCTGCCTCAGCCTCCAGAGTGCTGACATTACAGGTGTATACCAACACCTGGGCAATTTTCTCCTGAAGGCTGGATGATGCTGAGCTTCTTAAAAAAAAAAAAAAAAAAAAAAAAAAAAGCCAGGTATCGTAGCTCACACCTTTAATCCCAGTACTTGGGAGGCAGAGGCAGGCAGATCTCTGTGAGTTCAAGGCCAGCCTGGTCTACATAGTGAGTTCCAGGACAGCTGAAGCTACAGGGACACTCTGTCTCAAAAAGACCAAAAAAAAAAAAAAAAAAAAAAGAAAGAAAGAAAAAACACGCCCCCCACCCCAAAAAAAACCAAAAAAGCAACAGATAGCTGGTTCACTAAAAAACAAAAATGCCTGGTGATCAGTTTGTTAAAAATATTTCTGAGCTACAGAGCTAAGAAGGCAATACACTATTTTTTATAAACAGGGAAAAAAGAAAAACCAGTCAATTCTCCAATTAAAAGCACTGGGAGTGCTTAAAAAACAAAACCCAAAGCAGACTGGGCCTTCAGGAGCACGCCTTTAATCTCAGTACTGAGGAGACAGAAGTAGGTGGATCTCTGTAAATTCAAGGCCAGCCTTGTCTACATAGTGAGTTCCAGGCCAGTTTTGGCTACAGGGAGACCCTGTCTCAAAAAGGAAGACCCCTCCCCCGCCCCAAATGAGGTGATGTATCTTAGATATATTTTTAAATATTATTTTATGTGTATGAGTAGACTGTCTGCATGTATGTAAGTGCACCTGTGTCGTGCAATTCCCACAGAGGTCAGAAGACGGTGACAAATCCCCTGGAACTGGAGTTTTGAACGAATGTCAGAATGTCAGCCACCATGTATGTGGGTACTGGGAATCAAATCTGGATCCTCTGCAAGAGCAGCCAGTGCTCTTAACTGCTGAGCCATCTTTCCAGCCCCAGATTTAACTATATTGTAAAGGATCATTTAAAAAAAATTTCAGGTATAATATTTAGTAATTCCCCAATCTTTAAACACACAAAGCATTTTAAATACATTTGGGGAGTATACCATTTCTAATTTCAAATGCAAAATTCAGCAATAACTCAAATTCATGACACCATATGTACAGCCAAATCACTACTATCAAACATTTAGGTACCTATTCTTATACAGAACTTAAACAAGAAAAAAAAAAAAAAAAGACTGAAACAACAGCATCACGAGGTAGTCACAGTATCTTCCTGTCTGAAAATGAGAGTAAAAACAAAAAGGCCAAATAAATTGATGATCCTGAGGAACATCAAAAATGAAATCAGATAAGCACCACAGCTAATGCCTGCAATCCTCAGTTACATTAAGAGTTTGAAGCCAGCCTGGGCTACATTAAGAAAGACCCTATCTCAAAACAACGTGAAAGAAAGATCAGCATCTTGAATTTCTGTTTCAGTATGTAAATACAGATGATGTAAATACAGCTGAATTCAAGCTTGTAATCTTGGCACCTGGCAGGCTAGGAAGTTTAAGGCTGGTTTGGGTTACACAGAAAAACTCTTATCTGAAAACAAAACAAGAATGGAAAAGAATGAACATTCTCAACGGTAGTTCCTTTTGTAAGGGCAAGTCTGACCAATTCTCAGATCTAGGTGGAAAGCATAGGATTCTGGACCATCAAGAGGGTAGCAGTGCTTAGGGATGTAGACCAGAGGCAGAGAGCTTGCCTATCATCCACCAGCCATGGGCCATGGGGGATGATAGGCACCACAAAGGGGAGAGGGAGGATAGTGGAAGGATTCAAGGTGTTTCAGAAGGACAGAAAGTTCCAGGACTAGATGCTGGAGTATGTCAAAGACAACTGTAAATATATTTTACTTCTGAGTTAGTACTAGTGATCAACAGCAAGCCAAAGCAAGTATTTACAGTGAAACATCAGGCATGCAGATAAAGGGTATAACTGTGGAGCCGAACATCATGAAAATTCACAGTCTATGTACATAATGTCGTATAAAACTAGTGCATTTGAACTCATGCAAAGTAGGTGCAACTGCACATATGACCACTGAACATAATCTTACAAATGACTGCAATGGAATACTGTCAAAATCTTCTATGGCCAACTTGTGTCTATAGTACAAGGCAACAATCTGAAATACTATAAATAACATGAAGATACAAGCATGGAGGAAAGTTATGCTTCTTCCTGATTTAAAATTATTCACTTACAAAACAAATTATTCTAATAAGAAAAAACTCATTATTTAACTCAAGGTTTTGTTAAATTTATTTTGATTTTAAGCCGAAATCACATGGTTTACGTTTTAAATGACTGGAATCTAGTCAGTGAAGAGTCTTAACATAGCATCTGCTGGTAATTTTAGATGAATACAGTGAAGCCCTCAAGAGGGAAGGGCCCATTTACCTCAAAGCTGAGTATGTCACAGCAGGAATGGTGACTATGGTAAAATGCCAGTGGTGTATAAAAAGATCATAGGTTATTTACTTAGCCTATACAAAAATCTACACATTGGATTTTCTGCCAATAATATATTTTCTTGGCCAGTTCAAAAAGCACCTATGGTTCATGTCTCACAAATTTAAAATCAGAAAATAGGAGCTAAGGAACAATCTTCATTTAAAATATTTCCTTGGACTGATGTTCATATAACAACAGTGCCTTTGACATTTCTAATTTCCAGTAACATGGGCACTTAAATTCATGATTCAAGAAATGGTAATACTGGAAGCTATTAATGAAAACCCAAGCATGAAATTCTAGATGCTCAAGGCATAACTGGTTTATGGTAATGCCACATATAGTGCATTCCTCGTTCACTATACATACATTGGAAGTGTAGAGTGCACATTTCTAGGGATTTTTAAAGCAACTGACGTATTTCTGATTACAATTGTAAAAGCTTTTAAAAAATCCTATACTTAATGTTAACTGTGAAAATTATGTTAAAATATTCTTACAGCAATATAATTTTGGAAAATTACAACTGACTAACAATAGGAGACAAATGACATCTTACTAGTAGGTCAGAGTTTCCTCTAAAGCTGATCACAATGGCAGTCTAGATTTAGTTTTGTACAGAGAACACTGTTGCATAGTCTACATGGTCATCATGTTTTTCAGTTCTTTCTGAATCCTGAGGCTGATTAGCACTATATGGATATACAATCATTTTCACACTAAAACACAAAGGAATACTGGCATTCTGAATAGTATTACTTTTAATTGCACTAATTTACGGTGGTAGGACACATTTACCTAGAAAAAAGTTGTAAAAGTGTGAACTATTTAAATTCTTTGTACTCTGAACTCCTGGGGGGAGGGGATCTACACATTCAAGCTGTTAAGTTATGGGAGGGGAGCACTGGAAACATTCTCAGACCAGAAAAAAAATTTGTCTTAAATCCTAATTTTTAAGGTAGCTCCTAAAGTCCCATCCACGATATGAGATACTGACATTTAACTACTCCAATTTATATAGTACAGTACTTTAGAGAAGTACAAAGAAATACTTTTTTAAAAATACAGGTATATAAATTAATGAAATTGGTATTTAAAAGATTTAATACAAGGGGGGAAAAGGTAGTGGTACCAATTCTTAATACAAATTATTAAGCATAGTTTATATAATTTCAAAAATTATTCACATTATTGCTCGATACCACAGCTGTATGGAACAAGTTCTTGGCACACATTAAACCATGTATAATTTTACTCATTAAAAACAAGCTTACAGGTAGGCCATTCAGAAATCTAAAAAGTTTTTAAATGTATGAAGATGGGAAAGCTGTATTATGTTGTATGTTTTTATTTTAAAGCAATAAGCTAATCTGACTTGAACTTAAATATCACATTTTTAATTTGAAAAAGTACATACAACTAGATTGAAAGTGAATAGGTAGGTTAAAAAGAGTATTAAATATGTCCTCCATTTATGAGTAATAATCTTCTATATATACCAATGAGGTATTAAACACCAACTTATTTTTAATTCTAGAACATTTGCTTTCTTGTCAAAACTTTTCAGGAATATATACCCATTCTACAATTATGTTAGCTTCAGAGACATTTTTCTTAAAATTTTATTAAAGGGGTAATTCATATTTTTATATATAAGATTTGTTGAACAATAAAAATAACTCAAGTAAGGCTGTTATCACTATCATCCTGATTGAAAATGAACATAGACTGATGCTACTCTATGGTGAACCTGAGCTCTGGATCTTTAGATACATGCAGACCATTCACTGATTTGTCTAGTAAAAAGAATTTAGTTCTACCTTACTGCCTTTGAATATAGAAATATTTTCAAAGTTCTTTAATATTTCTTTATAACATTAATAGATATATCTGCTGTAAACAAAGTATTAGAAACTGTATGAGAAAAGTCATGTCAGGTCCAAAAAGCTATTAAAACTCGTTTTAAAGTAATTACTATGGTAAATTTTAAAGGGAAGAAAAAAGTACTAATACAAAGAGTGTGCTTGCCAGAGTAGATAGAAAATGTTTTTCTAATGTTAAGAAATTTATAAATAAAGGGTTGTGTGTACCTTGGTGATAAAATAAAAAAGGCTGGCCACTTTTTATGCTAAGTTCAAATGTATATTTTTTTTTTTGAGAATACAAAAAGTAATCCTTGAAAATCAGAATACATAACAGAAAGAGCACAATAACTTAAGTATTAAACATCTGTATGAAATAACTTGCAAAGTTTGACAAATACGCACACATAGAACATGCGGTTATTTAAAAACAAAACAAAACAAATAAAAAAACACCACCCGATTCTGTAGAACCAATGTCATGTCACCACCAGGAGAGCACCAAGCAAGGCACCATTGGAAAGACAGCATATCCAAGAGTCTCTATAAATAAAGCAAATGCTAATCTGGTCGAAAAATTGGTGTCTTTGGTAAAAATTCTATGAGGATGACCTGTAAAGGGAGAAGAAAGACAATGTTATACTTTGTCACTTAAAAAAAAAAGAAATTTGAGTTGAGAGGGGACCCACTGAGGAGGAGGAAGGAAGAACAAGGTCAGAAGGAGTGGGACAAAGATAAGAGGGGGGCAACAGAGGGGTGAGCATAATCAAAACACATTACACATATGTATGAAATGCCATAATGAAACTTCTCATTACGTGTAATATATGCTAATAAAAATTTTAAATTTTCTTTTGAAAATCCACTCACATTTTAAAACTATTAATTTTTCCTCATTTTCTAAAGATTTATTTTTATTTTAGGTATATGTGTGAGTGTCTGCATATATGTAAGTGTACCCATGTTATACAATGCCCACAGAGTGCAGAAGACCATGCCAGATCTCCTAGAACTGGAGTTACATATGCTTGTGACCTGCCATCTGGGTGCTGGGAACTGAACCTGGGCCCTCTGCAAGAGCAGCAAGTACTCTTAACTGCTGAGTCATCTCTCCAGCTCAATTTTTCATTTCATTTATTTATTTACTTGTTTGTTTGTATATGTATCTTTTAGAGACAGGGTCTCCCTGTAGCCATAGCTGACCTGGAACTTGCTATACAGACCAGGCTGGCTTTGATCTCATGGAAATCTGCCTCCCTCTGTCTCCTGAGTGCTGCGATTAAAGATGTGTGCCACCATGCCTGGCTGATTTTTCATTTTTAAAACAGGCATTTATCTGATAGTGATCCTGATTTTTTGGACCTTTATCAAATAAAAAATAGCCTTCAGTTCTACGGGGGAGGGGGGAGACAAGCAACATAATGGAAGCCTGAGAGATAGAGGTGGGTGATACAGGTGAGTCTATTTGACGTACTAGAGAAGCATGTGTGTGCATGCATGTTTGAGTAAGAAATACTGAGATGTGCACACTAGGTATTTCAGGGAGTATGGGTTTATTTAATCCTAACAACCTAGGAGGCATTATTGTCTTCACTGACAGACAAGAAAACTAATGATCTGGCTCCACACAATGGCTCAGTGGATTTGCCTCTAAGTCTGACAACCTGAGTTCAATCACCAGAACCCACATGGCAGAAGGAAACAAGACACATACAAATAGATAAATTATAAAAAAAAGAAAAGAAAACCAGTTATCTCACAACTTGTAAGATGATCATGGATATAAAGTCAGTATTCAGGGAAAAACTGTCTAGGGAACTGGAGGGATGGCACTTGCTGCTCTTCCAGAGGACCTGGGTTTGATTCCCAGCACCCATACCAGGTGGTTCACAACTACCTATTAACTCCAGCTCCAGGAGATCCAACACCTGCTTCCAGCCACCATGTGTACACCCCCACCACACACGGCATACACACACATAAATCTTTTTAAAAGGAAAATGGAAAAAGACTCTAGTTCTACTGCACTAATTCTTAGGTGTAACCTCGGCCACTTTTCTGAACTTTTATTTACCTTTATTCACTAGCTTCCAACAAATAAGTGAGAATAAGGGACTACGGAGTGCTCAACACTAAACAGGGCATCTATATGACCTGTATACTCACCAAAGCTTAGAGAATGTCAGGGAAGTCAGGGAGGAAAGAACTTAAGAGCCTGAGAATGAGGAAGTGTCATGAAACCCTGTCTTCTAGACATAACATGGGCACGGCACTCATAAACTCACAGCATTTGTGGTTATTTGCAGTTATGAGCAGTTGGATTCCTGTGAGGCTGGGCGTGGTGGCTCACACCTTTAATCCCAGCACTTGAGAAGCAGAGGCTGGCAGATCTCTGTGAGTTTGAGGCCAGACTACAGAGTACTTCCAGGGCAGCGAGGGCTACATGGTTGAGACTGTCTCAAAACAACAAAAAGTTCCTAGTTAGGGCCAGGCAGGGATCTCCATAGGCATCTCTGTGACTTCTCGGCCAGCCAGGGTCACGTAATAATAAAAATGCCCAGTTACATAAAAAATTCAAGGTAAATTAAATTATGTCATAAAGTATGTAGTTCAGAATGCTTTAATTTTAATTTTATTTTCATTTCTTTGAGATAGGATCTCCCTGTAGCCCCACCTGGTCTGGAACTTACTATGTAGACTAGGCTGGCCTCCAGCTCACAGAGATCTGCCTGTCCCTGCCTCTGCCTCTTGAGTGCTGGAATTAAAAGCATGGCCCATTATACCAAGCTTTAATTATTTTTATGTTACACGTATGACTGTTTTGCCTGCATGTATGTAAGTACATCACATACATGCAATGCCTACAGAGTCCAGAAGAGGTCGTCAGATCTCCCAGACCTGGAGTTACTATCTGAAAATCACAGCATTTAGTTTTTTTGTTTTTTTTCAATGCAGGAGGAGAACCAATCCTGGAAATGTATTCTACCACTGAGCTATATCCAGTTAGGAATTAGTTTTTATGTTTTCCTTTCCAAAGTAAATTTAGGAACATGCAAAAAGTAAAGTTTCAGATTTAAGCTTGGTGTTTTGGTTTATAAATGTACAATAGGAAACAGTTTTTTTCAGAAGACCTCTTTGTCTTTTGAGACAGGGTCTCCCTGTAGTCTGCTGACCTGAACTCACTATGTAGACCAGGCTGGCCTTGAACCACAAGGATCCACCTGCCTCTGCTTCCCGAATGCTGGGATTAAAGCGTGCGCCACCACAACCAGCAGAAGACCCTTTAAATTTCCTAAATATCTACCCCTCTCCAAAAACCATACATACATCCTCTCTTACTATCTGTGAAGAAAATCCAAGACTAGTATTTCTAGGGGCCAACCTCAAACAAGTTACTAAATGTGCCCTTTTTATGATTCTAAAGAAGTATCAAGCAGGGTGTGGTGGCACACGCCTTTAGTCCCAGCACTTGGGAGGCAGAGGCAGGTGGATCTTAGTGAGTTCCAGGGCAGCTGGGGCTACAGGGAGACCCTGTCTCAAAAAGACAAAAAAAAGGAAAAAAAAGAAAGAAGTATCAAGTATCTTTCTTTCATCATAAATTAACATATTTGGCATAGTAAAGACAAAACCTACATTATTTAGGTCATGGAACAGAACAGCTACAGCTAGTCTTATGAGGTAAGGGGAGAAACACATAAAAAGTATCTTTTAAGTTCAAGGCCGGTAATGAGATTTGGCTTCAAGGTAATCAAAGAACCGGAAAACACTAACAGAAAATAGTTTTATGATAATTACCAACTATTTAAACATTCTTTTAATTCATCTTTTATAGATAAGATACTATAACCTATGAGGGTTATATGATTTCAAAGAACAGAGAAAAATCCCCAGAAATGTTATACTAGGTACTTCACAAAGACTCTG
The DNA here is from genome assembly GCF_000622305.1 of Nannospalax galili. Taxonomy (NCBI): domain Eukaryota; kingdom Metazoa; phylum Chordata; class Mammalia; order Rodentia; family Spalacidae; genus Nannospalax; species Nannospalax galili. Next base: position 12,118,363 of record NW_008338715.1, on the reverse strand, counting down.
GTTTTAATTTCAACAATTAACTCTTCCTTAAACCTTTTTCTTTAAATCTAAAAACTTTTCAATATTTTAAAGTGAAACACTCACGCTCAAGGGAGAATTAATGAAAATCCATAATTTCCTAGGAAATTCTGAACTTTTCAAAAGGAGAACAATTATTCAAATAAATCAGAGAATCAATAACTTAAACTTCTAAAATAATTGTTATTGTGTATATACATATCAATGGTATGTATGTACATATCATCAGCATCTGTTTTCTTTTAAGATAACTTTACAAGGCAATATTCTAATAACACACTGAAAGATTCTCTAAAGGACACTGAGGTATACAGGCAGTCAAAGTCTATAAAGGCTAAAGGTTTCTTAAGCTCCAATGGCTTGGCTGAAAGGTTTTCTTCCATACTTGGAAACTTGATTAGCATTATATAAAAAAGCCATATCTGACTTGCTGCGTAACCAAAGTTGTGGTTATTCTTTATACAGCATCTAAAATTTCACACTCCATCAACACATGTTCAGGCTATTTTATCTTGGCAATTAATTTATTATTTTTCAGAACACAGTGAAGCCTTGTTTTCAAGTCATTCATAACTTTATAAATCAGTCTTGCACATGAAACCCATGCATCTGTGAACCGTAGAAAATCCTTGCACTCATGAGATTAAGCTCCTGACACCTTTGCTGATTAATAATAGTGGAAAGAATAAGAACAGAAACAAAATAAATGATCATTTAATAGAGAAACTCACAAAACAGCCCTTTAACTTACATATTCCATCATGTTATTCGTTTCACATTTCCTTTTGCTCAGTCTCCAGTGCAAGCACAGCTAGACAAGTAGGAGAGGAAAAGAAGAAAAATGAGCTCTATTTGACTGCAGCACACAGACTAACCCATTTGTCCACCTTTCATATTTTAGTTCAACAAAAGCATCTGTTTCCATACTGTGCAATTCAGACCCCAACAGTATGAAGCTGCTCCCTGTGGTACTCACCTTGTGGTATAACCTATTGTTTTCCCATTCTAATAACTTCTCAATCGATCTTCGTGTCTGGAAGACAAATGAGGAAAAAGTTTACTCTTGACTGGGTTTTAGAAAAACTTTGTTTTGCAGCTGCTTTTTGTGTGAAAAAAGGGAAGTCTAATAGGATGACAGAGCACAGAGTGGCCTGTAACACTATCACTGTTCTAGCACTTAAATAGCAAGCCCAACAGAAACAGCTTTTAAAAAAATAAAGTTTTCTTTTAAGCATTTCTGTATGAATTTAAATTACTTCAAACTTACTAGGCTATGATTTAAAATGATTAGAATCTAAACAGCAAATGTCATTTACCAACTTTAAACTTAAATCCCTACTTCTTTAAAAAATTTTTGCAGTATTTAAATAGTAATGAAAGTTTCTGAACATATAGTTTAAAGCAAGAATAAATATTAGTTAACAAAATTCAAATGGCCTTTATGGTAAATCCAAAAACAAAACTATTAGTTGAACACTAATAAAGAAAAAACCACAGTGAGTTATAAAAATCACACTAACATTGTACTTAAATGCTTACATTTAAAATAAAAGCCAGTTCACTGGTTAGTTACTACAGGGAGTTTTCAAACAGTGCCTAACTTTTATTTAAAGCAACATAAAAGTGGTATCTGATAATAAAATTTGGTTCTTAATCTAGTAGTACTGGTTTCGGGAATCAACTGAGCAACTGACTTCACTTGATTGTTGCAATACAGACTAACGACGTGGTCGGACCGCCTCTTGCTTGGGACTATGAATAAGGCAGAAGACACAATGCTGGAGCCAGGTGTTGGGATGAGACTAACCCTGCTGCAGGTGCAAAGTGGCAGCACTGCCACTCCATCAACTGCAACTTGGTGCAGCTGCAGCTTTCTTGGGAAGGAAGAAAGCATCTACTGCTATTAGTGTTGCACAACTGTAAATAAGTACTAATAATCACACAAAAATCTGTGTCAACCAAGGATGTGCTAGGTGAAAGACTGGTAGGAACAAATTGGTCTGAAGTTTAATGTTACATAATAAAATGGTAAGACTGATTTAAACTATCTACTGTAATACAGTTCTGATATTACCTTTTAGCATGTTAAACATGCTAAAGACACCAAAGTTACATAGTTGACCATTATAATTCATAACTACCAACAAATTATGAGTGCCTTACATATTCCCAACTTAGGTCATAAAAAAATCAGAAAATCAACTACCTCTCTGGGCAACAGTATGCCAATGACTAATTTATTACATTTTTTAGTCTTTTTGGCAAGAATTTTAAAGAAAAAAAGTGCCCTTGTTAACAATGATCAGTAGACCTCACTTGTTTCTTTGTAAAGATAGCCTTTTAGAAGCAGCTCTCCTTTTAAATGAAAATAGGGCAGCAGTTATGGTCACACTTTTTGTTAATTTAGTTGCCAGTCAGCCCCAAATCAAAAGAAAATAAGGCTGCAGAGTGTAATTAACATTCAGTTCAGTCGTTTTGTCCCTTGTCTAGCCCCCAAGCTTTGTTAAAATTGCCATCTGAATGCTGAAGGCTGTAGGGAAATCGATTTGATTCTAATCGCACCATGAAAAGAACATGATCTAACTGCTTTCAGCCCTTCGTAAATCTGTACTAGGTCTTTAGCACAATGCAACTTCCAATTTAAAAAGCACTGAATGTCTCGTCAATGACTTTGTGAAGAAAAAAGAACAAGGAGCAGACATAAAAATTCCAATAGTTGTTTAAGCATTAAAGTTCATTTGCATCACAGCGAACCTGAAAAGGGCTGACCTCTCAAACCGCCTCTCAGGTCTATGAAGTTGTAGCCTTGACAAGCTCACATTGACAGAGCTCATTGACTCTGAAAGGCTACTCTATCAATGGTGGAAAATGGCAATAGGTTCTACTATGAGCAGGCATCTGCCTGCCCACCCGCTGCTAAACCAATGGTAAAACCGATTCAAAACCTGAATCTACCTTGTAATCTTCCTTTCTAGGACCTTTTAATAATAGATTAAGATTACTATACAATTTGAGGTTTTACTTTTACTGATGGTTTAAAAGGGGATGGGGGAATGAAAGAAAATAGGGTAAGGAGAACAAGCTTTCCAAGTCTTGTTTTGTTATTAAAATTATATAAAAATAGGATCTAAAAACTTAATGCTACATTCTGCAAATATTACTCAAAGAAAAAAAGTTACCATATCATCAACTTATCAGAAATTTAAGCCCATACTATATTATACTAAGAATGGCACTACTAACTTAAAAACTTTTTATTTACTTTAAATAACTTAAATCAACTACAAATATTTGTATAAAAGATAATTACAAACTATGAACCTAAATTCCAAAATACTTACGTAGGAATTTTGAATTTACTCTTTTCCTCTAATTGGAAGTTTAATGATAGGATTGGATATTATAATTGTATCTCCCAATATTAAGAATTCCAAAGCAAACAAGCTTAGCTATGCCATATTCTGTATAATCATCTAAATATACAATATTTCTACACAGTTGGCAGTCTGAAGTAAAAGCTGTGAATTAATACCATCTAATCTTGCTATAAGACTTTTTTCCTGCTTGACAGGTGAAAAAAAAAAAGGCACTTGCACGTGCAGCTTAATTAATCACTGCACTTGACATCTCAATGATTTACAGCGAGGAGCAGGTGAGAACACACAAAACCAGAAAGGAGCTCTTGATTTAAGTAGAACATTTCTAGCACACTAAGGTGACAAGTATAGAGATTCTAGCAATGATTAAAAAAAAAAGAAAAAGAAACTGTGCCACAAATTATTTGTTAGTAACAACAAAGGATCAAATTAAATGGAAGAAAAAAGCTTTAACCATAGAGAATGTTTAATACTCTGCAATTATTTTTAGTTCACAAAATCAAAATATATTTTCAAGATGAAATACAATACTAATTTGGCAGATAGTGAAAAATATGACATTTCAATATTTATAAAAGCTATTTCAGAGCTTTTAAACGTCAGTGGGGAAAAAAAGCATTATAATTGTAGTCATCTAGATATAAAAATTAGGAGCTTATGTCCACAGGGCTGTCAGCTATTTCTAATGAATATAAAATTCAACAGAACCAAACCCTATAGCTAGTAACTGGAAAAGCAACTTGAATCACATAGAAACCTGTCATTTAATTTTAAATCATTATAATGACTTACGAATTAAAAATAATGCAAGTTAATATGCCTCAGCAAAAAAAAATATAGAATCTGTCTGTCAACATGAAATAAAACATTATCCTTCTGGACCAGTTTCTAAAACTAAATCATATTAGCTTTCGTAAAATAATTTAGTGCTTGAGAAAATCACTAGATTGATAGTCATGGGAACTAAAAATCTTCTGTTTAGCTGAAAGAACAGGAGAAAGGGCAGTGTAGGCTTCAGTACAAGTTCCCCACAGTGGGCCTTAATCCTTTTCAGCACTCACACCCTGGGGGTGGGAGGACAGGTTAGTGGTTCTTTACCAATGAATCCTCAGCCCTTTTGCCTACGAAGGTCAACAAGAAACCTAATTTTATCATGGATCCTTTAATTAAAAGGACCCAGACCACCAACGTACAACACATAAACAAAACAACTAATGCTGTCATGCAGGAAACCTGGTTTAGAAGAGGACAGTTCCAAGCACCTAGACTCCCACCAATCTCTCTCTCATCAGAAAGCTCATTCTGGATGACAATAATTTTAAAACAATGATAAACACATTTCTTCATTTCAACACCTTTGTGGTTATGTTTTTCTCACTGGCCAACTAGTTCTAATATAGCCATTCAGCTATTTTACAATAAAAATAAAATTTTAAAACATCATTACAATTACTGACTAGGCATTAATCAGTTAGGCTGAAGGTGAGCATAAGGACAGATATTTTAGGTTTCATTAATATTGTCTTTGGTATCACTAACATTTTTGATAGAACTGTGGAAAAACCAAAGCGTAAAAACTGCAAAGAATTAGAATTAACAAAATGGCTAATGGATGAGTAATCAATAATTAATAGTAGAAATGGTATACTCTTAGAACTTTGTTCTTAGAACAAAGAAGAATCTAAAGTAACCTTATTAAGAGTAAAATATATAGGAACCACAGAAGAACTAAACTACAAAAACAGAAAATTAACATTTCCTAAAAATTAAAATTTGATTTACCATAAGGCATTTTTGTCATTTCCCCAAAATACTGTAACGTCATAACAAATGAATTATTATTCCCATATGTAAGTTATGAGCTACCAAACAAATGAACAGGACAGGGAACCCACTGGATCATCTTGAATACCACCATTATTTTATATCCATTGTCAGTGATTAATTTATTCATACTTATTTGAAAAAAAATTTTTTCAAAATTTTACAACCATTTATAAAAAGCTCAGCTACAATTAAATCAACAATTAAAATTTATTTAAATTGGATTTGTTTGATGCATCAAAGATTAAGGCAAATTTCAAATGTACAATTTCTAATTTAAAACTCTAAATTAAAAATTTTAAACTGCTAAACTGAAACTTAAACTGCTAAATTTATGTGTCAATTAAGATTTAACTAGAAAAATGTTTTGAACATACTCATTTTATTTTTAAATTCTTCAAATAACAGTATCTTTATAATTTATGCAAAATTGAAACTGAGAATAAGTGAAACATTTAAATGTTTTTAAAACTATTAGAAAGAAACTATACAATTTAGAATGAATTATTTTAATTTAGAAATTTAGAAAAATTAATCAATTTACTTCTGTTTTTTCTGGGTTAATGTTACACCTCATATTCCAGTGATATGTTGAAAACTAAAAGGCATATATCAATATTATTACCTATAAAAAGTTTGGAATTCACCAACAAGATAAAAATATGAACTGATTCCTCAAAAGAAATTTAAGATTTATTTTTATTCCTTCAAAATAATTTTTGAACAAATTTCCTTTCTGTATGTAAAATATCCTTTTAAAAATTTGTATATGAACATTAACTTTCAAATAATCTAGACACAGAACACCCACTGAAGTATTAGAAAGCCAGTTTTAGTAATGATTGTTAGAAGCTAAGAGTGTTAAACAAGCTAAACAACTGCTAACATTTTGTCTATAAAAATATCCTCTTAATGCAGTGCTCAGTGGAGGCTTTAACAGCAGAAAATGTGAAAAACTTCCTAAGACAAGTGAGTTTCACTAAAATAAAAGTACTATCAGCAATATTTGGGTTTTGTTTTGTTTTCATGGATTAAATAAAAACTATGCAATTATAAAAAGAAACGAATTAGGATGGGGGGTAAGTTTTAAAGAACACCTGCTGATTGGTTATAACAACTGGAGAAACAAGAATGGACAAAACACTGGTGGTTTGTCACTTAGGGTCTGATCATGCTAAGAATCTTCCTTTTGTAACCTGTATAGCAAGCCTACAAGGCAGCTTGTATTAGCTTCATTTTACATATAAAACTTGAATCTCACAGAGGAAAAGAAACAAAGCTACACTAGGAAACAGTGGGGCTATGATCTGAAACCAAGGTTTTATTATATCGCTTTCAACTCCATGTCCCTTCCCACTATATGACAAAGCTATGAATATGTAAAGAAGAATCTGTCAGTTTTTAAAGATATCCCGACACAAATAATGGCATCTATAACATGCAAGTTACCTATGTCACTAGCCAGGTTATTACCTTAAAAAATTTACTCTAAAACTATGATTAATATATTCATGAAAAGAGGGGGGACATGAATGAAAACAATTTCAAAACAGTGCTGAAATCTATAAAAACATCAAATGGACATCCTAGATCTAAAATACATTTTGGTATTAAAAATTGGGGTTGGCAACATGGCTCAGCAGTTAAGAGCATATTCTGCTTTTGCAGAGGACCCAGTTTCAACTCCCAGTACCAACATGGTGGCTAACAACCATCCATAACTCCAGTTCTGGGGGATTCCATGCCCTCTTCTGGCCTCCGCAGGCTCTGTACAACACAAGTGCACTTACATACACACAGGCAAAACACGCATACATAGCCCAGCGTGGTGGTGCATGCCTTTAATCCCAGCACTTGGGAAGCAGAGGCAGGCGGATCTTTGTGAGTTTGTGGTCAGCCTAGTCTATGTAGCAGCTCCAGGCCAGCTGGAGCTACAGGGAGACCCTGTCTCAAAAAGGCAAAAACAAAAATGAAACATTCACACATAAAACCAATCAAAAATTTTAAAATTAAAAAAAAAATGATCAAACAGGGCATGTTGATGCATACCTCCAATTCCAGCATGTAGGAAGTTGAAGAAGGAAGACTGAGCTCTGGGCTAGCCTGGGCTACATAACGAGACCCCATCACAAATTAAAAAAAATATATCAGTGCTAGTCACACTAATGCCTTTATTTATATAAGAACCACTTTTTTAGGGGGCTGAAGAGGTGGCTCAGCAGTTAATAACACTGGATGCTCTTGCAGATAACCAGGGTTCGCTTCCTAGGACCCACACGGCAGCTAACGACTGGCCATATTTCCAGTTTCAGGGGATCTCTTCTGACCTTTGCAGCCATTGCATGACACAATGAACTTAGACACAAGCAGGCAATACATTTATACACATAGAATAAAAATAATATGTTATTTTTAACTCAATCTGTTCAGTTTGATTTCCTCTCTCTCCTACACTGCATTAACTCATTACATGGCACTCTCATTCTCTCTAAGAGTAAATACACAGGTTTCAAAGGGGGGCATAATATTTGAGGAAAAAAGTTTTACCAAAAACCATGTGCACTTACTGGTCAGGTAGAAGGAAGCTGATAGATAAAATTTCCAAAACCAATTATCTTCCATTCATTTCTTATAAAAGTAAAACAGTCAGGTATGGTGGCATACATTTTAATCCCAGAATTTGGGAGGTAAAGGAAAGATTGGGAGCTCAAGGCCAACCTGACTAGAATCTGAACTACATTAAGGCCATGATTCAAATTAACAGGCAGGTGGATCTCTGTGAGGCCAGCCTAGTCTACATGACGAGTTCCAGGCTAGCTGGGGCTATAGGGAGACCCTATCTCAAAAAATAATAAAATAAATTTTAAGTGAAAAAAAAAAATTAAGTATAAAACAGGCATATGACCCAGCTATAGCACTCCCTGGAATACCGGAATGTAGCTAGAGGAATCTAAGTCAGAATACCATAGAGCCCCATGCATATCCATGTTTACTGCAGCACTGTTCACAATAGACAGGATGTGGAATCAACCCAGATGCCCATCAACAGAACAGATAAAATGTCACACACACACACACACAATCAAGTTTTATTCAGCAATTAAAAATTAAATTATGCTACTTGCAAGAAAATGGATGGGGGACTGGAGAGATGGCTCAGTAGTTACAAGCACTCGCTGCTCCAGCAAAGGACCTGGATTCAATTCCCAGCACTCACATGGTGGCTGACAACCATCTTTAACTCCAGTTCCAGGGGATCCAATACCCTCCTCTGACCTTCATGGGCATTGCATGACAGAGGTGCACTTACATACATACAGGCAATACACTCATACACATAAAATAAAAACAAATTTTTTAAATAAAATCAAAATTTTTAAAAAAATGGATGGAACTTTTCTCCCACAAAAAATATCAGGTCCCTAAAAATGATTTATAGCAACAACATATAAAGTCATGGAAAATTAAGATCATTAGAGCACATGAAAGTTCATAAATAATTGCTATATTTACCAAAATAAAAACAAGATAGCTTGATCTACATCTTCAATCAATAATAACAGCAGCTTTACTTAGGAATGTATTTCAGCTGGGTATGATGGCACAAGCCTGTAATTCCAGCACTGCAGGGACAGAAGCAGGTGAGCTTCTTTGAGTTCAAGCCAGCCTGGGCTATATTAGTGAGCTGTAAGCCAGCCAGGGGCTACGTAGGGAGACTTTATCTCAACAAAATAAAAAATAATTAATTATATACATATTTATTTATTTCAGCTAGGCATGGTGGCACATGCCCATGATACTAGTACTCAGAAAGAAGAGTTAGGAAGAGGATTGCAGCAAGTTCAGGAATAGTCTGAATGGTATATTCAAAGTCAGTCTGGGCTACATAGCAAGACCCTGTCTCAAAAAACAAAAAAACAAATATGGGCTTGGAGAAAGGGCTCAGCAGGAGAGCACTGGCTGCTCTTACAGAGGATCTGGGTGGATTCAGTTCCTAGCACCTACATGGTGGCTAACAACCATCTATAACTCAAGTTCCCAGAGATCTGAAGCCCTCTTCTGCCCTCTGTGGGCACTGCATGATGTCGGGGCACTTAAACATACATGCAGGCAAAACATTCATACACATAAAAATAACTAATTTTTTTAAAGAAATCAAAGATTTTCAAACCTCTGTTTCAACATAATCAGAGTAATTCACAATTATTGGGCAACTGAACTTGAGAGAAAAGATGTTTGTTCAGAAGAAAACCTAAGTATACTAGAACTTCAAGTATAGGAAATATAGTCAAACTGGATTACTATTTGTATATGTTTTAGAAATAAAATTTTTAATAAAAATAAAATTAAAATTTTTTTAAATAAAATTGCAGGTCCTTTTAGCCAATAATTTAAAAGGCCAAATTGTTATTGTCTACAGAAACTCAAAGAAGGAAAACCAAACCCCAAAATCTATGAAGATATTTAAAGTTGTTTCAGTATGTTTTCCATTTTACCTAAATACTCAATTACAGGCTCTGTCTACACATTCTTAGCCCTTATTCTTCTGAATGAAGAACTCAAAACCCCAGACTGTTTCTATGCTAACTTGGCCTTGCTGGATGTCTTTTCTGAAAATGTTTGACTCTATTAAGTGTGACTAGGATTCTGTGGCTTTTAAAAATTGTTCTCTGTATGGATTTGTTGTAAATATTGTTATTATATACCTTTCGTGCTTTTCTTTAGTGCTGAATCAAGGAAGCAGCCATTTACAAATTAGGAAGTAACCTGAAACCTGTGGTCAAGGCTTGTACTTTGCTGCTAAACTTACAGGCTGGAATATGTCAATTACTAAGCTACTCTCCTTGAAGTAGCTTTACCTATTTACTTCTCTAAAATGGGACTAGCAGCCAGCAAGATGGCTCAGTGGGTATAGACAGAAAAACAAAACAACTACCAACTAACAGAAAAAAACTGGCTCAAGTTCATAAAGAACTACAAAAACCCTGTAAATAACATGATACTTAATGAGTCTGAATATATTCCTCTAAGGAAATATTTCTAAGGAAAAGCCCAAGGGATGTCCTTGTGACTTACAATCAACATTTTGGAGATTCTAGTCAGTGTAATAAGAGTGTTTAAAAAGCACTAAAAAGCATCCAAATTAAAAAGAAAGAATATTCTGCCGGGCTTGGTGGCGCATGCCTTTAATCCCAGTACTTGGGAGGCAAAGGCAGGTAGATCTCTGTGAGTTTGAGGCCAGCCTGGTCTACATAGCAAGTTCCAGGCTAGCTGGAGCTACAAGGACATTCTGTCTCAAAAAGACAAAAAGAACGAAAAGAGAGAAAGAATATTCTTAAATATTAAATATTATAAAGAAAGAATATTCTTTGTGTGTAGATAACATGATTAGGAAGTCAATGCAATTTACCAA
>NW_008338715.1:12099162-12107614 GCF_000622305.1 Nannospalax galili | reverse complement strand
TAGAAAAAAAAAAATTAAATCTTTTAAATACTATTTAAAATTACATAAAAATGGTACTTAATGATAAATCTAGAAAAATAACTATACAACATCACTCAAAAAATATTAAAAGATAATGGAGATATTAGCTCATATATGAGGAGACAAAAATTTTTTTTAAGATACCATTTCCAATGGCTTGACCTGAGGTTCTTAAACCTGACTTGAAGCACGGTATTGGCCTGTGCCACTGAGGGCTCTTGAGAAACTGAGAGCTCACATCTTCAAGCAAACAGAAACAGACACACCAAGTGGAGCAAGACTATGAATGCTTAAAGCCTGCCCCCAGTAACCTACTTCCTCCAGCAAGGCTGTGCCCCTCATCTTCCCAAAACAGCACCACCAACTGACCAATGGGACATGCAAAGTGCCAATACTGAGGAAGAATGAGGCTCTGCAGGCTGAACTGGGTATAGTGGCACATGCCTTGTATCTGGGTCTTGGGAGGTGGAGAAGGAGGGAGCTCTAGGTCTAGGGGTTCTAGACCAGCCTCAGCTACCTGAGACCCTGACCAAACCAAAACAAACAAAAAAAACCCAAAAACAAAAAACAAATTTGTAGGTAGGTAACTGCACTCCAGGTAGGATTGAACGGGAGAGAAATTTAGAAAGTCCTTCTGCTTGGGAGACCATGGGAAATAGACCAGAAAGAAAATGGGAATGTGTGCAGTATGTTTTCGTTTTCCTGTTTTAATAGCGTAAGGGTGTGAAGTACTGTGTCTGTGGGTGTGCTTTATTTCTTCCTATGTTATTTGAGAATGATCTTTCCCAGAACACCTACTCTTTCTGGCCTTCCGCCACAGCCAAATCCCCAAGTCTTTGGTTGTGATTAGTAGCTTCTTGGAAACTGTGCACAAGCAGTTTTGTGTTGGGCCTGAGTGCTGACCTGTGATAGAAGAAATCTCTCTATCTGTGATAGAAGAAACCCTCTCACTGGCACTAACTTGAACCTGGAGTCAGAGATTTGTATAAAGTAGGCCCACGGATATAGAATGGATCCGCTCTCTCTTTGGTCTTTCAAGACTGGTAGCAGCATCTTCAAGCTTCTCACCTCACTGTTTAGTCAGGGTTTAAAGTGCACTCCAGGACTGGATGACAGAGCATAGTCTGGGCACACTGCCAAAGCTCCAGTGCCCTGGGAAGGGAAGGGAAAAGCATGACCCTGACACACTTCCAGCCTACACTCCTCATGATAACCACAAATTCTGGGACTTGGCTTCCTTCTCCCCAGTTTGTTAATTATTCACAATGATTTTTTTTAAAAGGTATTTTTAATTATGTATATGTGTGTGTTTGTGTGTGGGTTATGTGCATGTGAGTGTAGATGCCAGAAGATCCCACATGAGGAGTCATATTCAATGGAGCTAAAGGCAGTCATAAGCCACCAAATGCAGGTGCTGGCAATTGAACTCAGGTCCTCTGAAGAACAGTATATACTCCTAACTGCTGAGTCATCTCTTCAGCCCCTGAAAGCCAAGTTCTTCCTCAAAGAAAAATGGTCCTATACTCTTTCACAATTAGGTTTTAGTAGATGATTTCTGTCTTTACACTGAGGGCCTCAGTTCTAGACTGGATTATTCTCCAAGCACCAATAAATATTCAGGATCTTCCCAGGATAAAGTGTGTTGACAGTGTTACAGGAGACACCTTATGGTTGGAGAACCCTTATCACTGCTGATTTGATTAATACCACTCAGCCTCCCATCTTCTAGCTCCAGGGTCCATGACCATCTTCATCACTGTTAATGCCCTCTTCATCAAGGTCTATGAACACACATTCATGAGAGCTCTGTATTGCTGGCAAGTAAGAAAACCCTGGTTTCTTCCTGAAGTTAACCTCTGAAGCCATCCAATGGATTAAAACTGTTTTATAAAAAATTGCTTTGCACTACCTACAGAACCCAGGAGAGCTGCCTTTCAGTTACCTTTTCATGTTCTCTGAGAACAGATGTCTCTGGCATCTTAAACATAAACTGCAGATCAACTATTCCTGTGGGGAATAAAAAAGAAGAACTCAAATATACACTGAAACTTTTAATATCTTGAGCTAGGCCTGCCAGGTGAAGGTCGTTATCAATCCAGTCCATAGTCAGTGGTATCCTAAGCTGCCAGGGAGGTACTCAATGGCCAAGTCCCTGATAACATGGCCTCTGCAGGCCCAAAGCAACCCACAACTGCAATCCAAACGGTAAAACCACTGGCAACAGAAACACATTGGTACTCACATACTACCCAGGACAAGCTAAATTTGGGGCCAGGTGCAAAGTTTGTTGGCATAGCTCTAGGCATTGGATCTGACTGACTACATGGATGGACACTAGGGCTAGAACACATTCAGGGCCTTGCACAATTGTAGCATTCCTCCACTAAGCTAAACACCCAGCCCTAACCTTGTACCCACCTGATGGCTCACAACCCTCTGTAACTTCAGTTCCAGAGGATCTGATGCTCCGGCACACACGTAGTGCACACACATGCAGGCAAAACACTCATGCACATAAAAAGAAATTTTTAAAAAAAGAAACTTAAAATGAACAGAGTAAATTATGTCAAAGCAAGAAGAAATAACAAAAATAAGAAAAATCAACAAAAGTAAAAGGAGAAGAGGAGAAAATCAGTAATAAAGCAGTGAGTCTTCTCTGGTCACTCCTGCTCTGCATTCCACTGGAAGCTTTACCAGTATTCAGATTAGAAACTATGCCATAAAACAGCTCAGTTCACAGAGAACAGTTAATCTTGTAGAGAATTCCAAGAAATCTACAAAAGCTCCTGGAATTTTTTGAGTTTGGCAAGGACACAATACCAACATTTTTTTTTTTAGGATTTATTTTATTTTTTATTTATGTACTTGTGTGAATGTCCATGTGAATAGGCTTGTGTGCAGGCACACACACAGGACAGATCACCTGGAGTTACAGACAGCTGGGAGCTGCCCAATGTAAGTGCTGAGACCCAACACTAGTCCTCTGCAAGAGCAGCCATCTCTCTCCAGCCCTGAACATGTAATTTTTAAAATACTTTTACAAGGGTCTGGAGAGATGGCTCAGCGGTTAAGAGCACTGACTGCTCTTGCAAAGGACCCAGGTTCGATTCCTAGCACCCACATGGTGGCTATGAAACTTCCTTAACTCCAGTTCCAGGGGAATCTGAAGCTCTCTCCTGACCTCCGTGGCATTGCACAACACGGATGCATTCACATACATACAGGCAATACACTCATACACAAAAAACAAAATATTTTAAAAAATACTTTTAGCAATGGACAATTAGAAACTGAATTTTTAAAAAAGAAAATATTTATAATAATAGTGAACACAAAACAAATAAAGCTAACAAAATGTAGGTATGATCTATGCACTATGCAGAAAACTAAAAAACCCTCAAAACCTAAAGAAAAAGAAAGGCATGATCTAGAAGACTTAAGATGTCAATTCTCCTCAAACTGAGCCACAAATAAATGCAATCTCCATTAAAAGCCAGTAGATTTTGTAGATATTAACAAAAGCTGAACCTTAAATTTAACCAAAAGTAAAGAAATTACAATAATCAAAGCAATCTTGAAAAAGAACAAATTTGCAGGACTAGAACTATCACTCAGTTGATATAGTGCCTGACTAAGATACAAAAAACCCCAGAGTTTGGTATCAAGCCCCTCATAAACCAGGTATGGTAGTATGCATCTCTAATCTCTGCACTTGGAAAGTGGGGGCAGAAGTTTAAGGACATCTTCCACTACATAGTTAAGTTCAAGGTTCTAGGCTTCATGAGACACTGCCTCTAAAAAAAAAAAGGTGTGTGTGTGTGTGTGCGCGCGTGCGTGCAAATTTCAAGACTCTGCCCAGAGAACTTAAAGCAAAAGTCCAAAGTATAATAAATAAGACAGTGTGCTATGAAGGTCAAGATCAACATAAATACAACATAATAAAGTCCAGAAAGAGACCCATTCAAATATGACTGATTTTTGACAAGTATACAATTATCAAGCATTGAAAGAATAGTGTTTTCAACCAAGTGTGCAACAAAATCTAGAGTCATATACCAACACAGAACTTTGACGTATTATACCCAACCCAAAATTGGGTCAAAATGGATTACAGACCTAAACATAAAATGCAGATGAGATCAGAGGGGGAAAAAAAATCTTCATGGCTTTGCTTTAGGTAAATACTTAAGGCATTACATGAAAAGCACTTTAATTGATGGATTGGACTTCACCAAAACAAAACTTTGGCTTTGTCAAAGACATTGTTAAAAGAATGGAAAAAACAAGCTATATACTAGAAAAATAATATTTACACATATCTAACAAGACACATCAGGATTACAATGAAAATTCTCAAACTAGGCACAGTGGTGCACACTTTATACTCCCAACACTCAGAAAGCCAAGACAAGAGGTTCATGAGTTCAAGGCCCAGTACATGAGCTACATCATGAGACCCTGTCCCAAAATAAGCCAAACATCTCTTAAAATTCAACAGGAAAGTTTTCAAAATTAAGATATTGATATTCTCATTTTCTCTCTCTCTCTCCACCCCCAGGTAAGAAATAATCACTTTTAAATGGGCAAGATGCCCTTTCCTCCATCTTGGGAGTCTGTGGAAGCCTGCTCTGAACAGGACTTAGCAAAGGCACCATTTTTGCCTGGCTTTATAAGCAGGATCTCTAGAACCAAAGGGAACACAGAGCTGTTTCTAAAACAGAATGTCTGAGATGAAATTAAATTCTACTTGGGCAAGAAATGTGATTTGTCTAAAGCGAACAATAGCATAGTCTTCCTGGAGACAAACTGAACAAGCCAGAGGTAATCTGGATAACCAGGGCTCATGGAAACAGAGAGGTATGGTTTGTGCCAAATCCCAAAGTAACCTGCTAAGGCCAGTGGACATACAATCTGTGTGAATCTGTGTCCCTCAAAGAATTAAAGTAAAGAAAGGTAAATGAAGTGGATTTATGCTTTGAAAAAGGAAGAAAAAAAAAAGGGCAATGTGTTTCAACAACTTTATTTTTTGTTTATTTCTTACTGTTTTATTTTTGCGGTGCTAGAGTTGAGGGCCTTGCAGATAGTAGTTAAGCGCTCTACTAATGAGCAATATCCCTAAGCCCTCAAATACTATAAAAGGAAGATATACAATGGCAAATAGATCCAATAACATTACTTATGAGGGTTAAAGCAAATTAAAGCTACCATGATCTATCTACCAGAATGAGTAATACCACTAAAACACTACCAAGTCCTAGCAAGAAAGCAGAGCAACTGCAAGTTTCACCCAATGCTTGTTTGAATACAAAATTATTTACCCGATTTGGAAAACAGTTTAGAAATTTCTCTTTCTCTACTCTCTCTCCCCGCCCCCCATGTGTTTCTGTTCCCCTACACACACACACACACACACACAAACACACACACACAAACACAGGGTCTCACTATGTAGCTCTGGCTGGCCAGGAACTCAATGTGTAGACCAGATTGAACTCAAATTCATATATGCCACCATGACCAGGAGCTTAGAAATTTCTTACAAAATTAAACACACACCATATGACCCAGCAATTCTACTCCTATGTCCACATAAAAATAAAGCAAGCCTTATTCAGAATCACCAAAAACCTGCACACAACCCAATGTTTTTCAACTGATGAATAAATAAACTATAATACATTTACACAATAAAATATATAATGGAAACTGTTGAGTAATAAAAAGGAATAGTTTCTGATACATTAAACAAAACAGATGAATTTCAAATATGCTGAGCTAAAACAAAAAGGTCCAGATCACAAGGATACATATATTGGATAATTTCACTAGTTTAACACTGTGGAAAAGACACAACTGTAAGGGAGGTAAGAGATCAGAGTTAAGAGCTGAAGAGAGTCTGACTACACAAAAGACAGTGCAAGGAAGATTTTCATGAGAAAACTGTTATGTACCTTGATTATGGGTAGTTTTCTTGCCAGGTCATTATTCTACACTTATAACAATTATAAAGCATTACATTAAAAATAGATTTTTCTATGTATTAAAAATAATCTTCAGGGACTAGAGAGACGGCTCAGCAGTTAACTCCTTGCAGAGGACCCGGGTTCAATTCTCAACACTCACATGGCAGCTACAAACTGTCCTCAACTCCATTTCCAGGGGAATCTGAAGCCCTCTTCTGACCTCTGCAGCACTGCACGACACGGTGCACTCACATACATGCAGACAATACACTCATACACATAAAATAAAAATAATAAATATTTAAAAAATAATAATCTTCAGTCAACAACAACAAAAAATAATCTGGGGCTGGAGAGATGGCTCAGCAGTTAAGAACACTGACTGTTCTTGCAGAAGACCTGGGTTCAAATCCCAGCATCCATATGGCAGCTAACAACTGTCCATAACTCCAGTTCCAGGGAATTTGACACTCTCATCTGTTCTCTGTGGGCATTGCATGACATGGGTGCACTTACCTACATGCAGGTAATACATGCATACACATAAAACAAAAATAAATAAAATAAAATAAAAAATAATAATAATCTTCAAAAATAAGCTAAGGTAGTTTTAGAAAAGAGAATGGTGCTGGGTGTGGTGCAATACGCTTTTAGTCCCAGCACTCATGAGGCAGAGGCGGGCAGATTTCTGTGAGTTCCAGGCCAGCTGGGGCTATAGAGAGACCCTGTCTCAAAAAGACCGGGGGGGGGGGGGCAGGCAATATAGGAGGCATAATGATAATGACAGGATGGATTATAAACAGGGTCGCTGAGAAGCAAGTCCTAGGGGAATACTACAATAGAGAGGAGTTTTAGAGGCAAAGTAATTTCCTTATCTAAATTAGTTTGGCTCATGTGAGAGATGAACATTCTGAACTGCATATAAAGTATGCCTCTGGTCCTGATTTGTATAGGGAGTCCAATCATAACATTAAGATTCTGTGCCACAGAGACTAGAGAGGTTCAAAAGCTAATGATTAGGTAGGTAGCCCTTTTCAAAAATATTTGTACCTCTAAATCAAGATTAAGGTTTTATTTTGTTTTTGTGTATGTGTTTGGCTGTAGTACTGGTGATCAAACCTAGGGTCTTTGCTAGGCAAATTTTCTATCACTGAGCTACATCGCCAGCCCCTTCAAGGCTTCTTAATAAGGATACCTTGATAGAATTATCAGAGTTCACGAAAGTGGCCTGATAAAAATTCATCTTGAATTTTAACCTCTAGCTGAAATCCTTGATGGCAGGTGCATGCGTGAGTGCATCCGTGTATGTGTGGGTTAAAGCTAACACTAGGGAAATACAAGTAAGAGGGGTTACAGGCTAGCAGTAGTTTTAACTCTACTCTCCCGACCCCAAGAATTTGAGATCTGATTTACTGAAGAATGGTGATGACTGATTTAGCTGATTCCTGCTGAAAAGTGGTGTCACCTGATTGGGTCCTTCTCCTTGAGTCTTGTTACGGTAAGGACAGAGGATAGGGAAGTGGAGTATCTCTCATCTGTTCTGGGGTCCTTGGTAGAAAGAGGTCATCATAGAGGTCAGAGTTGGCATCCCTTGAACAACTCTGTGTTTGAAGTTTCAGAACCTGGAATGTATTGCAGTTTGTTTTGCTTTTTTAATTAAATCTCCCTTTTCTAGGTCTTTGGTGAATTAACTCAGCCTGCACATTACTAGTCTGTCACTGTCATTCCCAAAATGGCATTTTCATATTTGTTCTCACACAATCTTAAAATGGTCTCCATATTCACATTTTAATCTGTATTTTATATGATTGTTCTCCTTTGTAATCTTATTTTGATATATTTCAAATATATTAAACAATCTAAAATATGTAAAACATTATTCTAAGATAGTATTTACAGGATTCCATTAGGCTACCACAGTGGTTTATAAAAATGAAAGGTTGGGAATTCCTTTTCTTTTTTTCTTTTTTGATCTTTTTGAAACAGGGTTTCCCTGTAGCCCCAGCTATCCTGGAACTCATATGTAGACCAGGCTGGCCTCAAACTCACAGAGATCCACCTGCCTCTGCCTCCCAAGTGCTGGGACTACAGGCATGCACCACCATTTAGAATTCCTTTTCTAAATTACTTGGCTCCATCTTACAAAGTTCCTCTTTTTCCAGAGCCTCTACTTTTAACACATCCATTACATGTAATATATGTATTTATGCTCAAGAAAAGGAAATATATAGCTTTTCTTTTAAGCAGTGGGTTTTTTTTATACTCACTAGATAGTACAGTCCATAAAAAATTTAAATACATCATATAAGGCACTATGACATGTGCCAGCACTAAGGAGGCAGAGGCTGGAAGATCAGGAGCTCAAGGTCATCCTTAGCCACAAAAGGAGTTTAAAGTCAGCCTGGGTTCAACCCTCTCTCAAAAAACAAAACAAAAATACTAATTACTTCAAATAACTGTCCCACCTA
>NW_008338715.1:12098481-12099139 GCF_000622305.1 Nannospalax galili | reverse complement strand
ATATATATGAAACTTACATATAGAGAGACAGAGACAGAGAGACAGAGAGAGAGCGCCTAGAATAAACACTATAGCACTAAATAAACCATACTTTCTGAAACTACAGATGGCTTGCCTAAAAATCATATCAATTTCTGTTTCAAAATAAAAGGATTTCATGTAGTCATCTCAAGAAAGATGTCAAGTTGGGGCTGGAAAGATGGTTCAGTAGTTAAGTGAACAAACTGCTCCTGTAGAGGACCTGGGTTCAGTTCCTATCAACCACACCAGGCAGCTCAAAATTGCCAATGACCCTAGTTCCTAAGGATCCTTTGGCCTACATAGGCATCTGCACACATACCCACACAGATACACACAAATACAAATAATTTAAAAATGAAACAAATCTTTAAGAAAAAAAAATCTTAAGTGGATATTAAGATATTAAAATGGAGAAATATAAGGTGTTTACCTTTATTTTCTAAATATCCATATATTAAAAGATCTTTTACACATTTAAAAAGAAAAAGGAACTTAAAAAACAAAAAATCTCAAACGTTTCTACTGTAACAAAGCCATCAATTCTTTGGGTTAAATGACAGCAATTCTCACCAAATAAGATAAGGCAGTCATTCAAATAATGGAAATCCTTCAACAGTAGAAGGCAAGGAGAGGCTCT
>NW_008338715.1:12094431-12098436 GCF_000622305.1 Nannospalax galili | reverse complement strand
GTGTGTGTGTGTGTGTGTACTGGAGATGATCTGAAAAGAACTATGAAAAAAGAAATAGTCTTAAAGTAGAACTGGCATGAAAGTTTGGTGGGTAAAAGCCCTAGCCTAGGTTTGATGACCAGAGCTCAATCCCAGGAACCCATTTAAAGGTGGAAGGAGAGGACCAACTATAGGAGGCTGTCCTCTGACTTTCACATACATGCTGTGGACCAGTACCCATCTCTTCCCCCAACACACATAACCACACAAATAATAAAATTAGAAAAAGAAATGTAAATACTTCAAATATTAGGGTAAATACCAGAGTAATTCTATTATAAAGGCACGACTTCCTTCCTATCAATAAAATATACTAGCTCAAAATTTTTCAGTAGACTCTATCTCTGGTTTTATAACAGAAATTGAGCGACAAATAAAATGCAGTTTTTCACGTTTCCTTACTATTATTTGGAGCCAAAATTAAATACGTCCATAGAAATTCAAGTTAACTTAGTATTTCCTTCCTTCCCACGCTCACCCACCCCAGGCTGGCCTGGAACTTACTATGTGGCCTTGAATTCACAATCCTCCTCCTGTCTCATTCTCCTGAGTGCTGTGATTTCAGGAGTGAGCTACCACATACAGCTGAATAGTATTTTATTTTCCTATGTATAAAACCATTTTTTTTAAAAAATTCTATTTATTTTTATTTTATGTGTATGTGTGTATAGCCTGCATGTAGGTAAGTGCACCCGTGTCGTGCAATGCCCGTGGAGAACAGAAGAGATTGTTGGACCCCCTCTGGAACTGGAGTTACAGACAGTTGTCAGCTGCCATGTGGGTGCTAGGATTCGAACCTGGGTCTTCTGCAAGAACAGTCAGTGTTCTTAACTGCTCAGCTCTCTCTCTATCCCCTAAAACCATTTTTTTAAAGTAACCAAAATATACTTTTGATCTATACTATTTTGACATATTTATAACCAACATCTTGAAAGGTTTCCATTATAAGCAATTGAAATTGGGAGTTTTTACATTATTTTTCCTAATTATGGAGCCAGTATATATTCATTATAGAGAACTTCTAGTAAAGTACAAAAAGAAAAAATCTCCTACAATTTTAACTAGAAACTGGGCATTGTAACCATTTTATTTCTTCTACAAGTACTATCATACTTATTAGTAATAATGCTGTTTCAATACTTAGTAACAACTTCCGTTACAGGTTGGATTTGAAGTGCCCCCTCAACTCCCCAAAGCTCATATATTAGCCAAGCCTGGTTGCATAAACTTGTAGTCCTAGCTATTCAGAAGACTGAGGCAGGTGGACCACAAGTTCAAGAGCACTCCAGGCTACAAAGTAAATTCCAAGCACAACCTGAGCAACTTAGTGAGCTCTGTCACAAAATAAAAAGTGAAAGGAAGGCTGCGGATACAGCTTAGTAACAGAGCACTTGCCTGTAGAGCCTACACACTGACAGGTATCTGTATCATGAGGACTCTGACCTAATCAA
Organism: Nannospalax galili; assembly: GCF_000622305.1. NCBI lineage: Eukaryota > Metazoa > Chordata > Mammalia > Rodentia > Spalacidae > Nannospalax > Nannospalax galili. The sequence continues at coordinate 12,096,946 of NW_008338715.1, read as the reverse complement.
CAAATTAAACTGATGGATTTGTAATGATGGTTTTACTGGGAGATGAAACATTTGGAGATGAGACCAGTTGAAGAAAGTAGAGCTATGTTCTCAGGGGCTATACCATGTCCCAATCTCTCTCTCTGATTCCTGGCAACTATGAGGTGACCAGCTCTGCTCTGACATGCCCTCCCATCATGACATTCTGCTGTATCACCGGACTAAAAGCAATGGAGCTGATAAAGCAATCCATGAACTGAAATCTCTACGACTATGAGCCAAACCACATATTTCCTCATTCAAGCTATTTCCTTCATGTATTTGTAACAGCATCAAAAAGCTGACAAAATTTCCTATGAGCTATTCATCTAAGAGCTTTCTAAATGCTATTTCATGTTCTCCTTACAGCAATCCTATTCAAGTCATAGGTGAATATCATTTTACAGTTGTAACTGTAGACTTAAAGAGGCTAGGAAATATGCCCATGGTCACAGAGTGACCTAAGCCCAGCAACCCTGAACACCATACTATACCATAATCAACACATAATATAGACACAGTTCTATATTCTTCTCTTTGATCATAATTTCCTAATGCATAAAAATTATGAATACAGTTTTTACATGGCTATTTGCTAACATTTGGATATATAATAATTTACTTAATAATCCGGACTTACCAGATCAGATTATTTTTGTACAATATTCAGAACTACTAGTATGGTTCATTTACTAGGAAAAGAAAAGGGTAAAAATAGGAATTGTTTCACACTTCCAAATGTAAATTCAAAGATATAATTCAACTTACTCTTTTACTGAGGCAAATAACTGGCCACATACTGCAACCTAATGTGCAGCAGCAACAAAGGCAGCCACAGAGCAGCCAGCGTACATTAACAGGAAGGTTCTTCTTAAGACAGCTGTTAACTCTGTTGATGCTGGCTTTAAATTCTTCAGGAGCTACCTAAAGAAAAAGTGTAAGAAATCATAACATGGGGATAATTGAATGACAATAAACATTAAGTCTTAACACACAATTTTCTAATTGTCTAGGAAAAACTAATCTGAGATGTATAAATAATAGATTTTAATAAGGGAGATACTTACTTTTCCAGTTAATGAAGAAGGGAATTCTGATTCAAATCTGTTGCTCAGCCCAAATCTATTTTTAAAATAGAAAGAATGTTATTAATTCTATGTCATTGTTGCAACAACAAAGAAAGAAACTTGGACCATTTAACTTATAGCTCAACTAAATAGAATGCAGACTGCTCTACAGAGAAAGTCTATGACATAATGAGATCATCATAATAAGAAACTTATGAAATGTAAGAAGCAATTATTTTTCCAACTGAATCAAAACTTTATTATATAAGGTGCAATGTTAATAATCAACCATACATAAACACTAGAATAGATGGCTCATTTAATTTGAGCTACCATTTATACCTTTAAAACATCAAACATGTTTTAATAGGTCAGATAACAAATCTTCTAGCTTTCAATGTTATTAGTGGAGATAAATGGTTGTGGACTTTAGAGGATGTTCTTTATAGATACAAGTAATAAGAGGACAAGGGAAAATGTAGGAAGGAGGAAGAAGGTAGAGTAAAATAAATAAGGCAGAGACTGACAAAGCACTATTAAGATCTGTCTTGGATGGTTCCGCAGGTAAAGGTCCTTGCTGCCAAGCCTGACAACCTGAGTTTGATCTCCAAGACCCACATGGTAGGAGATAACCAACTTCCATAAGTTGTTCCCTGATTCTACATGCACCATGTCATACCCTTGGCCCCTCCTTAAATAAATAAACGTAATTTTAAATTAAAATTTTAATCAATTTTTTATTTTATGTGTATGAGTAGTTTTGCCTGCATGTATGTAAGTGCATCTTTGTTGTATAATGCCCACAGAAGCCAGTGGAGGGAGTTGAATCCCCTGGATTTGGAGTTAAAGACAGGTGTCAGCCACAAGGTGGATGCTGGGAACTAAACTTGGGTCCTCTGCAAGAGCAGACAGTGCTCTTAACCACTGAGCTGTCTCTCCAGTTCCCCAATTTTTTTTTAATGTGTATGAATGTTTCACCTGCATGTAAGTGTACCCATGTGTGCTGTGCCCAAAGAGGCCAGAAGGTGGCGCTGGATTCCCTGGAACTAGAATCAAGGACGGTGCCAGCCACCATGTGGGTGCTGGGAACCGAATTTGGGTCCTCTGCAAGAGCACAGTGCTCTTAACTACTGAGTCATCTCTCTAGCCCATGATTTATTTATTTTTATTTGTACAAGTGCCTGAGTGCCTCTATGCATAATGGCATGTGTATAGTGCCTGTGAAAGCTGAAAGAAGGCAACAGTGGGGTGCTGGGAACTGAACTCAGGTCCTCTAAAGAACAGCAAATGCTCTTAACCACTAAGCCACCTTCCCAGCCCCTAAAACAAAATTAAAGAACTGTCTTGGGTGTCGTTTAATAGCTATTTGTTAGTATGATTATGAAAGAAAATATAGATACCAGTTATATCTATACCTACTCTTATTACCT
>NW_008338715.1:12092046-12094411 GCF_000622305.1 Nannospalax galili | reverse complement strand
TACCGCCCCCCCCCCCGCCCCTTTGAGACAAGGTCCTACCCCGGAACCCAGGTTGACCTTCAACTCTCAGCAATCTCAGGCCTAGAATGATTTTTTTTTAATTGTCTCAGATTTTCCTTTTTTTTTTTTTTCTTCCTTAAATACATTAATTTGGGCTGGACATGGTGGCACATGCCTTCATTCCCTAGCAGTCAGGAGGTAGAGGCAGAGGCAGAGACAGGCAGATCTCTGAGTTCGAGGCCAACCTGGTCTACAAAGAGAGTTCCAGACCGGACAGGGTTATATAGGCAGACCCTGTCCCAAGAAGAAACAAAGCAAAGCAAAGCAAAGCAAACCCAAACCAAACCAAACCCAACAGGGCTAGAGAGATGGCTCAGCAGTTAAAAGCAGGTACTGCTCTTCCACAGGACCCGAGCAATCCCCAGCAACCACGTTGGGTAGCTCACAACTACCTGAAACTCTTGCTCCTAAGGGATCCAATGCCTCTGGCTTCCAAGGGCACATCCACTCACACGCACATACCCATACACACACATATACAGGTAATTAAAAATGAATAAAGAAGCCAGGTGTGGTGGCACATGCCTTTAATCCCAGGATGCCTTTAATCCCAGAGGTAGAATTCAAGGCCATCATGGTCTACATAGTGAGTTCCAGGCCAGCTGGGGCTACAGGAAGGCCCTGTCTCAAAAAGACCAAAAAAACAAAAATAACAAATAAAAAATGAATAAATAAAATCTTAAGGAAAAAAAACCCCAACCCCACTAACTTATTTGTTGGCAAGAAGTCTTAAGATGAAATATACTGTGCTATATTAGAACTAAAAATTGCTAACACCATTCTAAGAATTATTTGACATTGTAAAAATATTATTCTATTATATAAATATGTATATATTATAGAATATATAAATATATAACAGGCATAAATATATACCTTTGTTTTAATGGATTTTATTTCAGTAATATAATCTAAAAATTACTAAGAAATGTAGACACAAATTTAAGCACAAGGTGGGTGTATAGTTGTTATACATCTACAATTATGGCACTCAGAAAGATGAAGCAGGAGGATAATAAGTTTGAGGCCAGCCTTATGCTACATATGACACTATTTCAAAAAACAACAAACACAAACTTATGCATAAACAAGTCAATAAAACTTTATTCACAAAAACATAGCAGAAAGGGAATCATAAGAGAAGAGATCTTGGGGGAGGGACAGTGACAGTAATAGGCTACATGTGACAAGAAAACAGAAGAGGGTGGGGGGTGGGGATGTAGTTCAGTTGACAGAGTGATTGCCTGGCATGCACAAAGCTCTGGGATTGATATCCAGCACTGCATAAACTCAGTGCAGTGGTGCATACCTATAATCCCAGCACTTGGGAGGGGGAGTCAGGAGGATCAAAAGTTCAAAGTCATCCTCATCTCCAAGACAGCTGGGGCTATACAGTGACCCTATCTCAAAGAAAAGAAAAGGAAGGTAAGGGCAGATAAGAACAAGGAAGGGAAAGAAAAAGGGAAGAAAGGAATAGAAGTATAATGACACACGTGTGAAATCCCATAATGAAACCCATTACTTTGTGTGCTAGACTAACAAATGACATTTGCAAACTAGAACATGTAAAGTACAAAATTATACCATATCTAAACTGGAAAAAAAAACCCTATTAATATATTTTAAAAGGATCTTAATAAATAGCCCTATCCTAAGCTGGGTATGGTGGTACTCACCTTTAATCTCAGCACTTGGAAGGCAGAGGCAGGTGGATCTCTGTGAGATTGAGGCCAGCCTTGTCTTCATAGTGAGTTCTAGGCCTGCTAGAGCTACAGGGAGACCTTGTCTCAACAAAACAAAACACCCTCCCTCCTGCCAAATATTCCTACTTTGTAAATGTTTTTCATTTTTAAATTTTTATATGGGGGCACACATGTGAAGGTCAGAAGACAACTGGAGTGATTCTCTCCTTCCACTATGTGGGTTCTGAATTCAGGTTGACAAGACTTGCTAGTATGTGCTAAGCCATCGTGCCAGTCTTTACCATATAAATCTATTTATAAAAATGTATTAGAAGAATACAGAACATCAGGCCAGGTGTGGTTGTGCATGCCTTTAATCCCAGCACTTGGGAGGTAGAATTCAAGGCCAGCCTGGCCTATGTAGTTAGTTCTAGGCCAGTTGGGGCTGCAGGAAAGCCCTGTCTTAAAAAGACCAAAAACAGCCGGGCGTGGTGGTGCGAGTCTTTAATCCCAGCACTTGGGAGGCAGATGCAGGCGGATCTCTGTAAGTTCAAGGCTAGCCTGGTCTACATAGTTCCAGGACAGCTGGGGCTATAGGGAGACCCTGTCTCAAAAAGACCAAA
>NW_008338715.1:12063528-12091499 GCF_000622305.1 Nannospalax galili | reverse complement strand
TTATTTTGATATATCACAGTGAAAGATTTATCGTCCTCTTTTTTTTTTTTTTTTTTTTTAAAAAAAAAAAAAAAAAAAAAAAAAAAAAAAAAACCAAAAAACAAAAACAAATACAGAACAGCAAGGCATGGCAGTATATCCCTATATCCCTATAAACCCTGCATTCAGAAAGTAGAGACAAAAAGACCACAAGTTCAGTCTTGGGCTTCATAGCAAGAAATGTATCTGAAGAATACAGATAAATAACAGCAGTGTGTAGTGGTACACACCTAATATCCCAGAACTAAAGAGACTGAGACAAGAGGACCACAAATTTGATGACAACCTTAGGTTACATGAAACCTTGTCTCAAACTTACCCTCGCCCCACTAAATAGGGCTAGGGATACATGCTTGCCGAGCAAGCATAAAGACACGGGCTCCATCTCCTGCACCAAATAAACCATGCCTATAAGCCGGCACCTCAGAAGGTGGAGGCAGATCTGAAGTTCAAGGTCATCCTTGGCTAGTGAGTCCCACTTGGCTTCAGAGACCCTGTCTCAAAAGCAACAACAAAAAACATACTCTTTCAGACATCTTCCTGCTCTCTATAACAGTACAGGTCAATGACCTTATCAGGCTGTGCTCCAAAGTCATTGTTCAGTTTCTACCTATGACAATGATGTATGGCTATATTGGCAAATTTGAAATCATTAATGATCAACAGAGCGGGGAAAATTGGTGTGAAGTTCACAGGCAGGCTAAATAGATTTGGAGTGATCACCCCAGATCTGATGTGCAGCTCAAGGACCTAGAAAAATAGTAGAAGAATCTGCTCCTATCCTGTCAGTTTGGTTTCATTACACTGACAATCTCAGCTGGTATCATGGACCATGAAGATGCAAGACCAAAACACACAGGAGGGAAAATCCCGGGATTCTTTTTCCTAGGATATAAAAGATATATATATAGTACCTCTGTAGGAGAGACGAGGGATGGAGGGAGGGAGGCAGACTAGCTCATCAAGTAAAGGTGCTTGACATCAAGACTGATGACATGGGTTTGATCCCTGCGAATCGCAGGGTGAGGAAAACTGACTCCTAAGTGGTCCTCTGACCTCTATATAAGTGTGGTAGTTTGAATGAGAATGTCCCCCATAGGCTCCAAGTATTTAGACACCATTTTGGAAGGTCTCAGAAGGTGTGGCCATAGTGGAGGAAGGATGTCCCTAGGGGTGGGCTTAGAGAGTTCTTAAGCATTGCTTATCTCCAGTCACTCTCTACTTCCTGTGCCTGCTTACAGATGTGAGCCTCTGCTTCTGCTCCTACTCCAGCCACCTCTGCCACCATGCCTCCCCACCATGATGGACTCCTGCCCCTTTGGAACCATATGCTAAATAAACTCTTCCTGTTATACATTCCCTTGGTCATGGTGTTTCTAACACAGCAACAGAAAAGTAACTACTACAACATGCATCTTGTTGTGTGCATACAAATATACACAAATAAGCAAATAAATGTAATAAAAAAAGAAAACAGATAAAGCAACACAAATATGCTAATGAGTGAACAAGTACTCTGCAGCATTGTTTTGCAGAAGGACACTATGTCATTTGTTGTTTTGAAATGTTTTTCAAATAGGACCTATTTTTTCAGTAACTGGTAACTACAACTAACTTAAATGCTTTAAAAAAGCATTTTATAATATGCAATAACATCACAACTTTTTATATTTAAATCTTTTATTTGGCACTAACTAGGTATTTTATCTTAAGTAAATAGGGATATTTAGACTATTTAGGTTTACTAATAAGTTTTCTTGAATGCATTTTGATCTTTTCCCAATTCATGTTCATATAAATCTCAATTTTATACTCTTCTGTGTTCTTTTGAGCTCCTCACAGGAATATCTTCTAGAATTTATTACTAAGAAGTCATTCTGAATTAAGATATGTTTGAACTCAGTGAATTTTGTCTACTAAATACTAAACTTCAAGAGTCTGACTGTTTCAATTCATTTTACCCTTAGTCAAAAATATTTTTTTCTTTACTTCTGAGTTGCAGTATTATTTTTAAGAGTAAAAATTTTAAATAGAAACATTTTATAACACGCACAGTGAAGAGAAAAACAGCAGAACAACTGGATCTCCAGAGCAGCAAAGCATCCACAGCAATAATTTGCCAGTCTCCTAAAGCCTGGCTGTACTAGGGTAGAGAGTCCTGTCTTCCCTAGTCTCCAACCATTCCACTACTTAAGCCCACTTGAGTGTTTTTGTTCTTTGTAATCTAACAGAGCCTAGCAATTCATACTGTTAAGACTTTGAAAGGATAGTGGCAAATGCTCCCAATATAATCTTAAATGAAAATGCAAACTATAATACCTCAACTTTGATATATTTATACACAACAAAAATGTAATTCATCAAAATATTAATGGTGGTTAGTTCTAGAAAATGAAAATTATGGATGACATTTATGTATTTTCATGTTTTCCACAATCTCTCTAATAACATCTATTAGAATTTAAGATTCAATTTAATCCCAGCACTCGGGAGGCAGAGGCAGGCGGATCTCTATGAGTTCGAGGCCAGCCTGGTCTACACAGTGAGTTCCAGGACTGTTGGGGCTACAGAGAGACCCTGTCTCAAAAAGACAAAAAAAAAAGAAAAAAAATTTCAATTTAAACTTGTCTCCTATTTCTCTAGGACTGGGGAGATGGCTCAGGGAGTAAAGTGCCTGCTGCACAAGCCCAAGGACCTGAGTTTGGATCCTTAGAACCCACATAAAAGTCAGGGCACAGTGGCAGAAGAAGCCTGTAACCACAGCACTAGGGGAAGTCAGGAGCTTTCAGGTTCAGCGATAGACCTGTCTGAAAAAATAATGGTGGAGAGTGATAAGAGGAAAGACCTGACATCTACATATGGCCTCCACATGTACGAGCACACAGGCGCACACACACCCCAAAGAGAGAGAAAGAAAGAAAATGACAAAGAATAATTGCACAAAAAATATATGCCCTTTGCCTCTTAATGATTACAAGCTTCATTGGGAAACACAGCTTTCCAATTTTTAAGTGATCTTTAGGTTTTTCTTTATAATCAGAAAAAGGACTTAAAAATGAATAAAAAGGGGTTGGAGAGAAGGCTCAGTGGTTAAGACCACACTGGCTGTTTGTGTATAAGACCCAGGTTCAAATTCCAGCACCTACATGATGGCTATCAACAGTCCATAAGTCCAGTTCCAAGGGATCTGATACCCTCTTCTGTCCTCCAGAGGGCACTTACGTACATGCATATAAAATAAAAATAAATTTAAAAAAAAATTTAATGAATCAAAAATAGATGACTAGTAAGATGGCTCAGTGGGTAAAGGTATTGCTGTCCAGCTTGACCCACCTGAGTTCAATCCCCAGGACCCACATGGTGGAAAGAGAGAACCACCTTCCAAAAGCTGTCCTCTGACCTCTATATGCATGTTGTGGTACACATACATGTGTATACACTAAATAAAATAAAAAGATAACAGATAACTAAAGAATTTTGGTTTTAGGGGGCTGGAGAGTTGGCTCAGTGGATTAAGAGCATTAGTTGTTCTTGCAGAGGACCCAGGTTCAATTCCCAGCACTCACATGGCAATTAACAACCATCTGTAATTCCAGTTCCAGGGGATGTGATAACCTCTTCTTACCTCCACAGGCACTGCACAACACGGGTGCACTGAGATTCATGCAATACACTCATACACATAAAATAAAATTTAAAAAAAAGAATTTTGGTTTTAAGATAGAATAAGGAACCATATACAAGTGATATGTCTGTATTTAGAGCTAATTCTATTAAAGTATTTGGGGGCTGGGGGTGTAGCTCAGTTGGTAGAACACATGAAGTTGCCTAGTGTTCATGAGGCCCTAGGTTCTATCCCAGCATCACATAAATTGAGTGTTCTGACATACATCTATAATCCCAGAACCCATAAGGCAGAAACAAGATGATTAGGAGTTCAAGGTCAGCCTGGGATACATGAGACCTGTCTCAAAAAAAAGGGGGGGTGGTGCTGGAGAGATGGCTCAGCGGTTAAAAGCACTGACTACTCTTGCAGAGGACCCAGGTTTGATTCCCAGCAACCACATGGTGGCTACGAACCGTCCTTAACTCCAGTTCCAGGGGAATCCAAAGCCCTCTTCTGACCTCCACCGCATTGCACAACATGAGTGCACTCATATACGTGCAGCCAATACATTCATACACATAAAATAAAAATAATATTTTTTAAAAAGGGGGGGAGCAAAAACAAAAACAAGTACCTTTGTGGTTGTGGTTTGGGGGTTTTTTCAGGTGTAGGTGTAGGTGTGTGTGTGTGTGTGTGTGTGTGTGTGTGTGTGTGTGTATACACACAAGAAGGCCAAGAGGAGAAGATCAGGTGTCCTCCTCTACCACTCTCTGCCTGTTCTTTGGACTCAGGGTCTTTCTTCCTGAAGCTGGGGCTTGTATTCTCTGCTATGCTGGGAGCCAGCAAGCCCCAGAAAGTCTCCAGACTCTGCCCCCTTGGGTGCTTGAGTTTCGGGCATGTGTGTGGATGCTGGGATTCAAATTCTGGTTCTCATGATCTCACAGTTAAGCGCTCTTAACAAAGGAGCCATCTCTCTAGCCCATTTCTTTCTCATTTTTGTGAGATGGGGATTTCATCACAGTCCAGGCTAGCCTTTAATTCACTTAGTTCATACTATCTTCAAACTGATGTTCCTCCTGTCTCAGCTTCTCAAGTACTAGAATTAATGGTATGTATCACCACACCCAAGTTAAGCTATTTTTGGTAGATATTTTTAAGTTTATGTTGAAGAATATATTAAAAGGGAGCCAGGAGTGGTTAAGAGCACTGGTTGCTCTTGCAGAGGATCCAGGTTTGGTTCCTAGTACCAACACAGTGGCTAACAGTCATCTATAACACCAGTTTCAGGGGGATCCAATGACCTCTTCTGACCTCCTCGGGTATTGCACGACACAGGTACACTTAATACATGCAGGCAATACACTCATACACTTAAAAATAAAAATAATAAAATATAATATTAAAGAGGAGCCAGGTATGGTAGCACATGCCTTTAATCTCAGCACTCAAGAGGCAGAGGCAGGTAGATCTCTCTGAGTTAGAAGCCAGCCTGGTCTACACAGCAAGTTCAAAACCAGCCAGAGCTACATAGTGTGACCCTGTCTCAAAAAACCGAACACCCAAACACACACACACACACACACACACACACACACACACACACACACGGAGGGGGGGATTAATGGGAAGGGGTGGCAAAGGGAGAAGTAGGGACACAAAGGAATATGCTCAACATAAAATATGTTCTTGTAGAATATCCTTATGTAACACAACACAGTATACAATGAATACAAACAATAATAATTAAAATTTGAACTTTGTTAAGAAAAAAGTAGGGCTAAGCACGGTGGCACAAATCTTTAATACCAGCAATCAGGAGGCAGAAGCAGGTAGATCTGTGAGTTCCAGGCTAGTCAGGGCTACATAGTGAGACTTTGTCTAAAAAATATTTTTAAATGAAAAAAAAACTTTTAAGTATATATACTAAGTACATAAAGAACTTGAAAATAAAAGGGAATAATTAAATCCTAGTTCCACGATGGCAGAATCTCAAAATTTGAGAATTAGAAGAGACCACAACTATCATTTAGTCCTAATGTTTTATTCTATAAATGAAGAAATTGCTACATAAATGGCATGTAATTTAAAAGTTCCCAAGCTAATTAATATGTAAGATCCAAGCTAGGGATTTACTCTCTTGAAACTCATGGCTGTACTAAGGACAGAAAATGCTTCCACTTGACGCAGAACATTCAGAATTTAGAACATATTTGAGAATTGGCAGTCTTCTTTTTCTACCAATAAAAATTATAAAATTAAGACTAATGTAAAACAAATGCTAAAAAGTTCTCATAGAACATAAAGGGGGGGAATCTACTTTTGAGGTTTTCATTTTTTTTAATAATATAAAACCCTTAAATATGTTTGTTCCAATGTTTACGAGGACATAGCTGGGTGTGGTGGCACATGACTTTAATCCCAGCACTGGATAGGGAGAGGCAGCGACACAAGGATCTCTGTGAGTTCAAGGCCAGCTTGGTCTACATAGCAAATTCCATGCTAGTCAGGGGTCCATAGCAAGAACCTTTCTCAAAAAAAAAAAAAAACCCTTTCTCTCTCTGTGACTTTTCAAAGATTTTATTATTCATTTATGTGCATGGGTCTGTCTGCAGAGGCCAGAAAAGGGGATCATATCCCCTAGAGCTGGAGTTGTAGGCAGTTGTGAGCCACCTGATGGTGCTGGGAACTGTACTCCTGTCCTCACTAAGAACAAGTGTTTTTAACCATTGAGCCAATCTCTTTAGCCCTTGTTTTCTCTTTTTGTTTCCTGGCCATGAGATCAGTAATTTTGATTTGCCTTGTACTTCCCCAGTGATGATGCCACAGGCCCAAAGCACCAGGGCCAACCAACACAGCCTGACCTCCCCAAAACATTATGACAAAATAAAGCTTTTCTCTTCTTTTAAATTTTTTTCTAAAATTTTTTATTTTTATTTTATGTGTATGCGTGTATTGCCTGCATGTAGGTAAGTGCACCTGTGTCGTGCAATGCCGGCGGAGGACAGAAGAGGTCCCTGGAACTGGAATTACAGACAGTTGTTAGCTGCCATGGGGGGTGCTGAGATTCGAACCCAGCCCTTCTGCAAGAACAGTCAAGTGTTCTTAACTGTTGAGCCATCTCTCCAGCCCCCAGCTTTTCTGTTTTTAAGTAAGTTACTTCCAGTATTTCTTACAGTAACAGAAGCTTACAAACATAATAGACTACCAAAGATAATGATTTCAAGTAACATTTGCTATTGAATAGTTTAGAAAAAGGCAGACAAAAGGCTGAATACTGATCTCTTCATTGAACAAACCCAGTACTGACTCCATCATAACTACAATGGAAATCAAAGGGAAAACAAGCTCTTGCCAGGTGGTATGGCACACACCTAAAAATCCCAGTCCTCAGGAGGCAGAGACAGGAAGAATGCTGCCAAATTCAAGGCCAGTCCAGACTATACAACGAATTCCAGCTCAGTGGAAGTTCATTAAATATCACTTCTTATCAAAAAGTAGAAAAAAAGTAAGCTGTATCAGCTCTATCCTAGCTACAAGAATGAGCTTAAAAAAAAAAAAAAAAGAAGCTGGGCGTAGTGGCGCATGCCTTTAATCCCAGCACTCAGGAGGCAGAGGCAGGCGGATCTCTGTGAGTTCAAGGCCAGCCTGGTCTACATAGTGAGTTCCAGGACAGCTGGGGCTACAGGGAGACCCTGTCTCAAAAAGACCAAAAAAAAAAAAAAAAAAGAGGAAAAAAAATAAGTACACTGTTTTTCAGGGCTTATAAGAGCTCTTGTGACTTTGGCTCAATTTTAAATGTAGGTCTTCCCCTCAAATGAACAAATACTTGTCAAACACCACATCTTGTAGCTAAAGAATATCATTCCACAAAGGTCCTCACTTTAAAAATCTATAACCTTACAGTAAAGCCCCTCTCCAGGGCTGGAGAGATGGCTCAGCAGTTAAGAACACTGGCTGTTCTTGCAGAAGACCAGGGTTTGAATTCCAGCACCCATATGGCAGCTAACTGTCCATAACTCGAGTCCCAGGGGATCTGACAGCCTCTTCTGTCCTCCATGGGCACTGCACGGCAAGGGTGCACTTACCTACATGCAGGCAATACATGCATACACATAAAATAAAAATAAATAAAATATTTTTAATTTTTTTAAAAAGCCCCTCTCTAGCCTGACAAAGGCTACTCTCCTGCATATGAGCTGCCATGGCAACAGGAGGTCCAACTAGGTCATTAGGTCATTAAATCAGCTTAGTAAGAGCAGATCCAGTTCTTCAATAAATCAGGTGTGGAAAACAAAACAAAAAACCCACTTGCTAAATATAAATTCATCACAAAGCCAAAATCAAATCAAATCAAATCAAACAACTGAACCTCATATACAACTGGAAGATCAGAAGGCAAAGACCCGTAGTCATTGCTGTTTTTTTTTTCCCATATCTATGTGAAAGCTGTGAAATTTGAAGATTTATTCTCAGAGTTCTAATGCTTCCTTTACCTACAATCTCATTTCAAGGCACAATCTTGTTTTTAAGTACATTCTAGCCATAATACAATTCCAGCCAGTTCTTCAGACTTATTCTGGTTTAAAGTCTTGCCATCGTCTAGACTTGGAGTGTTCTATGAAGGATAAAGACTGTTTTATCCTTCCTAAATGCTATTGTCCCTAATCATATTATTTTCAATCACAGCACCCTATTGTTGTCCTTCATCAAAACTTTCCATTTATAACTCATACACTAGTTGTAAACTTCTTGTGAGCGAGAATTGCCTTTCATCCATGACTACATACTCAGAACCCCAACATAACATCTGGTATAAAATGTGAATCTGACAAATACTTAAGGGGCTGAAGACACAGTTTAACTGGCAGAATGCACGAAGCCCAGGGCCGGATTTCCAGCACCACATAAACCAGGTGTGGAAAACAAAACAAAAAAACCCACGTGCTAATTATAAGATAGTTGATAATTTAGGGAAAGAGGGAGGGGCTGGAGAAATGGCTTAGTGTTTAAGAGCACTGACTGTTCTTGCAGAGGACCTGGGTTTGGTTCCCAGCACCCATGTCAGTTAATAACTATCAGCAACTCCAGTTCCAGGGATCTGACACCCTCTTTTGGCCTCCTCGGACATGACACCTATGTAGGCAAAACATAAAAATAAACAAATAAACACATACATTAACTAAATTTTAAAAAAAAAACTACTCTAAGTATGGTAAATCCAAAGTACTAAAATTTTAGCACCTAAATTCAGCATTTAGAACAAATTTACATTATACACTCTTCTAATAAGGTACTGCAGATCAGACGATAGAAGAAAAGTACCAGAAAGCAACAGCCCAGACATATAAAACTTAAAAAAGTACCATTAGAGAAGGTTCTCAAACCCCAAACACCTCTAGGCCTCTAAGACATCACTATGTACTCATCTGATAATGTCTGCTTCGGATTAAATATTTCTTTAGTTGATCTGATCATCTGATTTATGCTCAGAATCTTGGGGTTTGGGGGTTTTGAGGGGGGGTGGTCTTTCTGAGACAGGGTCTCCCTGTAGTCCCAGCTGCCCTGGAACTCGCTATGTAGACCAGGCTGGCCTTGCACTCACAGAGATCCTCCTGTCTCTGCCTCCTGAGTGCTGGGGCTAAAGGGGTGCACCACCACGTCTGGCCAGAATCTTGTTTTAAACTAGGAAAGCATATGTCACATTTTGGACTGATTTGAAAGAAAACAGTAAAGACTGACAAAATGCATGTACAAAGGGATAACATCAAAACATGATAAATAATAATTTGTTGAATGTCTACAAATGGTCCAAGTCATAAAATTACGTTTTTATTTTTGATTCTCATACCTACAGACTAGGTATTATCCTCTTTTGAAGATGAGAAACCTGAAGTTCAGAAAAGTTTATTTGCCGGTGATTAGTTTTAAGTATCTGAGAACTGAAATCATCATGACTGATGTCAAGGACCATGTTCTTTCCACTGGTCCTCTCCATTACTTTCAAAATGGGTCTCATAGAAGAATCACCTAAGGTCTTATTAGAAATAAAATTCTTAGTACTAAAGCATTAACACTAAAGCACAACTTGAGCCCAGGAGTTCAAGACCAACCTAGACAACATACAGAGACCCTATGTCAAAAACAAATCTATCCTAGTCTCTTTCTCCTGAAGATTTTGGCTGGGTCAAAAGTGGCCAAAATAATCAGACAGAAAATACTAGTGTAGAAAAAGTTATATTTAAAGCTTAATCTTATTAAGAATAAATCTGTAACAGTTACATAATGGATCAGAAACCTGTCAGGAGTGGTGGCTCAAGTCTAATCCTGGCACCACAGAGGTTGAGTCAGGAGAATCACTGTGAGCTCCAGACCAGCCTGGGCTACAGAAAGAAACCCTCCTTCCAAAAAGTAAAGGAGGGGCTGGGAGAGATGACTCATCAGTTAAGAGAACTTGCTGCTCTTACAGAGGGCCCGGGTTCAATTCCTAGCACCCACATCGTGGCTAACAACTATCTATAACTCCAGGTCTGGGGGGATTTAAGACCTTCTGACCTTCGAGGGCACTGTACAGGTGCCCTACCTACATGCAGGCAATACACACATACACACGAAATAAAAATTTTAAAAGGTCAAAGATACTATTCTAGGAAAGCCCCAAGCTTGATTCTGATATAGGATGAGTATGAATTAAGACGCCAGTCAAGAATGACAGTTATAATGGAGGTGGGCCAGTTAATACTGGCTTTAAATTATTTTCTAAAATTTTTTCCTGAACTTTTAAAAATTCTTATATTAACGCATTCCTGGGAGTTATTATTCTTATGAAAAAAATCAAAGTTGGGCTGTCACAATGGTGCAACAGGTAAAAGTGCTTGCTGCCCAGCCTGACCAGGAACCACAATGATGAAAGCCGATTCCTGAAAGTTGTTCAAAGCACAACAAAGCACAACATGTGCTGGGGTGTGTGTGTGTGTGTGTGTGTGTGTGTGTGTGTGTGTGTGTGTGTACACACACAGAATATAATAAAAAATTTAAATCAAAGTCTCCAATAAATTATCAATACATTTCATATAAATTCATTCAGAGATAAAGGACCATAAAAGTTAGTATTTATCAACAGGTATGGCTGCACATGCCTTTAATCCCAGCACTCACAGAAGCAGAGGCAGATCTCTGAATTTGAGGACTGTGTGGTCTGCATAGGGAGTTCAAGGCTATCCAGAGCTACATAGTGAAACCCTGTCTCAAAAATAACCGGCCCCACCCAGCAAGATGGCACCATTTGCATGCCCCTTTCATAGCTGCTGGCCCCCAGCTACTGGAACCCTCCTGGACCCCAAGCTGTGCTTCGAGAGAGTCAAAGTTCCCACCAAATGCTAAACCTGAATGTCTGGAAGTTGGCTAACTTTGAGCACTGTGGCTTGCTTTCCTGTGGTTCTATCCCACCAACTATAATGAAGATGTTTTAGAGCATAAAAGAAGAAATGAGTTAGAATAAACTTTGTAAATACTACAGTAGTCTACCGCCATATAATGATCATGGCAGTTCCTCTGGATTCACCAATCTGTTGAGTTGTGAATATAAGAATCCTAAATTTTATATGAATACATATCAGTGAAGTCAGCATTTGTTTAGAAACATTAAAAAAATAAAAATATGTCCCTCAAACATAAAAACATTAACTAGTCTGACCAACACTACCTAGTAAGTTTTTTCATTTTTCTCCTTATTTTCATTACAGGTTGAAAAGTCATCAAAGAAAAAGCAAAATCTATTTTTATCATTCAAGACTTTCAAATTATATGTATGTAATTTATATGGAAGAATTTACCATTTCTTCCCCCTTTTCAATACTATTGTTCTTCAAAATATGATTCTACACAAGATTTTTCTGAATTACTACATGTAAAACTAACAATGAAGAAAACCTTCATCCAGAATATCAAGAGCATAAGAGAATGAAATAATTTCTAAAATAAAGGTATAGTATATTAATGTATATTAATACAGACAAAAATTAGAAATAATTCAACTGTATAGGGAGCTAGAGAGAGCTGAACCTTTCCAGTCTGACCTGAATTGCAGATGACTCAGTTTACAGTATCATTTACTTTCAAGTTGGCAAGAGAAGACTGCTCTGACCAATTCCTCAGTTAACAAAAAGGGGGAGTAAGGGTAACTTACATGTTTTACTATAATATTTAATATCTTTTCCCATTTATACTTATAAAGGAAAACATATTCAACAGCTATAACATATGGGCACCAATTTCAAAAATCTTGACAGGTGCTAACTTGGCTACATAGTGTAGTATGCCTGACATTATCCATGTACAAGTTTTATTTTATTATATCTATCCATGTCACCACAAAACAGACTTAGGTTTTCACTGCAGACCTTCTTTTCATGAAATATTTCACAAAGTAATTTGAGCATATACAAATTGTTTCTAAATAAAAAATCAGACTAAATGAATCACTGTTATATTTGAAAATGGCAATACTGATTTCTTAATACTATCCTTTACACAAATGCCTCTTGAAATAGAAAACTGGGGAGAGTAATAACTAATAAAGGCTAGTATTTACCGAGCACAGAACCTGACACTGTGATGAATTCTTTGCATATATTAACTCAATCCTTACTCTTAAAAGGTAGGAAATGTAAATATCACCACCTGAACGGAGAAGACTATTCAATAAACAATTTATCTAAGAAGTGGTAGCGGTAGGTTTGAGCCCAGAGTTTAAAACCAAGCTACTGGGAGAAGAGGCTGAGGAAGATGACAAAATACTTAACTACGGCTGGTGGCAAATACCACCACCAGTGTCTTGAGTAGAATCTTGGCTTACAATCACCTATAGGATCCCCCAAATTACTCATGTACCGGAGCCTCATTCACATGATGTGGATTTCCACTGGTCTGAAGGGGGATGGGGAAAAGGAACCCCCCCACCCCAGATGATTTTAATGGGTAGAAAATTATACCAACCAAATTACTGTTGGATATGCAAAAGAGCAGTACGGATTTGTAATACCAATTGTAATTAAGGTAGTTTTTACTGAGCACAGTTACCAGGTGATTCAAATAAGCAGGTAAGATTATAAACCATTAATAATTATTTTCCATGTTGTTAACCATTCCAAATAGCCAACTACAATCAAATTTACTGATCGATCATCTGAGCACTCTGCCTATTACATTCTCCACTTATCCAACAAAGTGTTTAGGTTTTCTTCACCTTGAACAAAAGAAACATTACACCTGTACCTGAGTCTTACTTGTTTTGCTGTTCTGAAAGCAGAACCTAGGGTAAGCACTGTACTATTGCTCTGGGTGAACCTTTGTAAATAAAATTTTGCTAGCTTTGATTCATGAGAATTGCAGGAAAAGTTCAGACAGCACAGAAAGTATGGCAATTGCTTTTAAATTCCTTCTTTATTTTTTCAACTTTTTTTTTAAAAAAAGTTATTATTTTTATTTTATGTGTATGTATGTATAGCCTGCATGTAGGTAAGTGCACCCATGTCGTGCAACGCTTGCAGAGGTCAGAAGAGGCTGTTGGATCCCCTGGGTCTGGAGTTACAGACAGGTGTTAGCTGCCATGTGGGTGCTGGGATTCGAACCCGGGTCTTCGGCAAGAACAACCAGTGTTCTTAACCGCTGAGCCATCTCTCCAGCCCCTTAAATCCCTTCTTAAAGCACCCATACTCCTCGTTTAAAGAAAAGAGAAAAAGATCCTAAGAGTCACACTAAAAATTAAATACCAAGTTCTGACAATAAAAAATTGTGATATATGTTTAAACTGTATTTATACTTGGTTATATTTCTTAATTAAGATGGTGATGATGACAGTTAAATCAGGAGCTGTTATTATGGTGATAAGTCCCACCTTCTCATGCATGTACTGAGACTGTGATTATGCAGTGTTTTTACCCTGTTAAGTCACCTAAATACACATTTTAAAGGTGCTAAGAAATCAAAGCATTGCATAAGCATACCCAAACAACAACAGGGCTAGTCAGAACACTGCTCTCACCAGCACTGCTCGGACTCTGCTGACAAGCTTCTCTGAGGAGTCTCACTGTTTCTGACTTAGTCACTGCACATCCCACTCACCCTACATCAAAACACAATGAAAACTGTTTCAGACATCTTCAGACTTGGACATTTCTATTAATGAAAAAGTGAGTATAGAGGTATACAAGTACAAGTCTGTTCTAGAATTCTGAACAAGAGTTGTAAAATGCAAGAGTATCAATACTTCAAGTTGTGTAAAACTCCGGACTTCTCAGGGAAATGTTACAAAACTTCCTGCTTCCGGACAGCTCATTATTTGGTTTAAGTCTACACATTCCTTTATTAGTCATGACCTTTTAGAAAGCTTTCATTCCTTATTGTTTGAATAATGCTGGACTTTTGATGTTGCTAATAAGACTTATAGAAGCCCTTATCAAACAAGAGCCAACCTAGAGTTCATGCCCCAAAGCAGAGCTTAACGATTACAGGAAACCCTCAGTACTTTCAATTTGTTTCAAACATCTATCTTTCTGCCAATTCTTACGTCTCTCTATATATTTCTATCATATACAGCAGCAGGAACTTGCATTAGTTTTGCAGACATTAACTCTTACGGAATTAGGAAGCCCTGTTACGTGTGACACAGACACAAAACAGTGAACCTCACAACGATTGCCACTGGGGTCTCTCACACACCAGATCTGACCTCTGAGCCTATGTCAGTAGGGCACAGACATCCAAAGGATATCGGGGGAGCCTCATAAATGTGTACCCCTCCCGTTACTGGCTGAAGGGGTGGCCCACAGGGCAGACCCTGGAGAGCCACCTTCCCTGCTGGGATCCCGCACATTCTCGGGGTCCGTGGGGCCTGCTACAGGACTGTGAGAGAGAGGGAGGAAGGCAGTGGCAGTCCCCACTTTGGAGTCCTAAACAAATGGAAATAGAGCAAGTTCTCACTTCCTGGTTGCCGGCTCTTCCCCGGGGCCCTTCGTCCAGGGGCAGTCACCCGGGAGGGGTTCAGGCAAGCAGGAGCCTGCGGGGTCCTGGGGCCCACCCAGCCCGCGCCGCCCGCCCTCGCCGGGCCTTACACGGTGACGTGACCGGAGCCGCGGACCACCACCGGGTCAGGCGAGTACTTGAGCAGCTGCTCCTCCAGGGCCCGCTCTTCGTCCTCCTCCTCCTCGTAGATCTCGTCGAAATCAGCCATCCCGCGCCTGCTAGACCCGCGCCGGGAGTCTGGCTCCGGGCGGCCGCCGAGGACCGGCTGGTGAGGCAGCGGACGCGGAGGCCGCGGAGTGGGAGCTCGGCGGTGGCGCTGGGGCTACTGAGGAGCCAGGGTCCGGGCAGCAGCCGCCATTACCGTGGGCAGGAACAACAACACAATGTCAACATCCGCCCGGGGCCGCCACCTCCACCCGCGCCGCCGCCGCCGCAACTCCGGCAACCACAGCAACAGCCTGAACCACCCGCATCGGGAGCAGCCGGCTACGGCATCGCGAGACTTCCCGGGAGCGCGGGCGGGCGGGCGGGCGGGCGTGGGCCCCTCGGCGGGAGGCTGGGAGGGCGGTGCGCGCGCACACGAGCCGGCCTCGCGCGCTCCCGACACGCCGGCCCCTTTCGCGGCTCCCACCCGCCGGCCTCGCCCGGGCGCGCGCGCAGCTTTTGGCGCGGCCCCGCCCTCCGGCTATGGGGTCGACGAGCCGGAAGGCAGTGTCTATGCCGGCTGGAGACGGTAACCCAGTCTCGACTCCCACCGCCGAGTCCAGCAAAACGCACTAAGGAACCTCTAACCCAGGCACAGCACTGCCAGTGAAGCCCCGGTTGCAGGAGAAGCTGACTGCCGGCTCAGCCAGTTGATCAGTGCGTAGCAGTGCTTTGGGTCTACCATGAGAAACCGAGTCGACTTTCCCAACTTGAGACCGACCTACCCTGCCTTTCTGTCTGCCATCCCACCGGGTCTTCCAAAACACCCCCAAAGTCAAACGGCTCCTCCCTTTAGTCTCTCAAGTATGGGCCCAATTTTTTTTTTTTTTTGAAAGAAATCTCACGCGTCATACTTTGAAAGAAAGCTGAGAAATGTTCGGGATTCCAATTAAGATTCAGTTCCGTGCTTCAACTCCCTAACGGAAGAGAACCTGTTTCTTCCATTAAAACCTTGGAGAATCTCTTTCCTTGTCTTACCAATTCCACAGAGAGAGAGGGGAGAGGGGAGAAGAAGGAAAAGCAAGAGAGGAGGGGAGGAGGAACAGCTGGCTTCGTGGATTCTGTCCATCTGCCTACTAAAGGCCAAGAGTCACCTTGGACTTGGTTTTATAATCAAGTCTGCCAAGCATACAGACAACACAGGGACAAGGTGGACTCCTGGGGACAGAGTCTGGATCATGAAGTAATAAGACTTTATTGTTGTGTGGGGAAGGAAGGAATGGTCCTACTGGACAGTTCCTCAGACTGTTCTCCAAATAGTGGTCACATCCTCAAAGTTCATATAGGGGTCATTGTCCAGAGAGAAAAAGTACAAAGGTTAATGCCGCCGATGAGAAATAACAAACAAGCTCCTATTGGAAGGGCTGAAGAAAATGGGAGGTGGAGGAGAAGATGGGTCAGAGTTGTATACCTCCCCAGAGGTATTCATTCAATAAATCCCGAGCTCCAGCTATGTGGCAAGCCCTGTGTGTGTGAGAGAGAGGAAGAGACAGAGACAGACAGTCCCTACCTTCCAGTAGCTTATGAGTCATTAAGACAAGCAATGGTAATTCTCTGTCAGGTGTTCAGAGGTTATGCAAAGGACACTAAAGCGCACACACAGGAGGCAGCTTAGTCTGGTGGTTAATAGAAGATTCTCGAACTTGACATTGAATCTCAGCTGTAGCACTATATACCCCTGAACAAGTCACTTCTTCATTCCCCACATGTAACAGGAAGGTAAAAGCTGGGTGGTGGCACACATCTATACAATCCATCAGTTGGGAGATGAAGGCAGAAAAATCAGGAATTCAAAGTCACCCAGCCAGATTGGGCTGCAATAGATCCTGTCATTCATAAATAGATAGATGATTGATAGATAGATGATAGATGGATGATAGATAATACATAGATGATAAATGATAGATGGATGGTAGATAATACATAGATGATAAATGATAGATAATTGATAGATGATAGAAGATAGGTAGAAGACATGATATATAGATAAGATAGATGATAGATAGATGATAGATGGATGGATGGATAGATGATAAAGGTAAGGTAATAAGAGGATGGAATTCCATAGTTTCAGAGATGCTGTTTGTGATTTTTCTCATGGTCACGTGGCTATTTAATGGTCTCACTCAGGACTTCAACTCCATTTTAGATGTACTAAGCACCTGAATTTCCTCCTTGGCAGGAACGAGACCCATGGCTACACTCAAAGGAGTGGCTGCAAACAGGAGGAAGAAAGGGAATGAGATGAAAACTGGCCTATTCCCAGCAGGGCTCACACCCTGTGCTGTGGCTGACAATTCACCTTACAGCAGCTGGGAAGGGGCTGGTGACCCAAGGATCTTAGTCATTACAGCTGACAACTTTCCCAAGGGCAAAGGAAATCACACAGGGCCTTCAGGTTCCAGCACCTTCCATAGATCTTGCTTCAGAGGAGGAGCTCCATGGCTGTTTTCCAAATTGAGATGTATCATGACTGGTGGTATTTGAGGAACATTAGCACTTAATTGGGCTTCAGAGGACCTGTGAGAACCTCACTCTTAATGCTGGTGCTGTGTGGGAGAAGTGTTCTTGTTCTAAGATCTACTCAACAGAGAGATCTTTGTACCTCCCACTGTCTAGGTGTAAAGTGGGGGGTTGCTTTTTTCTTTATGGCCCTTCTTTTTCTTGTTCTGTAAAACTTACAAGTATCAGAGGGCATGAGACCTGAGAATAAGCCACGGGGGCCAGGGGGGGAGTAGGGAAAGATGAGTCAGACATTTCCCTATAATAATTGACATCATAATTCCAAACTCCACCCCCAACCTTCCAGGGTCCAGTTTCCTGCCAAACTCCTTCCTCCACCTCTCCTGAGGGTGAACCACCCTGATTATTATCTTTTCTCTCTACCTCAGGAGTTCCCCTGTGCCTGCCGTACTCACCCCTGTATACATTCCTCTCCTCTGGGGTCCCCTTCACACTCCTGCCTCTTAGTAACTGCCTACTCATCCCCATATACATACCTCTCTTTGAGTTCCCCTTCAGACCAAATGGCTCAAAAACCAAACAGGACAAATGCTTTGGAGGCCTCAGGAGGCAAGATTTCATTGCTATTGGGGGGTGGGTAGTAAAAAGTGAGACAGGGTCTCACTTGGTAACCAAAGCTGGCCTAGAGTTTGGTATGTAGCTCAGGCTGGCCTTGAATTGTGGCAATCCTTCTGTGTCAGTCTCCTGAGTGGTGAGCAGGCCATGATTCCTAAATTTAAAGGCCTCCAACTTCTGTCAGTACTGAGCTGAGTAGCCTTGAGCAGATTTAAAATTCTAAGCATCCCTTCTTTATCCTAACTGGTCCTTCTGGAATTATGAAGGACCAAATGAGATAATGCTTGTGCTATGGACTGAACTGTATCTTCCCCCAACCAAAATCATTGTCTGAAGCTTTAATCCTCAATATGATGGCCTTAGGACACAGGGCCTTTGGAAACTAATTGGGTTTAGATGTATCACAATGGTGGAGTCCTCAGGATGGGATTAGTACATTGATAAGAGACAGTAGAGACCCTGCTTCTTCTTCCTGCCATGTGAGGAGATAGCAAACAGATGGCTTACTGAAAGCAGGAAAGAGTACCCTCACCAGGAACCTGTAAAATATCTGGCATCTTGATCTTTGACTTCTTAGTCACCAGAACTATAAGATAACTTTCTGTTCAAGCCACCCACTCCACATGGACTAAATGTCTGTGTTCTCACAAAACTTGTATGTATAGCCAGATGTTGTAGTTCACATCCATAATCCCAGAACTCAGAAGACAGAGGGAGGAGGATCAATAGTTCCAAGCCAGGCTGGGCTACAAAATGAGGCTGTCTCAAAAACAAAACAAACTTGTATGTTGAAATCCTAACTCAAAAGATGATGTCATCAGTAGGTGGGGCCTTGGAAGATGAGTAGATCCTGAGGACTCAGCCCTCATGAATGGATCTGTGCCCTTAGAACACAGGGCCCCACAAAACTTATTTGTCTTTCTATAATGTAAGGACATGGTAAGAAGTAAGCTGTCTGAGAATAAGAAAGTGGGCATTTGCCAGACACCAGGCCTGCCTATCCTGTGATCCTGGACTTCCCTCCCCTAGAGGAGCACAAGGATCCATGAACATAGTCAACTCTGCGAGTTTAAGGTCGGCCTGATCTATATAGCTAGTTCAAGGTCAGCCAGAACTATATAGTGAGACCCTGCCTCAAAAAAACAAACAACAAAAAAATTTTTAAGGTGAAAGTGCTATTGAGATGGCTCAGTGTATAAAGGTATTTACCATGAAGAGGCTGAAAACCTGAGTTTGATCCCCAGAGTCCACAAGGCAGAAAAAGAGAACTGACTTCCACAGATTGTCCTCTGACCTCCACAGGTGTATTCACACATATCCATACATATACACATACACAAATAAGTAATCTTTTTAAAGTTCTGTCTTCAGGAAGTCCCCAGTCTATTTTATTTTATTATTTGAACTTCAGGGCTTTATTGTACAATAGAGAGGCTCAAACTTTTGCTGTCTGTCTGCCCCCAAACTTTTCAACTGTTATTACGCTGTGATTCCTGGCAACCACTTCATGCTCTCCACATAGACTTTTGAAGACAATATAAATAGGAAAACTCTAAGCTTTTTTCCTTTAAAATATTTTATTTTAGATGTTTGAGTGTATTGTCTGCATGTATGTAAGTGCACCCATGTCTTGCAATGCCTGTAAAGGGTGTCAGAAGAGGATGTTAGATTCCTCTAATAACATCTGAGGTGGAAGTAGGAGGATCAAGTTTGAGGCCAGTCTGAGCTACAGATCAAGACTCCTCATTTCAATAAAGAAACAAACAAAAAATGGGGAGCTGAGAGTGTAGCTCCATTGGTAAGCTCCATTAGTCTAGCATTCATGAAGCTGTTGGTCTGATGCCCTGCACTGCATAAACCCAGTAGGGTGATCCCAGCACTCTGAAAGTAGAGATAGGGGGATCAGGAATTCAAGATCATCCTTGGCTACACAGTAAGTTCAAGGCCAGCCTGGGGTACAAGAGAATATGAAGAAGTGGGGGAGGGGGAAAGGAAGAAGAGGAGGAAGAAAAAGAAAGGTGGGGAGGAGAGCAAAAATCAAATGAAACAATATGTGATTCTTCTCTAACTGAATGCACGCAGGCCAATAACATCTATGAGTTATACATATGCAAAAATAGCTTATGTTCTGCCACATAAAAAGCTAGATTCTTTTTTTAAAGATTTCTTTATTTAGTTTATGTGTATGTGTGCATGCCTGAGTGTATGTGCACCAGGTGTGTGCAGGCAACTGTACGCTGCTATGTGGGTGCTGGGAACTGAACCCAACACCTGGAAGAGCAGAAAGTGCCCTTAACCACTGAGCCATCTTGCCAGCAAAAGCTGGATTCCTTAAGGTGTTGTTGTAGTTATCTTTCTATTGCTGTGATAAAACACCAAAACAAACTTGGGGAGGAAAGGGGTTATTTCATCTTATAGCTTACAGTTCGTCATTGAGGGGAGCCAGGGTAGAAGCTCAGAGCAGGAACCTAGAGCACAGACCATGGAGGAATGCTGTTCAGTGGCTTGTTTCTCTGGTCTATGCTCAAGGCCTGCTTTCTTATACAATACAGGACCACCTGCCCAGGGGTGGCACCACCCACTGTGGACTGGGCCTTCCCAAATCACTCAACAATCACAAAAATGTCCCATTGACATGGGCACAGGCCACAGGTACACATCACCATGCCCAACTTAATAGGTTCTTGCTGGAACACAAAATTTTTGAGTAATCATATTTAGCAAAAGCATTATAGCACAACCAGAAGAAGAGACTGGCCTTTCCTTTCTGGCCCTGGGCATTGTAAAAAAGAATAGATGAAGAAAAATAGATCAAATAGGTTGAACAAACCTTTTTTGTATGTTTGTTTTTGGAGACACTATCTACTTCTGGAAGTCACTATGTAGCCTAAGTCTAGAATGGCCTCAAACTTAAGAACATCCCTGCCTCAGCCTTCCAAACAATGGAATGACAGGCCTGTGAGAAGAGGCCCAACTGTAAATGGGTCTTGAAAGAAGTAGGGGCCAGTGAGATGGCTCTGTGGGTAAAGGCGCTTGCTGCCAAGCCTGACAACCTGAGTTTGATCCCTGGGACCCATCTGGTGGAAGCAGAGAACCAACTTCCACATGTTGTCCCCTTACTTCCACCTTCATGCTGTCACACACACACACACACACACACACAGACTGAAGTACAACTAAAATCTAAACTCTCTTTGTGTTTCTATGGGTTAGTTTCTGATAAAAGAAGAAAAGATATATAAGAAGGAAATATATACATTTAATATAAAAAGGAAGTTAACCAATTTTCCTCAGCATAATGATATTAATTATAATAGAATTCATATGCCTCTCTAAACATTTAGCAATCCCAGGATGATATATAAGAAACTGGGGCTGAGTATGGTATGAATGACTGTAATCCCAGCACTTGGAATAAGGAAGTTCAAGGCCAGCCTGGATTTCATGACACCTTGTCTGAAAAGACCATTAAAAGGGGGCTAGAGAGATGGCTCAGCAGTAAAGAGCACTGACTGTTCTAGCAGAGCACCCAGGTTCAATTCCTAGCACCCATATGGCAGCTAACAACCGTCTGTGACTCCAGTTCTAGGGGATCCAACACCCTTTTCTGATCTCCATGGGTATTGCACGCATGGGTATACTTGCCTACGTGCAGGCAATGCACTCATACACATAAAATAAAAATGATAAAATACTTTAAAAAAACCATTTAAAAAAAACCGGGAAGACAGTTGACTCAACACTTGTCTTCATCTGTGCTTAGAGCTAATTATAGTACCCATTCATAGAGTTGCTACAAAGACTAAATCAGATAGGAATGAAAAGCATTCAGTACATGTTAATTGTCATTGATGTAGTTGCTTTTAACCTGGGTGGGTAGATACTAAGGTGGAGGACACAGGAGTGTATGAACATCCAACTCCGTTACCTACCTTCAATTCGCTCATCTAAACAGTGAGGGCAATCTTACTAACTGCCTCCTTTCCAGAAACAACTCACCATAATGGCTCCTGTTCCAAGCATCTCTAAAGCTGTGTAGAAATCCACAAAGATCCTGCAACTTTGTCTCCCTTCCAACTTTTCTGCTTCCTATTCTGAGCAGACTGATCCTATGGGGCAGTGAGAGGGTAGAAGAGCAGTCACCCATTCAGACCTGCACTGTTGCCTGGCAATCTAAGAATTGAGTGGCTGGATAGGAAAGAACAGTGAACCTGGCTTTATAATTTTCTAAGAATCAAGTAAAAAGCTCACACAGTCTAAGACAACTTCACTGAGGTAGCAATGTCCTGGTCATTTGAGGAACGAGTAGGTTATTTAGCTGAGTATTATCATAGTGATTGACCTGTGAGAGATTTCTCAGAAGATGCATTCTCCAAATGTGCTCACAAGGTTTTTGAGGCTGCTGTTCAACCTAGACATGATCCCAATATGGCCCAAAGCTTCCTCTCTCCCAGTGGTTCATTCTCATAACAGCACTGACCCCTCCCCCACTGCCAACACAAGGGCCAGTTCTTCAAGGGCATAAGAGTAGGTGATTGATTGTTCTTGTTAGTACCCCAGAGCAGCTGATCACTTGTGATGAGACTGTGATTGTTAGCTATATCAGGGACCACTGGAACTCATCTATACCCTGTGATATCGGTATGTAGCTCTATCCTGTCCTGCTTGATTTAAGATGCTTTAGAAACATTGTCATTTGCCAAATGAATCCTAAATCAAAACATTTTTGGATAATAATCTGAGATTAACTAAGAGTGATGCCAATCAATCCATATTTTTCCACATTGATTCACTAAGAAAAGCTTTTTGTTTTTTTTCAGATTGCTGAAATGAATTTACAGACTTTAGGTCCCTCAGGGTTCTACCACCGTACATAAGTGGGTTGTCATCTTGATAAACACCATTGCCAAAGATCAGACATTACTTTATTCTCATTGCAAGGATGATCAGAACCACATTTTGATGGCTGTGTTGATCAGGACATTTGAGTCAGATTAGTTTGTGCCATTAGGGATAATTCTATAATCATTCCAAATCCCATGTTTGTTTCTGAATTATAATGAAAATAATATAGGAATAATCTTATTAACATAGTTTGATTATAATTGAATTGATTTACATTTTACTTCTTGGTCAGTCATGATGGGGGCAGGGAGAGAATGAGAATCCTCGTGGCCTTGACTGACTTTAAACTCCTCATGTAGCTAAGAATGTCTTTGAATTGATTTCTCCTGCCTCTGCCTCCTCAGTGCTAGGATTATAGCATGTGGCTCCTAACCTACTTTTCCACTCAACCTTAAGAGAACTCTTGTGACTTAGTAGCTATTGTTTTTATATTTCTTCCTATGTGACATGAAGAGTTTCACATTCTACCTACTGAGATATCAAGGCATTATCCTTTGTGACATTAAATCATCTTGGAAATTTTACTTTATACTTATAGCTTTTCCAAGTAGGAATTAAAATTTCCCTTTCCAGAAAATTGACTTTTCTTTTTACTTTTGGGGATTTTTTCGACATCTTTTTCTAGATTTTCTTTTCCTTGAGACATTTCTTCCCTTTTGCTATAATCATACTTTTTTCTTTTTCTTTAACTATATGACAAAAATATTTTAACTATTCACTGAAAAATGCTGCTAAAACTTTCAATGACATACTAATTTCTGTTTGTTTGAGACAGGGTCTCACTAGCCCTGGCTGACCTAGAATTCTCTAGGTTCTCTAGACCAGGTTGACCTTGAACTCACAGAGATCCTCCTGCCTCTGCATCCACAGTGCTGGGACTAAAGGCATGTGCCATCATATCTGGCCTACAAGCTATTTTTGAAAGTTAATATTTAAAAATATTTCTTTGCACTTACATTGGATAACAATAGATCATAAAATATTTTTAATATTTTTTATTTATTTTTATTTTATGTGTGTGTATTGCCTGCGGGTAGGTAAGTGCACTTGTGTTGTGCAATGCCCTCGGAGGGCTGAAGAAGCTGTCGGATCCCCTGGAACTGGAGTTACAGACAGCTGCCATGTGGTGTTGTGCAATGCCCTCGGAGGGCTGAAGAAGCTGTCGGATCCCCTGGAACTGGAGTTACAGACAGTTGTTAGCTGCCATGTGGGTGCTGGGATTCAAACCTGGGTCTTCTGCAAGAAGAGTCAGTATTCTTAACTGCTGAGCCATCTCTCCAGTCCCTGTAAAATATTTCTTAAAAAGAGAAAACTATATGGGCAGGCATGGTAGCGAACATCTTTAAGCCCAGCACTCAGGAGGCAGAGGCAAGTGGACCTCTGTGAGTTCAAGGCTAGCCTGGTCTACAAAGCGAGTTCCAGGCCAGCTGGAGCTACAGGGAGACCCAATCTCAAAAGAATCCCCTCTTCCCAAAAACAGAAAAATATTTTGGTGAATTTGAACACTTTGCTTTTCTGGGATATTGGTTAACAGTTATCAACTATCAAAATCATTTTATCAATGTGAAATTATTCTTTTTTTATTATAAAAGGATTTGTTGGATTTGTGTAATGAACTTATTCTAAGAAAATCAAGTGTCATGAAATACTTCCAGAAAAATAAACAAAAAAATGAAAACCAAGGAAGAGGGTAAGGTTTTTAGAATCCATTCCTCCCTCCCTCCCTCCCTCCCTCCCTTCCTTTAAGTTAGAGAGTCAACCCAAGATCTTCTAGACTACGCTTTGAATTTAGACCAGGCTGGCCTTGAACTCACAGATATCCTCCTGCCTCTGCCTCCCGCATCCTAGGATTACAGGCATGCACCACCATGCCCGGCAAGTCAAAGTGTTTGAATAAACAAATATATTCCCATGCCGGGTGTGGTGGTGCATGCCTTTAATCCCAATACTTGGGAGGCAGAGGCAGGAGGGGGGGATCTTTGTGAGTTTGTTATCTTTAGCTTGAAACCAAACAGCTATTCCCACTGCTCATGTTGTGTGGTGGTCTCGAGCACAGAGACAATAAATAAATAAATAAATAAATAAATAAATAAATAAATAAATAAATAAACAAATAAATAAATAAATAAATAAAATGCATTTACTAGCTTCATTGATGGCTGAAATCCAGAGGTGGGACAGGCAAGACAGGATGATATCAGGCTTCTACCTCCATTTCACTACAGTGTTTTGGGCTCTAGTTGCAGCTGTGTGTCTGATTCTTCCCTCTTCTCTGAAAAAAATGGCTGCAAAAAACCCTTCACATTTAGACACCACACTTTCAGAGCATAAAAGAGGCTCTTGAAATCCACCCATCCTCAAAAATTCTGAGACTTTCTCTTTTTGGAATGTTTAAGGTCATGTGGCCTTCATCAGGCCAATTATTGAGTAAATGATAACATGTATTGATTGACAGCCCAGATGGTAATTTCTTCTTGGGAGCTAGTCAACATCCTCCCAAATTTCAACGCTGGAAAAACAACAACAACAACAAAAAATTATGGATGCAACTGAAACAACAGATATTGCCCTGTACTACCTCTCAATTCAAACTAGCTTAAAATACAGAAGACTTGTTGGGTTCGGTAGTGCATTCCTTTAATTCCAGCACTCAGGAGGCAAAGGCATGCAGATCTCTGAGCTGGAGGCCAGTTTGGTCTACATATTGAGTTTCAGGCCAACCAGGGCTATGTGAAACCCTGCCAAATAAATAAATAAATAAATAATAAATACAGAGACAAGTACACACACACACACACACACACACACACACACATCCATATGCACACATAAAAATGTATTTTTAAAAAAGTTAAAAATAACTGGGCATGGTGGCACACACCTTTAGTCCCAGGAATCCAGAGACTTGGGAGGCAGAGGCACGTGGAGCTCTGTGAGAGCGAGGCTAGCCTGATCTACGTAGGGAATTCCAGGTCTCCTGGGCTACAGGGAGACCCTGTCTCAAAAGAAAAGGAGGATATTATCCCCTATTATCCCCTCAAAATAGACACCAGTCTAATGACTCCTGTTACTGCTGATATAAGGAGTTAGAACATAAGCCCATCAGGAGAAAATGTGACTTGTTTTGCTAGCTACTTTTCTTTTCCCTTTTTTCTTTTTTTGGTCCTTTTTTGGGGTCTCCCTGTAGCCCCAGCTTGCCTGGAACTCACTATGCAGACCAAGCTGGCCTTGAACTCACATAGATCTGCCTGCCTCCACCTCCCGAGTGCTGAGACTAAAGGCATGCACCACCACACCCAGCCTAGCTACTTTTTTCTTGCTGCTTGGAAGAGTGCTTGGCATATAGTAAGTGCACTCTTTAAATATATATATGCTTCTAAGGAAGCTAGAGTCTTCCTTAGCCCCAGCTAGCCTGAAACTCGCTACATAGACCAGGTTGGCCTTGATCTCACAGAAATGCATCTGCCCCAGACTCTGAAATGCTGGGACTAAAGGCATGTGCCACCATGTACAGCTCACACATTTTTTTAAATTAATGAACTGTTTCCTAATAAAGGAAGGACCTTCTGTATGAACATCAGCAAGCTCTGTTCTCAAAGGAAGGGAAAGTCCAGAAAGCTTGAAGTAGGCTTCTCCTAGGATAGGGGATCCAGCCTCCCCCTCTACCCCGTCTGGCTTTTGCAGTTATTGAGGTGATTCCTCACTATATATCATTACCCCAAATACTCAGTCATCAGAAGGAAATTAAGCAGTCATATGTTCTATAGCCTAAAAAAGCTGAGCATTTAGTATAGAGCCAAGTACAAGGAAGAATGGAATGGAAAGACTTTAGGAAGACACTAGAGGGTCTAGGGATGTAGCTCAGTGGGAAAGCACATGTTTAATATGTGCAAGGTTCAGATCTAGATCATTAGTGTATGATGAGGAGGAAGAGGAAGAGGAGGAAGAGAAAGAAGGGAGGATAGAGGGGAGGGAGAGGAAGAGTTAGGAGGGTCAAGAATATGAGCCACAGACTTTTGAAGACATGCTTTGTCCATCTTCCCCAAGCTCCTACTCCCACACCTCCATAAAACCAGGTTATAAACCCAGGTTGGAGATCAAACACAGGACCTTGTACAAGTTAGTGAAGGAGAGTGCCCCTCAGACTCCCTCCCTGTCCTCTGAGAAAGAGCTTCCCTCTGTCTGCCTCTGGAAATCCCCTAGATTGTTCAAATCCTTTCCTGGTAAATCTGTTTATGGTTTCTATGGAAATGGTCTGGGGCAGAAGAGGAAGAACATTCTGCCCCAGGTTAGCTAGACAATGGCTGTGTAGGTTAAGGCTCTGGAAATCAGCCCTAGATTGTTCAAACCCTTTTCTGGTACATCTGTTTATGGTTTCTATAGAAATCCCCTGCTCTGCGGTTTTTGTGCTTAAAAAACCCTGTGTTTCCATGGCTCTGGGTCGCAGTGCAGCTCCCGAGCCTGCCTGCGTCCCTGGCCAGTCAGTTTCAATAAAGCAGTTAAGTTTTCCTGAGTCCCAGTGTCCAAGTGGTCAATTCAGGGAATTTTTCAGACCCCGAGCACTAGGAAATGTTCTACCATTAAGGCATGACCTCAGCCCAAAGACATGGATTTGATAGGCATATATGGTCAACTAATATTTGGTTAGTGTCTTCAATAAATGATGTTAGAAAAACTAAATATCTGTGTGCAAAAGAATAAACTTGAGGCTAGCAAGATGGCCCAGCATAAAGGAGCTGGCCACCAAGCCTGACAATCTGAATTTGATTCCTTAGGTCCTACATGGTGGAAAGAAAGAGGCAATACACCGGGCCTGGTGGTGCATGCCTTTAATCCCAGCACCTGGGAGGCAGAGGTAGGTGGATATCTTCCTCAGACTCTGAGTTTGAGGTCAGACTTGTCTACATAGTGAGTTCCAGGTCAGCTGGGGCTACAGGGAGACCCTATTTCAAAAAAAGAGATGGAAGCAACCTAAGTGTCCCTCAATTGATGAGTGGATAATGAAAATGTGGTTCATATATACAATGGAGTTTTACTCAGCAGTAAAGAAAGATGAAATCATGAAATTTGCAGGTAAATGGATGGAACTAGAAATTGTTATACTAAGTGAAGTAAC
>NW_008338715.1:12059185-12062122 GCF_000622305.1 Nannospalax galili | reverse complement strand
ATGTCAATAGGCTTGGAATGAATTTTTCTGTATGAAACTGTGTGTTTTGACAATGAAGAGGAGATCTTTTTTAAACATTGGAACCTAATTTAATTTTATCTCTTAGAGAGTTTATAATGAGTATAAGATTTTATAAGTGTAATAATTCATCTGTAAACCTAGAAATGTACAGCCAATTTTGAAAGAGATGTACCCTAGCTCAGAAAAATGTTATTGAATAGGTTAATGCTGTTGTAATGAAATGCTTCTTCTAATTAAAAAAAAAAAAAAGACCAAAAAAGAAAAAGGAAAGCAATGCACACCCATAAATATAAACATAAATAAATGTAATGTATAAAAATTAACTTGAACTCATGCCATACTCAAAAACTAATTTGAGCTGGGTGTGGTAGTGTGTCTCCCAATTGGCTAGTTCTTCCAAGGGGCGGGACCTGCCACAGAGTGTGGACTACTGAGGGACTGGTGGGAGCCATCTTGGGTCAGAAGCCTGGAGAGCTGCGGGTAGCACACGTGGTGTGGGGAACGTGCAGCCCACCGTGCAGCAGCTGAAGGACTGACTCTTGTGGACCTGGGGTGAGATCACTGGCCCCAGAGGCTTGAGCAAATGCTAGTGGTGACTATGGGCATGGCATGGTCTAATATGGTGGGCACTGAGCCTTTGTAAGTTAATAAATGCACATAAAGATATGTTATATGGTTCACTTGATAGTGCAGGAGACCCAGAGGGAATTCAGGTGACAAAATTGGCATAGTCTGGCCAGATAAAGGAACCACAGCCTTGGGGATATGAGTCTCAGAAAGCAGTGCTGTTCCCACTGCCCCTGTGGCAGGTCAGCTGGACTCTGAGTCCCAAATCCAGGAGAGAAGCCAATCAAAACCCATATGCTTAATGGGGTTAGAGATAGTCATATGGGTTATACAATGGATTATAAAATCTGAAACTAAAGCTGGGTGTGGTGGCACACACCTTTAATCCCAGCACTTGGGAGGCAGAGGCAGGAGGATCTCTGTGAGTTCAAGGCCATCCTGGTCTACATAGTGAGTTCCAGGACAGCTGGAGCTACAGGGAGACCCTGTCTCAAAGAGAAAAAAAAAAAAAAAAAAATCTGTAACTACAAAAAGGCCAGCCATGCAGAAGCATGGGCCACAGCTATGTTGCAAATGTGGGGATATGCTGTGGGTATGTGAGGATTTGTTAAAGGTTACCCAAAGGCTAGAAAATCTTTTACCTGCTCTGGACCCAAACTAGTGCCCAGAGAAAGAGAGCGAGTGCAGCCACTTTACATCATAAAAGCTGTGTCCCAGGCAGGGAAAGCTAAAAAGACTGAGCTGGCAGACCCAGTTGCAGTGCTGGAGAGAGAAAAAAGGTGGGACACTTTGACTTGTATAAAGTCCAAGGACTCAGGAAAAGACAGATAATAGTAAAAAGGAAAAAAAGCTAACTGTGCTGTAGCTAGGAAATAGTCTATGCTAGAACTGTTAAAACTAGGAAAAACTTACAAGCAAGCAAGCAGAGAGCCCCTGGCCATGTGGCTTATGAAAGTATGGGACATGGGAGCAAATGACATCAGTCTAAGTCCTTCAGAAGCTTCACAGCTGAAGTATATAACCACCTATCTGGCCTTACGATATAAGCTGTTCAACCTAGAGCAGGGGGGAGCAGTCCTTAATTGGGTGGCTGGTTGAAGGCATTAAAGATACATGGTTGTCACCAAGGGAGAGTAACATGATTAGCTGGGCTGGAGAACTATAAAGGACAGGCAGGGATTACTGAGAGAACTAGGTCTGAGAAAAGCAATATATGATGTCCAGTTCACTGGGCCACATAAGACTGAGTTCACCAGAGATATGAAAGCCTAATTCAACTGGGACCTCAAGAATGGTATGGGGCTTTAATGGTTTTACTAAGCCTTTTGATGGGACAGGATCTTTGTAAAGTGAGAGAGGCTTTGGCAAATCTAAATGATTCTGACCAGCATGTAAAACGTGTCTGTAAAATAACAGATAAGAGATATTGTTGTGCCCAGTTCGTGAGACCCCCCCAAAGACCACCAAGGGGCTGACCGATGCAAATATACAAGGGTTCTTTTATTGTTGCAAGCTTAAGCTTGGGTCCACTCTGTCACTGACTCAGAGGATCTCAGATGTGAGACCCCTTGCTTTGGGAGGCAAGAGGTTTTTATAGGTTTATTTCAGGAAGTTCAGCAAGTAGGGGGGTAGCGGATCTCCAGCCTGGCAAGCATCTGATTGGTTTCCAGCCCAGTGCCAAACCATAAACTGCTGGCTTCAGGAAATCTGAAAAGATATCTGGACTTTCAGTACTTTCCTGTCCCTGGTTAATTGACTGTTGGCGTGGGAGTTGTTCTCTATCCATTCCAAGTATTGTGGTTTTTCTTGGAACAGGGCCCAGGGCTGGGTCAGTCCTATGGAGGTTTTATCCAAGATGGAGTCACTCTGGTCTCTCAATATAAAAAAGACCAGAGCAAAGAAATGGTCCACTTGGGTTACTTGAAGACAAATGTGGCAAGACTTATGTCAAGCCCAAATCCCCAGAGAAAATATTGATAGAAAACCAAATTCGGTACTAAGGCACTCTGGAAGGTTTTAAAACCAGAAGAACAGTTTACAAAGGACATTCGAAGGATAACCCAAGGATTAAATAAGATGCATCTCTCTTCTGATAAAGGCTATACTAGGGTGGAAGCCAATTTTCCCACCAAGTTCTCCCCCAGCAACCTGGTGTGGTCAATGGGAAGATGACAGATGTGGCTACAGTTAGGAGGCAGACCCAGAGCCTGTCTGATTCAGGGAACCAACAAGTGCAGTAGGGACAGGAGAAGCCCCCTGCCTCCTTAGCCCGGTGCAGGGTCAGGCAACTGGAGCCAACACCTGTAAGTGTATCAAGAATAAAAGAATCCAAAGGGATAACTAAAAATG
>NW_008338715.1:12040414-12059049 GCF_000622305.1 Nannospalax galili | reverse complement strand
GTTCCTTCCAGTGTTTTACAGATGTGAAACCCATTTGAAAGACACCTGAAGAAGCAAAGGCCAGCTATAGCTGTAAGATTCTTGGGAGTTTTCTGTAGGTTGGGTAAGATGAGGACAGAGACTCCCAAAGTATACAACTGTTAAGAAAATCTACAGTACCAGAGGTGGGTTGCCCCATGAGCTGTTGGTCAGAGAGAGATCCTAGAGGTCCTCCAATTCACCAAGGTTCTTGCCATTAACAACAGTTGTACACTAGAAAGGTTGGTAAGGCCATGTTGCTGAAGACACTGCATGTTGTGAGCATGGGAAAAGAAGAAGAGATAGAACTGAGACTAAGCCAAAAAACTCCGTGCCACTGGATGGATGATGTTCATATTGCCAAAAGGCTCTATGCAGATGGATAGGGAAGAAAGGATCCCCCATACTACTC
The DNA here is from genome assembly GCF_000622305.1 of Nannospalax galili. NCBI lineage: Eukaryota > Metazoa > Chordata > Mammalia > Rodentia > Spalacidae > Nannospalax > Nannospalax galili. The sequence continues at coordinate 12,058,619 of NW_008338715.1, read as the reverse complement.
AACGATGGGCCCTGCATGTTGCACACTATGGACATGCCAAGCAATACCTGCAAGTGCAATAATGGCTCAACCAACATACGTACAACTGACAAATTTCTAATTGGATAAGGCCTGCTCCTAGGGGTGGAACACACATCTGGTGCTGTAGACCAGGCCAACGCCTTGTGTCAAGAAAGGCTACAGGCCCTAGTGGAGAAGCCATCATGAGTATACTGTTTAATGAATATAGTACACCTGCTGGAGTATCTTCTAGGCATCTGTATTTACATTTATGTTTGTTTAAATGTGTCTACTTCCCTCCATTTGTCTTTATAGTAGAAGAAACACCACTGACATAGATCAGTGGCCACGGCCTAAAGACAGCTAATGGGGAGGCCCAAGAAGCCACTATCTTGCCATGATGATACAAGAGAGATCCCCCTACATCTGTCACCCCCTCTGTGATGGCTAATCCTGGGTGTCAACTTGACTGATCTGGGATTAACTGAAATGAAAGAGATCTTCTTGATTGGATCATCTGAAGCTGGAAGACACACCCTAAATGTGGGTGTTACCTTCTGATGGCAGCCTGTATAAAAGGCCAAGGCAGAGGAGAATGCCAGGCTTCTTGCTGCTTGCCTTCTTTCTCACTGGTGAGTTCATCTTGCTGCTGTAGACTGAAGACTAGCTGAGCTTTTGGAATTTGTCAGACTAGTAAGACATCCAGGCTTGTGGACTGAGCGACTACGGATTCTCAGCCTCTCCAGTGTGGTGCAGCCATTGTTGGACTACTCGGGCTCTATCCTGTGAGCTAAGCTGATAAATCACTATACATATATATTCATTCTCCCGGTTCTGTTTCTTTGGAGAACCCTAACTAATACACCCTCCAAGGCTCAGGGACCTTCATGGAAGATGGATAGGAAGATTGTAAGAGCAGAGGAAAGGGGTGGTGTGTCTCCCAATTGGCTAGTTCCTCCAAGGGGCGGGGCCTGCCACATGGACTACTGAGGGACTGCTGGGAGCCACCTTGGGATGGAAGCTGCGAGCTGTGGGTAGCACAGGTAGTGTGGGGAACACACAGCCTGCCATGCAGCAGCTGAAGGACAGAATGGACTGACTCTTGTGGACCTGGGGCAAGATCACTGGCCCCTGAGACATGAGCGAATGCTAATGGTGACTATGGGCATGGTGCGGTCTGATATGGTGGGCACTGAGCTGCGGCATGGGGCTAGGCATTGGGTACTCATTCCTTTGAATGTTAATAAATGTACATAAAGATATGTTATATGATTCACTTGACAGTGCAGGAGACCCAGAGGGAATTCAGGTGACATAGTGCATACCTTTAATCCCAGCACTCGGGAGGCAGAAGCAGGCAGATGTCTGTGATTTCATGGTCAATCTGGTCTACATAGTGAGTTCCAGGTCAGCTGGAACTACAGGGAGACTCTAGAAAAGAATTAATTTGAAATAATTTAACTATTTTGCCATAGTTTAGACATTAAATGTTCCCTAAAGGCTTCTATGTTGAAAAGGCTTGGTCCCAGAGTGGTGTTATTGGGAGGCCATGGCCACTTAAGAGTGGGTCCTATAGGGAAATCTTTAGGTCACTGAGGGTCTGTTCTTGAAGGAGGCTGTGGGTCATCAGGCCCTTATTCCTGCTCCTTTGCTTCCTAACCATGAGGTGAGTGGTTCTGCTCTGTAATACATTCACAATATGATGTTCTGTCTTGCCACAGACCCCAAGACAACAGTGTCAATCAGTTGGAGCCTAGAACCTCCAAAACTGTGAGCTAATGCAACTCTTTCACTTTATAAATTGATTATCTCAAGTATTTTGTTATAGTAATAGAAAGTTAACTACTACAGACTCAAACATAAGACCTAACACCTAGGGTAATGGACTGAACATGATCAAAAATATTATATACATGTTATTAAAATGTCATAATGAAACACATTATTATGTAAATTCTTTTAAAAATATTTTATTGTTTTTATTTTATGTGTATGAGTGTATTACTTGCATATATGTAAGTACACCCGTGTTGTATAGTGCCTGTGGAGGTCAGAAAAGGGTGTTGGATCTCCTGGAACTGGAGTGTAAAGGATATCTGCGTTACCGTTTGACAGGTGTACCGTATTGGGAATCGAACCCAAGTCCTCTGTAAGAGCAGTCGGTGCTCTTAACAGCTGAGCCATCTCTTAACCCTGGTTTCCTTCTTTTTAAAGCATGGATATGGATCAGTAAGATGGCTCAGTGGGTAAAGGTACTCACTACTAAATCTGACCTCTTCAGTTTGAATCCTGGGACTCAGAAGTGGAAGGAAAGACTTGACTCCAGTAAGTGGTCTTCTGACCCCCCCATACATGCACTATAGCAAACACACACACGAATAAATGTAATAAAAAAACCTTGAGTTCTATTGGTGTATAAATCACATTTTCTTTACTCATCAATGGATACTGAGAGTGACTCCATATCTTGGCCACTGTGAATAATACTGCAAAAAAACAGAGGCCTCTTTAAGCCACTGATTCTATTGTCTTTGGCTGTATGCTCAGCACTGGGATTACTGGTGCATATGGTAGTGCCATTTTTCATTTGTTAAGGATACTCCCTCCTGTTTTCCATAGCAGCTTTACTGATTTTACTTCCCCACCATCTATGTATACAGGTTGCTTCCCTTTTTCCCTTTTTTTTTTTTTTTGGCTAACACTTATGTCATCTTTGTTATAATACCTATTCTAGCAGGGTAAGGTGATATCTCATTATGGTTCTGATTTGCATTTCCCTGATGATTAACTACTGTTATGCAGCTGTTAGCCATGTGTATGTGTACTTTGAAAAGATGTTTATTGGGGGCTGGGTGTGGCAGCACTTGCCTGTAATTCTAGCACTTGGGAGATAGATTCAGGAGAATCAAGAGTTCATAGTCATCCTGAGCTACAGAATGAGTATGAGGTAGCATAGGCTACATGAGACCTTGTCTCAAACAAAGAAAAACAAAATAAAATGTCTATTCAGGTTCCTTGCCTACTTTAGAATCAGGTTATTTGTTGTTTTACTGTAGAGGTGTATAGGGTCTTTATATTTTGGACATTATCCTTTTAAAATCTAGCATGTTGTTCCTAAACATTTTCCCTGATTTTCTATATTGCCTTTTCTTCTTGTTTCTTTTACTAGTCTGATGGATTGTTTTTGCTTCTTATTTGTAGGAATGCCTTTTTTTTTTTTTTTTTTTTTTTGGTCTTTTTGAGACAGGGTTTCCCTGTAGCCCCAGCTGGCCTAGAACTCACTATGTAGACCAGGCTGGCCTTGAACTCACAGAGATCCTCCTGCCTCTGCCTCCCAAGTGCTGGGACTACAGGTATGCGCCACCATGCCTGGCTAGGCATGACTTTTTAAAAATATTTATTATTTTTATTTTATATATATGAGTGTATCATCTGCATGTACATAAGTATACCCATGTAGTGCAATGTCCACAGAGGTCAGAAGAGGGTGTCAGATCCTCTGGAATTAGAGTTACAGGTGGTTGTTAGCTGCACATGGGTGTTGGGATTTGAACATGGGTCCTCTGCAAGAGGAGACAGTGCTCTTAACCACTGAACCATCTCTCCAGCCCAGGATTGACTTTTACAATATGGACATAATCTAGACTAAAGACTTTTACCTAACTTTGCAACCGAAAAGTTACTGTTTATAATATAAACAAGCTCACTGAGCCCTGTGCTCCTCTTGTGACCTGAGCATATGACCTTAATCCCTCAGGACCACTCCTTGCCCTCTACCCAAGGTAGTGCAAGGTAGCATATGAATGTGCCTTTGCATGCTTTACATATCAAAGCACTGAAAGCAGTGTGCTTTCCTCATTGCAAACAATGAGAGAAATCTGTTTGTAGCTGTGTGTGTGTGTGATATTCTAGGCCCAAGGATCAAAGGGCAATCTTCTCTGATAAGGATGGGTCCTGACTTCTACTTCCCCATTTCATGCTGGATATACTGTCGCTATAAAAGAATGAGCAAAGCCCTAGCTTGGGAGCACAGTTCTGAGAGACATCTAAAGGAGCATGGTGGGCAGTTCCAGTTCATTCCTAGCCTTAAAATGGACACTAAGAGTTAGGCTGTTTCTTTATTAAGACATAACTGTAATGTGGCTTAGAGACACCACACTTATTGCTTGTGCTTTTAGTGGTATATTAAAAAAAATTCACTGCCATGACCAAGGTCCTCCAAGCCTGACCTTTTCTGCTCTCCCTCCCTCCCTTCCTTGCCCCTTCCTTCCTTCCTTCCTTCCTTCCTTCCTTCCTTCCTTCCTTCCTTCCTTGTTGGGAATTGAACTCAAGCAAGGCTAGGCAAGCCTAGTACCATTGAGCTAGAAGACCCCAACCTCACTCTATTTCTTGCTGTTTTATGAGTTTTTATAGTGCTAGGTCTTTTTAAAGAATTAGCATATAGGGGCTGGAGAGATGGCTCAGCAGTTAAGAGCACCAGCTGCTCTTGCAGAGAACCCAGGTTCAGTTCCCAACACCCATATGGAGCAGAAGGGCAAAAGCTTGCTTGATCTTGATTTTCAATACAAAATCAAATGGTGGCTAACAACCATCTATAACTCCAGTTCCAGGGGATCCAACACCTTCTTCTGACCTCCTCAGGCATTGTACGACAGGCGCATTTACATATATGCAGGCAACACACTCAGACACATAAAATAAAAAATAAATAAATAAAAAGGAAACCTTGACATTTGCAACATGTGTAAACTTAGAAGACATTATGTTAAGTGTAATAGGGCAGACAGAGAAAAACAATTATATGACTCCATTTTTTGTTTTTGTTTTTTTTTTTTTTTTTGGTCTTTTTGAGGCAGGGTCTCCCTGTAGCCCCAGCTGACCTGGAACTCACTATAGACCAGGCTGGTCTTGAAACTCACAGAGACCAGCCTGCCTCTGCCTCCTGAGTGCTGAGATTAAAGGGGTGAGCCACCATGCCCAGTGTATATGTAGAACTTTAAAAAGTTGAAGTTACAGAAGCAGAGAGGTGGGGTGGAAGGAGTAAAGGAGAGATGTTGCTCAAACTACAAACTCTCAGTTATAAGATGATAACTTCATCAGGCATGGCAATACATGCCGGTAATCCCAGCACTTGAGAAGCTGAGGTGGGAGACTCCTGAGTTTGAGGCCAGCCTGGACTACAAAGGAAAATGCTGTCTCAAAATCAAAAACCAAAAACCAAAACCAAACCAACAAAGCCCAGTAATTTCTGGGACACTAGTATCCAGCATGGTGACAACAGGTGATATTACATGATATAGATTTACTACATGAGCACAAGCCTAGGGTGTGGCACTGGGTATAAACATACCAGATGTTTAGAATTCTCTATAAATACAGCTTCTGGCTATGGTGCCTCCCTCTGGGAAATGGTGAATAAAGTTGAAATCAGTCAGTACTCCAAGTATGCTTGCTCCTTCTTTGGGATCTGTCACTGTAGTTTCTATATGAAAACAGTGGCTGGTGGGGCCTGGACCCACTCTACCACTTCTGCCACCACCATCAAGTCTGTCATGAGAAGTTGGAAGGAACAAAAACGCCAGCAGAAGCTCCATCTTTTGAGACATCCTGAGCCTACAATCAATATATTCATTTATGTAACAACAACAACAAAAAATCTTAAGTGTTCTTAACAAACATATGGCAACTTCTATGAGGTGTTGGACATAGTAATTAGCTTTACCGTGTAATCATTTCATGAACACATATATTATATATACTTTGGTTTGGATATGGTTTAAGTATGTCTCCCAAAGGGGCATGTGTCAGAATCCTGGCCTCTATCTGGTGCTGTAAAGATGGTGGAACCTTTAAGAGAAGAGTTTAGGGGAAGATCATTGGAGTTACCACCCTTGGATAACAAGGAACATAATTGACTGATGTCACTAATGTAATTCTCCTGAGACCCTAGAGGCCATCCCACACACTTGGCTCTTCTGCGCATAGCTGGTTCCCTTTGTTTTTCAGCTGTGTTATCATCCAGTGTGGGTGCCCTTCACTGGAGCCTCCAAAACTGTAAATCAAAATAAACTTTTTCATATGCTCTACAGTCAAATGCTCTAACCCTGAGCAAAAATCTTTGTTGTAAACTTACCTCCTTATAAAGTATTCAGTTTCAGGTATTTTGTTGTGTTTCTTACATCTTTATTTGTTGGGGGGGGGCAGATGCACATGCCAGGGTGTACATGTGGAAGTCTGAGGATAACTTGCCTGAGTTGGTTCTCTCTGCCTACCATGTGGTTATGGGGATTGAACTCAGGCGGTCAGGCTTCGCAGCAAGTGTCTTTACCCTCTTGAGCTGTCTTGCTTTTTTTGTTATTTTGAGACAGGGTCTCCCTGCAGTCCCAGCTGACCTGAACTCACTATGTAGACCAGGCTAGCCTTGAATTCACAATAATCTGCCTGCCTCTGCCTCCTGAGTGCTGGGATTAAAGGCCTGCGCCACCATGCCTGGCTGCCCTGGGTATTTAAAAAAATATTTTATTTATTAGTTTTATTTTATGTGTATGAGCACATTACCTGCATGTGTGTAAGTGCACCTGTGTTGTGCAATGCCATCAGCAGTCAGAAGAGGACATTGGGTACCCCTGGAATTGGCGTTATGATCATTTTTAGCTGCCATGCGGATGCTGGGAACTGAACCTAGGTCCTCTGTGAGAGCAGCCAGTGTTCTTAACCACTGAGCCATCTCTCCAGACCCACCAGGCCTGGGTATTTTGATATAAAAACATAACATGGACTAATATATATACCTTAAACATACCTTTTTTTGTGGTCAATTGTCCCTCAATAAGGCTAGGGGTCTATTTCTTAAATAAATTATCTCTGTTGATCTTAGTTTTCTCATTCATGAAAGAAGTGATACCTTCCTCAATTTTGATTGTGGAAATCAAATGTAAAAACATAACAAAATGCTTAGTGCAGTGTCTGGCACAGCAGGCACTCAGTGAGCGACAGTGATTATCATTATTAGCCTCAACTAAGAAATGTAATTTGACATAGTCACATGGCCCATTCAACTCATCCATCTCTGTGATGCTGAGGACAAATCTGCAAGAGATTCCTAAGAAACAATTAAAGATAATGCCTTAGGCATGTATAAGTGATTCCTTTGCATCCCAATCAATAAATGAGAAATTATTACCTCAGGTTACACTATGGAGATGTAAAACTTACAGTAGTCATATATGGACAGGAGAGTTTGGGATGATTGGAAGTGTTAGGTCTAGGAAGAAGAAATGTGGGAAAGTTACATTGGGTAGTACTTTGAAGATTAAAAATGTCAAAGTGAGCCAGGCGTGGTAGCGCGTGCCTTTTATCCCTGCACTCGGGAGGCAGAGGCAGGCGGATCTCTGTGAGTTCAAGGCTAGCCTGGTCTACATGAGTTCCAGGCTATCTGGTGTTACAGGGAGACCCTTTCTCAAAAAGACCAAAAAAAAAAAAAAAAAAAAAAAAAAAAAAAAAAGTAAAAGTGAGGAAAGGGTACAAGCATCTTAGCGGAGAAGGGCATCAATGGGATCATACAGGGTACAATAGCTATGTGTGCTCTATGTGAAAAGGGCATCAATAGATATGCACCATGTGCTGGATAGCTTTAGTGTCAACTTGACACACCTGGGTTGAGGGAGCCTCAATCGGGGAATTGCTTCTATTGGACTGGCCTGTGGCCATGTCTGAAGGGCATCTTCTTGATGAGTGATGTGGGAGCCCAGCCCATTGTGGGTGGTGCCACCCCTGGGCAGGTGGGCCTGTGTTGCATAAGAAAGCAGGCTGAGCAGGGGCCAAGGGAGCAAGCCAGTAAGTAGCTTTCCTCCATGGCCTGTGCTCCAGCTCCTGCCTCCAGGTTCCTGCCCTGAGTTCCTACCTTGGGCTCCCTGATGAACTGTGACCTGGGAGTTGTAAGCTGAATAAATCCTTTCCTCCCCAAGTTGGTATTGGTCAGAGTGTTTTGTCACAGCAATGAAGAACAAACTAGGACACACCATAAGACATCTATATGTGCTCTGAACATAAACAGGCCTGCCTAGTTAAAGTAAAGGGTTGATCTACACTTGATCAAAAGGTCTGGAAGTGATGTGAGGTCAATCTAGAATATGAGATGAAGACAGCTAGGCATGTGACTGATGAAATAATTAATAGCTATAGCTGATGATAAATAGTGACACTGTATTTAATTTTGTGTATTAATTTACCATTTCTCCCTCCTTTTTCCATTCACATGGGATCTCAAGGATGAGCTGTCTTCTTTCTGAAGGTGGGCAGGACAGACCATTTTGCAATTACTCTGGCTCCTTGGGAAATATAAGCAAACATCCTGTGACCTAGAATTGCCATTGAGGGCTCTGACTCAGCCTGGGAATCTGACTAATGCCATGATAGTAAGTGAGGCCCAGACCCTAAACATCTGGGCAGTCTACTCCTGGGGACTCTTGGCTTACTCAACTGGCAACAGGTCCTGTGGATATAAAGTTGACTCAGTTAGAAAATGTGTAAGGTCCACATGGAAAAGGAAGTCTTTCAGAAAGAAAAGGCGGAAGGGTATCTGAAATATATGTTAGAATTTCCTTCTTTATCCTTATTTCTATGGTTGGGGTGAGGAAAGAATACTGCAGCCCACTTCCCAAGACACCTGGAGGCCATTAGCAACTAATCTATATTCATAGCACTTCTCCTAACCCTCCTAACTGCCTCACAACTGGGTTAGGTCCCAGTGTATTCCAGCCCCGGTCAGATGGTAAGGACTGGATTAACCCTAGACAGACTCACCAAAAGATCACACAGTTCCTTTAAGGAGGAAGACAGACTGGAACATATCCAATTTCTTTTCTTTTTTAATTAAAAAAAATCAGTTAATACACAAAATAATGGATTTTGTTATAATATTTTGATTAAATATTTTTATTATTATTTTTATGTGCATGCAAGTATTGCCTGCACGTAAGTGCACCTGTGTTGGTCAGAAGAGGCTGTCAGATCCCCTGGAACTGGAGTTACGAACAGTTGTTAGATGCCATGTGGGTGCTGGGATTCAAACCTGGGTTTTCTGCAAGAACAACCAGTGTTCTTAACCACTGAGCCATTTCTCCAGCCCCATATTTTGATTAAATATAATTGTACCTTGATCATACCAAGTACCAAGCCAGAGGACAGCTTCATGGAGTCACTTCTTTCCTTGTGCCTTGGGGGTTTCTAGAATTGAACTCAAGCCTTCAGGCTTGCATGGCAAGTGCCTTTACTTACAGAGCCATCTCTCATCAGCCCTGATTTATCATTTTTCAATTTACAATGGTGAAAAGTAAAACATTTTTAGTAGAACCTTTTGAGTTGTTCTTCTTCCCAGGCTAGTAATATGTAGTACAATATTCTGCTGTGACACTGGACAGCATCAGTGAGCCATACCATACTTTAACCAGGACAAACTATCAACACTGGCACTTAGGGGTTGTACTTCAGTGCTTGAGCATTTGTCTTGCAAGCATGACACCCTAGGTTGAATGCCCAGTACTTAAAAAAGTCCTAGTTGTAGCCCCAGCATGCACCACATATAGAAACACTGTAAATAATGCTGAATTAAAATGAATTGCATTTCAACAACTGGTTTGTTTCACTTCCTCAATATGAGTCAGGCCTTACATTTAAAAATAGTTATGATTCTGACACACTTTGTCTTTTGTTGACAGCTAAATATACTTTGTTTGGATCAAGGTTTTTCTCTGGCCAATATAAATGGTATAGTGGTCATTATTAGCCACAAGGTGTGGAAGTCATTAACTTATCTGATCTCACCAGGCATGGTGGTGCACTCCTTTAATCCCAGAGGCAGAGGTGGGTGGATCTCTGTGATTGTGGTCTACATAGTGAATTCCAGGCCATCTGGGGTTAGACAGAGACCCTGTCTCAAAAACACCAAACAAACAAACAAATAAACAAACAAAAAACCCTTATCTGATCTCAAACAAATAACAAAAAAGGAAATTTTCAGGTAAAAAAGCCCCCTCTAAAACGTAACCCTGAATTTAACTCCTTCCTAAGCTATGCCATTAACATTCGTTATTACTGTCTCTGTTCTATTGGAGGATAGAAAACAAAGTGTTATCACTGAGATATGTATTATACTTTAAATGGAGATGACCAATAACCAAACATTGAATCAATATTCCAATAAACAGTGGTCTTAGCTAAAAAATCTAAATGCCATATTTCTTCATCTACATAAAAACATAATGATTTGCATTAGGGACATGGCTCAGTGATACAGCACAGCATGAAGGAAGCCCTGAGTTTTGATATCCAGCACTGCCAAATAAAAGGGGGTGGGGAAGGCAAAGAACTGTCATTTATTTTACTGTAAATGAATATCCTTAAGGAAAAAGACAGTACCTTTCCAACTTATTCAGAGAGCTGGGGAGATGGCTTATAGAGAACAGACACTAGCCACAAAAACCTGATGGTCTGAGTTTGACCTCCAGAACCCATATAAAGGTGGAAGGAAAGAACCAACTCCTGAAAGTTGTCCTCTGACTTCCACATGTGTGCTATAGCAAGCACACACACCCCCACACACAAATAAAAATTTTAAAAACTTGTACAGAATTGATGATTGTCTACTTACATCTCTCTTCTGACTTATATTGCTTTAAAAAACTCATTTTGTAGTTTACTATGATAAAATTGTTGCCCTGATAACAGCTACTGATTAAAAACTACTGAGATACCAATGATCTCTTAGGGGGTGGCCAATGATTACTAAGCATTGGTGGAGGAAGCATTGGCGGAGGACAATGCTGCTGTGTGTGCCTGGAGAATCAGGGGCATTGTCTTGCTCAATCAGTCTGCAGTCACTGAGCTCATCAGCTAAATCTGATGGACTGACAAAAGAACCCAAACACAAGAAAGGAACAGTAATGAACTAACTAGGATAGTGGCTGCCTTGCCCAGAGCAGTCAGATAGATGCAGGACACATCAACCGAGCCCAGGCACCCCGAGCAGCAGACTTTAAATTGGCTCTAGAAAACAAGACAATAATTTGTTTTCGATCCAGTTTAAAAACAAGAGGATGTGGCCACCCGTGTTGTGCTTTCTAGGCACCTACCATATAGCTGTGGTTTATCACAAGCAGACAGGAGGGAGGATCCCATGCCTGATCCAGGACCAGGAGGTCAAACTACCTAGTAGTTCTCTTCATATAGCCATTAAAAGCAGGGTCTTCTTGTCTCCCACCCAAAGTGATGCTGATTTAGACTCTGCTTCTGTTGAGACAAGTCCCTCAATCTCTCAGTTCCTCACTGGGGGAAAAGGGGGTTTTAAAAAGTGTTCTTGTTTGGCATGGTGGCACATGCCTTTAATCCGAGCACTCAGGAGGCAGAGGCAGCCGGTTCCCTGTGAGTTCAAGACCAGCCTGTTCTACATCTACACAGCAAGTTCCAGGCCAGCTGGGGCTACAGGGAAACCGACTCAAAAAGACCAAACAAAACAAAACAAAACAAAACAAAACAAAACAAAAAAAAAGGGGGGGGCTATAGGGCTGGAGAGATAACTCAGGGGTTAAGAACATGTGTTCTTCCAGAGAACCGGGGGTTCGATTCCCAGGACCAACATGGGCAGTTAACAACCATCTGCAACTCAAGTTCCAGGGGATCCAACACCATCTTCTGGACTCTTGGAGACATTGGTCGCACATGCTGCACTTACATGCAGGCAAAATACACATATAAAATAAAAATACATATATTTTAAAAAGTGTTCTGTCATCCATATGAATGTGGACGGGGGAAGAGGTTTAAAGGGAGGGGAAAGGGGTGGACAACGGCGGATAATAGGAGGAATAAAGAAAAAAGACCACATAGTTTCCCCTAATATGTGCCTAACGCTCAGGTGCCAACACTCGACCGCGCTGGCCTACGCGCACACACACGCGTTATGTGTGCGTGTCCCCAGCTCACTTGACACGTGTGGGGACACGCGCGTTCCCCTCACTCACGCCCTTGCCCACCCATGCCCTCACCGCACACGTTTGGAGTTCTCCAACATCTAGTCCTCCCGCCTCTCACTCACGCATGCGCACGACCCCCACCCCCCGCCCGCTGGGCAACCCGCGCCTGCGCACCTGCGGGGGAGTGCGACCGCTTTGCTGAGCCAGTACGCAGGACTGGTCCCTGTTGGCAGTGGTTGGTGATGCGGTTGTTGTTTTCGGGCTTTGGGTTGCGCCCTATAGATTCCTGAGAAGGGCTAAGAAGAGGGAGAGGCCGAGACCCGCAGAGAGGCTGGGCGCACAGCGGAGCAGCTGCCCGGGGAAGCGGCGAGACCCCCGCGGCCCAAACGCTGCCGGGCGGATGGTTCTCAGCGTCCGCTCTGCTGCGTGGAGTGGCGGCCAGGGCGGCAGACTGCAGACCAGCATGGGCACGCAGCTCGGGTTCTCACGCTCTGTCCATTTTGGCCTGGGGCCATCGCCGCAGGAACCTGTGAATTAGGTGACCACAGAAGAGGGCCTTAGCATCAGAAACCTTGGCTTGAAGTGCCGGACATATTGGTGCCTGCAATCTTGAGAAACTGAGGCAGGAGGATCGCGAGTTTAGGCCATTCATTACTGGCTCCGTGCAGTTTGAAATCCTATCTGAAGGGAGAAGAAACAGCCGTCGTTCAGTCGTTCATCTTTGCCAAGTTGCATAGCGTCTACAGAGTCTGTTTCTGGTCAGTGAAGTAAGGAACCAGGCATTCAGCAAATGTAAATTCGCCTCTGATCTGTGAAATCTCTGGACATACACTGGTGAATAAACAGGAGACCCAGGTTCTGTTTTCAGGGGCAGTTTGCAGTCAGCTGAGAGTGGTGCACAACCAGAAATTAAACCCACAGAAATTCATACTGATTGTGACTGTGGTCTTTTTTGGTCTTTTATGTGTATGAGTGTATTGCCTGCATGTAAGTACACCTGTATGTAAGTACACCAATGCTCTGGAAGATCTGTTCCCCTGGAACTGTTAGCCACTGTGCTGGATAGCTTTAGTGTCAACTTGACACACCTGGGTTGAAGGAGCCTCAACTGGGGAATTTCCTCCACAGGACTGGCCTGTGGCCATGTCTGTGGGGCATCTTCTGGATTGTAGAGTGATGTGGGAGGGCCCAGCCCACTGTGGGTGGTGCCACCCCTGAGCAGGTGGGCCTGTGTTGCATAAGAAAGCTGGCTGAGCAGGGGCCAGGGGAGCAAGCCAGTAAACAGCATTCCTCCATGGCCTGTGTTCCAGTTCCTGCCTCCAGGTTCCTGTTCTGAATTCCTACCTTGGGCTCCCTGATGAACTGTGTCCTGGGAGATGTAAGACAAATAAACCCTTTCCTCCCCAAGTTGGTAGTGGTCAGAGTGCTTTTTCATAGCAATGGAAAGACTAGGAAAGACAAACTAGGAGAGCCACCATGTGGATGCTGGGAACTGCACTCGGGTCCTCTTTGAGAGCAGCCAGTGCTCTTAACTGCTAAGCCATTTTTCCAGCCCTGTGGTGAGGCCTTTTGAAGTAAAAGGATAAGGTATTTGTTTCATTTAGAGCTTACTGTATTCTGGGCACAGGTGCATAAAAACAATCAGGCTCCCTAGTTGCCTCTTAGTTTCAGCCTGTTCTTTTTGTCATACGGGCTACGTTTGACCAGTTCTTGAAACTTTTAATACATTGGAAAAGCACACTAATCATGGAGTATAAACAAGTACATTAAAAAGTACCTACCTCATAGGGTTATTGTGGAAGATGAATAATGTGTCAAGTCTTAACCCACTGCCAGGCATACAGAAGGTGCACAATACATACTAGTTGTTATTTGGAGGCAGTGTTGTCTAGTGCCCCTACATTAGGTGGATGAGATCTGAATCCAGGCTTTGCCATCTCTAGCTATGTGACCTTGGTCAATTAAGTAAACTTCAGTAAGGCTGAGGGTTTTGCTCTACCAACAGCCATAATAATAGCAGCACTTTTTCTCATAGGCTGTTGGGTGAATTAAATGAGGTCAAGAGAACAAGGCTACTTGTTCAGGGTCTTACAGAAAGCTCTTGGAAATGGTGGTTGTAGGAACTGTATGTATGCAAAAAGGAGCCTGTTTCCTCCCCTGTGGAACAGATGGGCTTGCAAAGAGCTGCAGTTTTCTCCAGGCCACAGGAAAGTTTTGAAATTTAGGATACAGTCCCAAATGGGGACAGCAAGAAGCCAGGGCTTTCCACTCTGCGGTGGGGGTGAAGTGTGAAAGGTGGTGAGGTACACCTGGCAGGCCTCAGGTCCATGGGGCTGCTAAATAAAAGTGTACCCAGAGGGCTCAGTAGTAGTAGTTGTTGCTCTTCTAGAAGACCTGAGTTCAATTCCCAGCAACCCTGTGAGGCAGCACACACCTGCCCGGCACTGTAATGCCAGGTCCTGGGGGATCTGACTCTCTGGGCACCTGCGCTCATGTGCACATACCCCCACACACACACATACACATACACATCATTAAAAATAAATCTTTAAAAAATATTTCAGTGTTTTTATGTGTATGAGTGTTTTTCTGCGTATGTGTAAGTGTACCCGTCATGCAATGCCATGGAGATCAGAAGAGGGTATTGGATCCCCTGGAACTGGAGTTATAGATGTTAGCCACCATCTGGGTGCTGGGAACTGAACTTGGGTCCTCTGCGAGAGCAGCCACTGCTCTTAACTGCTGAACCATCTCTCCAGCCCCATATATTTTTTTAAGTGCACCCAGAAACTGAAGACAGAAGCAACCAGAGGATGAAGTCTTCAAAGTGCAGTGCCAGGCTGCAGAGGAGGCTGAGGACTGAGAGGAGAATGGCCAACTTCAGAATTCCTAGGGGCCACTCCCAGGGACTCTGGTACCTCAGTCTCACACCTGAAGGACCAAGCAACTGCTGATTGTAAATAATAACAGAAGCCAGAGACTCTGAGAGCTCTTACCAGACCATAGGCACTGCAGTGGGTAGTCCTTAATTCCTCATAATCACTTGAGGACAGGGACTTCTGTTTCACAGATGCAGAAACTAGATTTCTTCCTCCACTGTCTCTAGCTTCATTTCAGCTTTCTCTTGCAATTAGCCAAAAGAAACTCTTCAGGGAAGCAGTCCATCTCTCCCTCAGTGACCTGCAACTTATTCCCCATCTTCCTATACCAGGCTTACACTTTCTCACCTGCCCGGTTTCAGTTTAAATGTCATTTCAGGCTTTGGTTGGTTTTTTGTTTTTATCAACTTCCAAACTCCCGTGAGCTTTTTTTTTTTTTCTCTTTCATATTCCCATGACCTTCTGTAACCCACCAGCTCTAAGTTGATTTGTTGATTCATTTAATATATTAGAAACTCCTAGGGGGCAGGCCTTGTGCTATGGAATTCCCTGGCACTGAGCCTGGTGTATAGTAGGCATTCAGTACACACTTCCTTTTGGGGTGGGGAGATGATGCTGGCGCTCAAACCACACTTCTTTGCTCACTAGGCAAGTGCTCTGCCATTGAGCTCCATCCTCAAGCCCGTTGCACTTTTTCCAACTATCAAAGGATTGAATGAGGTTTATAGGGTTAAGTAAATCTCTTCAGGGTTCAGGGTGGGAGGAGGCAGGGACATGCCTTATCTATTATTTCTCAGTTGTTACTTGCATCAGGACCTTTTCTGGCTACAAGTCCTTAAAATGTGTCTAGAGCACTGGTGTTTTTGTAAAAAGTGCTCTAGGTGATTTTTGTAGAATAAGGTTGAAAGCCAGAAAGCCTGACTAGCTTTAAAATTATAATGTTCATTCACTCTCATTTTGGTAAAATAAAAAATAAAGGTTGGGTGTGCTGTTGCATGCCTTTAACCCCAGCACTCAGGAGGCAGAGGCAGGTGGATCTCTGTGGGTTTGAGGCCAGTCTGGTTTATGAGTTCCAGCCAGTCATGGCTATATAGTGAGATACATTCTCAGAAAAACAGTAAGTAAATTAATTACATAATTAAAAGGGCTGGGAACAGACGTAACTCAGTTAAGAGTCCTTGTTTATCATGTGCAGGGTCCTGGGTTCATTCCTCAGAAGGAAAAGAACACAAGGGAAAGGATAAGGAAAGTATTCTGATCTCCATAATTAAGTAGCTATTTCTGCCCAATGCTAGCAGCAGATTTAGGTGGTGGGAAGTAGGGGATTGGTAAGTGAATAACTCAACTCCGTCCAGCCTTCCCAGCTCCCCTCATGCAAAATGCACCATTCCTGAACTGGGTAGTAAAACTGGAAAGTGCCAGAGGAGTTGGAGCCTGAGGGAGAGAGGTAGAGCATTTGCTTCAATTATCTGGATAATTGTTCCCCACCTCAGGCCATTGTTACTGAAATTAAACAATATTCTATGGGATACTGTCGAAGCCTTTTAAACAGCCGGCTCCCCGTCGTGCCTCACACACGCTGGGCAACTGAGTAGGCGCTCAATAAATTTTATTCTGATGACAGAGGAAAGCTTCTGTGGTGGGAGAGGGATGCCTGGTTGGGATTTGGAGGTGCGTGCAAAGCAATTAAGGTGAAGTGGAGAACAGAGGGAATGGGTAGATTGCATTTATTGCCATCAAAATTCTGCTCCTAGGGCTGGGAAGCTGGGAGACCAATGGAGACATTTTTTCCTGAAATTCTAAGCCAAACCCCCCACTCTTCTCAGAAGACCTCCCCCTTCTCAGAGAGCTCAATTGAATTCCTGCAACTGTGCTAAGCACAAAAGCGAATTCAGGTCTCAAAGGCCCATCTACTCTGAATAAACACCAGGCAGAAGCAAAAGCATGTTGGGTACTGCCTCAGCATAGGGCCTGCAACCTGTTACTTCCTTCGGTTCACCCTGCCCTGATTTACATTAAAAGCAACACCATGGGGGCATTTCAGCACCCCATCTTTTAGCCTGTACAGTAAATGACCCTTTCACCCAATCCACAGCTTGTCAAGGTGGGGAGGGCAAAGAGAAGGCTTAGGTTCTCTATGAGTGTTTGTTAATTCTAGGCCTGGCTTTAATGAGATTCTTTTAACTTGTTTGCAGGTTACAGCCTTATATGGGGACCCACGGTTTCCACTCTGGCTACACGTCCTGTGAACAATCGCCTCTCCAGAGCCTGAAAGGAAAGCGAGCGCCCCATTTCTGCTGAATGCACGTCTCAGTTCATCCAAGGCTGGAGGGCTTTTGATGGCCACAATACAAGTTACGCCCAAAGAGTGTCTCTTTGGTCAGATCGACAACGCTTGGCTTCACGTTTGCAAGTTAAGCCGGCAGAAACCCGGCTGAAACTCCCACGCCAGACGCCAGGGACATTTCCCTCCGCCCTGCTCAGAGCAAAGCTAGGGAAAGAGCTGGGCAGGGGGAGGAAAGGAGGGAAGTGGGGGTGGACAAGAAAGAGGGTCTCAACTGCCATGTAACCCTCTAGGAGGAGGGGTGCATTTTCTCTGGCATTTCTTAGTTTTATTTTTTTAATATGGCTTTGTTGGCAGCTTTACCCAAACAAAAAAATAATAAAATAAAAAATAAAGGGAGAGCGTTTTCTCCCTTTTTTCCCACCTAGGTAGCTGTTTTCTTCCAGTCTCTGAAAATGTGTCTCCTTCATAAAATCAAAATTTATGATTATTCAAATGTTGGGGACTGTGAAAAGAGGGGAAGAAAGAGAGAAAATTAATATTGCAGCTGTTCTTCTGATTAATGAGAGATAATTGCTCATGAAAAGTCACCCCTATGGCATTTTGTTGTCTCCTGGATCTTTGTTCTTTTCCACTATTATTGAGGACTTTCTTGAAGACTAAGCGGTTCTTTTCAATTTTTGGGTATTCAGAAAGGGTTGCCTGGTTACAGAGAATGGGGAAATCTCGGGCTATATCGGGTAAGATGTGCCACAGACAGCAATATCACAATGCCACACGGAGAAAAGGATGGATACAAGTTAACGATGCGCTTTCAATAAAACATTCATAGACTTGTTCACGCTTTGATAATGACCTCATTAAAGGGAGCTGGGGGCAAGTAAGTCCTGTCTCCTGTTTGTGTTCTGCTAACAAAACCCAGCTTTGAGATCATTCATCGCTTTGGAAACTAATATGAAATCAATGTAAGAGGAGCAAATAAATCCAAGGCAGCCCCGCCAACTCCTGGCTGTCCGGCCCTGCTTGCAGCCTCTGGTTTGTAGCAGAACTATACAGGCAAACGCTGAGCC
>NW_008338715.1:12037863-12040402 GCF_000622305.1 Nannospalax galili | reverse complement strand
AAGGGGACAAAAAAACCCAAGGCCACCCCGCCAACCCCTGGCGGTCCGCCCCTGCTTGCAGCCTCTGGTTTGTAGCAAAACTATACAGGCAAACGCTGAGCCAGAGAAAAAAAAAAAAAAAAAAAAAAAAAAAAAAGGATGGGAAGGGGAGAGCACTTTGGGAGATACAGAAGGAGGGGTAAAGTGGGAGTTATGCTTGGGGAAAAAAACAAAAACAAAAACAAAAAAAACCTGCTGAGCATATCCTATCATCCAGTCAGGACTCTGGGGCCTGTAGAAAGCCATGCCACTTTGCTTGTGAAATCAAAGGAAGAAAGAAAAGTGCCAGAGGAGTATAGGGTTCAGGTCAGGTTCCATCACAGAGGAGGAAAAGAAGTACTCTGAAGTCTAGAACCAAGAATTCAAGTCTCAAGCTGAGCTGGAAAGAACCCAAACCCTCAGAAAGCCCAGAAGCAATAAGGCACTGCTGGATTTTTGTTGTTTTTTGTTTTGCTTTTTCCCACTGTTTTGAGTTTTTTTCTATGCTGAGAGCAGGTTGGGGGTGCTCTGTCCAGAAGTGGAGACAGCAAATTTGTTACCTACACTCAAAGACAAAGCCAGCCTCTACCATCCAGAGCTAGAGGAAGGGAATCAAAGGATTTCTCCCTCCCCTTAAAAGAACTGATTTTCTCCTTGAATTATGAAAGTAATGGCTAAGGTAACAGCCTGTACTCTGTACCCAACTGCTTAATACCAAATAAATCCTTCCACGTGGCTCCCAGAGTCATGGCAATTAGAGCTCATTATAGGCTCATAAGAGCTCTCATTTGGGGGATTACTTAATGGACGAAGAAATTTTATCGAACAGAATCACCAAGAAATAAAATTGTGCATCAGGACAAGCACTGTGGCTGTAGGCTGATGTTCTGTTGGGTCCACTTGGGAGAAGGCCCAGCATGAGGTCCTCTTGCTCAGAGTAGTTTTCAGTAAGTACTGCCCAGGACATGGAAGACAGGCTTGCTGGAGAAGGTAAGGGGCATGGGTGGAGCTGGCTTCTATTAGGAAGCAGAAGGAGGGGGAAAAGGGAGAACTAGAGCAAAGAAAAGATAAAGCTTATGGAAAGGGAGGTGCAACACCCAAGTACTTGCTGTTAATGGGCCCAACCAATTAACCAAGCACACCACTAGGAAAGTGCCTCAGACAGAGTCAGTTCTCAGTCTCATCCTCATTCTGGCCTGAAGCCTCCATGCCCTGCAGCCCTCAGTCAGTAACCCCATGGGCCCTCACCTTTCTCAAAATCCCTTGACAGTGAAAACAGTGTTTTCATACATTGTCAGGCATAACCCAAAGGAGATGCAAGGCTCCCAAATAACCAAGAGTCTCTAAAATAACAAGCCAGTCTGCACTCCAGCCTCACTTCTAGCACATTAGCAGAGCAATTCTTCCTGGAAGCACACCAGAAGCCACTGCTCATACAGCCATGTAAGCACCAGCCCCAAACAGACTGTAAATAGCTTACCTACCCAGAGGAGGAAAAAGGAAAAAGCCGAATTCTCAAAGCATCAGGGGGAGGAACCTACTGAACAATTTGTGCCTTTAAAAAAGTGCCCTGCCATCCAGCTTTTCTCAGATGTTGAACTTCAATTTTTTTTTTTTTCTGGGACTGGAATGATTGCAAGGACTGATGCCATACAGGAAGCCTGGATTCTTTCTTTGATGGGAAGGGTGGTTTGGGTGGGGCTGGGCTGGACTGGGTGGGCTGGGGTGAAAATGAACATCTTTGAAGGCTGTATAGATGAACCTTGTGGTGCAAAAGTAGTTACAGCTGAGCTGCCCCTCTCAGCCCTGAGACTCCTTAATTGTTGTCATAAGATGTTGGATTAGCACATTTCTGGAATAGCTGTCTGTTTACACTCTGGAGACCCAACGTCCACTAACCGCTTTCTAATTGAATTCTAATCACATTCAAATAGCTCAATAACCAGCCTCAGCTGCAATTCATAAAACTTTAATTGCCATCCATAAATCCTGGGCTCCCCAGAGCGGGGCATCTTACAACCCAATTATACTTCTCTAGCAGGCAAAAGAGATGGTCACAAAGATAGGAAGAGAGGTTTGAAAAAGGGAGAGGGAGGGAGAGAGAGAAAGAGAATGCCAAGGGATATAGAGACAGAACCAAGCCTCCAGCTTGTGTCACCTGCCCTTGGGCACTTTGTCTCATTGGGTAGAAGGAGTCATATCTTCAAGATTCTCGGTGTTGTTGTGAACTAACACTTGAAGTGAGCCATTCTGGGGAAAAAAGGACCTGAACTGCAGCCTACTTCTCTTCAGGGGGAGAAGAGGCTGCTGTCACCTCTGCTGCCTGACCTTCCCGAAAGATCAAGTGCAGCAGTGGTGACAGCCATCCTCACTCTAGCAGCTGTATGTACAAGCCTCCTTGCACCATCAGAAGAGAGTTCCTGTACTAAACCATGTCTCATAACAGGATTCCTGCAGTGGCTCAGTCCCCATCATTCTTTTTAAGACCTGAGGATGTAGAGTGTATGGGTATTTAAAAGGG
>NW_008338715.1:12022795-12037827 GCF_000622305.1 Nannospalax galili | reverse complement strand
AGAGAGAGAGAGAGAGAGAGAGAGAGAGAGAGAGAGAGAGAAGAAGCAGGAGATCCTAGCAAGGGCCTCCCGCAGTTCCTATCCAGGCTCTAGGAAGTCTGGCCTTTGGTTGTCTTTCCAAATTTTTCTGGTTGGAGTTTGTAGGCTACGCTAGGAAATTGCTTGGAGAGAGAAAAAGGTGACTCTTCTGCCCCCCCCCCGCCCCCTTTCGCTTGCCTCTCTCTTCAGAAGAGTGAACAGGCCATTAAAAAGGTGCACAAGGAAGGGCTGTTGGTCTCAGTGGTCCCGGGAGGGCCCCAAGTGCAAAGGCATTTTGGGACCATATGTAGCAACAACGTGGAATGCTTGGTTTCTTAGCTGGAAAGACTCAACTGCTACTCGCTAAGCTAACCACCCAAATGACCTTGGCTGAGTGTAAAAGCTGGGGAACAAGGGCAGGTATGACTGTGGTCAGGACTAGACCGCCTTCAGACTGCAGTCACATACCCCGGTCCAAAGTGGAAACCTTGAGCTCTACAGTGGCGCGGCCACCGCTGGCAGTGAGGGGCTGAGAGTCTTGGGCACTCCTTTAAAAAGGCCTCTGAGTCCCCACTTAGTGCGCTCGGGTCCCAGTGAAGAGTTGGGCAGAGGCCCAGTGAAGAGTTGGGCAGAGGCCCAAGTGAGGGAGAAGGGTAAGGTAGAGGATTTCTTGCACGAAAGCGTGACGTTCCCCCACCCCCGCGAAATTAACAAAACCCTCACTTTGCAAAGTCTCCCTTTCCCCTCCTCCCGCGTTCTTCCCCGCCGCGCGCCCGCCCCTCTTCGCCGCTTCTGTTGTGACTCGGGCAGCCTATCCCGAGGGTGGGGAGCTGCCGAGGAGCCAGAGCGGAGCTGTACTCCGCAGCATCACGTGCCGGGGTGGGGGCTATAAAATCCCGGAGCCGGGGCGCCGGGCGGGGGACGTGAGGACCAGCCCTCTCCAGGGACCCCTTTGTTCGCGTCCCAGACGCCGACACCTCTGCGTCCCCAAGGGCTTGCGGGGCAGAGCTTAGAATACGGGAGGAGAGGGGACGCCGCGGGCCACAGGACCAGCCATCCATCCCTCTCGAAATGTCGCGCTCCTTCTATGTCGACTCGCTCATCATCAAGGACTCCTCCCGGCCCGCACCCTCGCTGCCCGAACCGCACCCGGGGCCGGATTTCTTCATCCCGCTGGGCATGCCGTCCCCGTTGGTGATGTCTGTATCCGGGCCGGGCTGCCCATCCCGCAAAAGCGGCGCTTTCTGCGTATGCCCGCTCTGCGTCACCTCGCACCTGCACTCCTCTCGCCCGGCCGCAGGAGCTGGGGGCGGGGGCGCGGGGCCCGCGGGCACTGCGGTCGGGGGCGGCGCGGCGGCTGGGGGCACCGGTGCCCTGCCTCTGCTCAAAAGCCAGTTCTCTTCCGGTCCCGGGGAAACCCAGTTTTGCCCGCGAGTGAGCCACGCGCACCATCACCACCATCCGCCGCAGCACCACCACCACCACCAGCCTCAGCAGCCCGGTTCCGCTGCGGCTGCGGCGGCGGCAGCTGCGGCTGCAGCAGCCGCAGCAGCCTTGGGGCACCCGCAGCACCACGCACCTGTCTGCGCCGCCACCACCTACAACGTGGCGGACCCGCGGAGGTTCCACTGTCTCACCATGGGTAGGGCGGGGTCTCTGGGCACCTGCGCACCGCGCTTTTAGCGCTCTCGGGAGCAAACTTTGCGCCGCCAGTGGAGAAAGTAGGAACCCGGGGGCGGGGTGGGGAGGCAGGAGGGACTTTTAGTGCAACTCTGGAATCGTCCCCTGAAGTTCCACCAAGGTGGAGGTTAACTTGTCAACCTCTCGGTGCAGCTTCGTGCGCTCCACTCTACAGGTGCAAGAGCATTATTCGGCCTTTGGGACCTCCAGCACGACTATAGACGAACTGAAGGTTAACTGGCTGAGGTTTGGGGTTGGGTGTGTTTGAACCTCAGCATAGCATCCCAGCGTCCAAGCTGACTAGAGGGTTTCAATGCCTTTGGCTAAGGCTTTGCTGTTGAAAGACAACAGACAAGTACAAAGCTCTCACGACCTTAATCCTCTAACTTAGAGTCCTGCGCAGCAAAGGCCTTAACTTGCTTGGACTTCTCTCCCGTTCTCTGGTGCTTATGGAATGGGAAAGAGGGACGATCTGCTGTGTTAGGTTGGCCTGGGTCCTAGAGAAGCGTCCTTTCCTACTCTTGGTAGGAGGGGTGGGGACACCTCTCCCGAGCCTTACCTCTCTTGCCCTCTTTGGATCCGCAGGAGGCTCCGACGCCAGCCAAGTACCCAACGGCAAGAGGGTGAGAACTGCATTCACCAGCACGCAACTTCTGGAGCTGGAGCGGGAATTCTCCTCCAATATGTATCTGTCTCGACTCCGGAGGATCGAAATCGCCACATACCTGAACCTGTCGGAGAAGCAAGTGAAAATCTGGTTTCAGAACCGGCGCGTGAAACACAAGAAGGAGGGGAAGGGCGCGCCAAGGAACAGTCACGCTGGCTGCAAGTGCGTCGGCGGCCAGGCGCATTATGCGCGCTCAGAGGACGAGGACTCCTTGTCACCAGCCTCGGCTAACGAGGACAAGGAGATTTCCCCCTTATAAAGGGGGCACCTCCTCAGCCCCTGGAACGCCAGCAGCACGGGGACCAAAGTTCTAGTTCATTGCCCTGAGCCCACCTGGAAAAGCAACAGCGAAGAAGTCCCTGCAAAGCTGGGCCTTGACGCTTCAAGTCTCCATCTGGACTTTTAATTTGGGGCTCCACTCGGAGTTATAGATCATTTTTAAAATGTAAATAATCTAGTATTCAAGTCAGTCTCATATAACAGGAAAACCAGGGTTTAAGTTTAACACTGTATGGGGGGTTTTTGGAAAGCGCATGTCATTTCTCACCCCTGTCTTTCAGAACTTGGTAAGAACACGGAGTTTCTTCATTATTTTTGTTGTTGTTTTAAAATGAAATTATTGAAGTTTCAAATAATATAGAAAATTAAACCCTGTAGATCTTGTTTTCTGAAAATTTGCATGGAGGGAGAGTTTAAAATCCAAGTCTCTGGAAGTCCCTTTGTATGTGAATAGTTTTATATAAAATTTATATTTATATTTATTTAAATAAATGAAACAAAAATATTTTAAGGTGTGGTGTTCTCACCACATACACACCATATCTAGAGAAAGGTGGGGGGAAGTCTGAGGGAAATGTTAACTGAAGCTTAATGTGGGTCACTCAGCTGATGGAACTTGTCATTTAAGTTTTCTGTGTAACAGAAACTTCTGACAAAAAGACACATTCAGTCCCATCGCGATGTCACCCACCAAGTAGTAACCCTTCTCTCAAAATAGGTGATGGTTTTCACAGTTGATAGAACAAAAATTCCATTCTGAGGGACACTTGACCATGGCAGGTAAACCTTTTATGTAGGAAAGAGAGGTGAAAAGTCCCACACCCAGTTTTTAATTTAATTTGATCTTAGCCAAAAAGCAGAGAAAGTTTCTACTAAGTGTTCTGGCACTTTGTCCTCTTTTCTGCTTTCCCATCTTCCTTGGTACTACAACCTGAATCATGTGAAGGATTTTGCAAAGTGGGAATGGTTTTTAGAAGACCCACAATCCACCAAGGAGCACAAGGAAACTGAGAAATGACATCTGCAAGTGACTAGAAACTTTAATGTTCCTGGTGGTGTGTATAACAGCAGAATTAGCTGGATCGCCTCAAGGCTGAGATAGCAAAAGCCAGGAACAGAAAATATTCGGTCTAAATATTGACAGTCTCATGTTTCTGAAAGAGACCAAAGATACCTGTGGAGTAAAACTCTGGAGTTGGGGTGGGGAGTGGGGGGGTATTTGTTTATTGTTGTTGGGTTTTGCTGGTCAACTTTTACCTGACCGTGCTCCCTGGGGTTCATTCCTGCCAGCTAGCTATTTAGCCCCTCTTGCAGCAGGAACACCTGCCCCTGTGTGCTGCACAGCTAGGCCCATGTCAATGAAAGAGAACTGAAGAAGACAGAACCAGGGCTGAGTCCCACCAACATGCATCAGTGGGATTTCTGATTATTTTGTATAAAGATGTCACCCAGTAAGTTCAAGTCAGGGGAATTGCTTAAAGCAAGCCAGGCATGTGCACACACACACACACACACACACACACACACACACACACACACCTTCTTTAGGTTTGATTTACTTTAGGTGGATCCTAACAAACCTACCAGCAAAAAAGACTGGGGCCTTAAAACTGAGGATGTTAGGGAAGAGGGAATATGATTTCTCTCTCTCTCTCTCTCTCTCTCTCTCTCTCTCTCTCCCCTCTCCCTCTTTCCTCTCTTCTCTCTCTCCCCTCCTCCCTCTCTCCCCTTCTCTCTCCCCTCTCCCCCTCTCTCTCTCTCTCCCCCTCTCCTCTCTCTCCCCCTCCCTCCCTCCCTCTCTCCCCTCTCCTCACCTCTTTCTCTCATACATTCTCCCTCTCCAGCTCCCCGAACTCCAGGAACAAGCTGGCTTTCGGAGTCTACTGCGCACGCCGCTGCAGACAGAGGGAGGAGGGACTACACAGTTTCCTAGTGGATAGGGAGCTGCGGGCCGCTTTCTGCCAGGTTCTGTGCAAAGGTTCCGGTTCTATGCAAAGATCCCAGGCTACCACTTACTCCTTCCTGGGCCTGGGAGGCTCTGGCCTGGATCTCTGTGACCAGTGCTTTCTCGAACACAGAGCCAAGGGGAGTTTACCTGTTGATCCGGGGTAGGGGGTGGGGTGGGGCGTGGGGGCGTGGGGGGATGGTGCTGGTTCGCTGCCTTTCCTAAAACCCACTCCGGTTTTCCTAAGGAACAGACCTTGAGCACGGGTGGAAAGGCGTTTGCATGCGCAAAGAAGGGGCAGGGCATAGAAAGAGGGCAGTTCCTTCGCAGGGAGTAATAAGGACAAAGAGGCCTCGCGGCCGCTCTGCCAGCTCCAGCTAAGCAAAGCCGGTGCGCGTCGTGGGCAGACCGTTCCATAGCCTTCCCATGTACAGCCTGCCTACCCTCCGCCGTCTGGGGTTTGGGCCTGGCTCTCTCTGAAGTCCAACACCAGTCTGGGCCCTAGCCCCCTGGCCTTGTGAGCTCGGGACCGACTGCAGGCAGCGCATGCAGAACACTGAATCAAGTGCTTAACACACCTGATGCTGTGACTCAGTAGCAGACTAGAAAGAGGCAAGCACTGCTCGCTGGATTTTGGGCTACTAGAATGCTAGCAGCTGCTCTGGCTCCCATATTCCAGGCAGTTCCTGAGAAAGTGAAGAATAAACACCAGACCCTCCCACTCCCCTGAGACAAAATGATTCCGGCAAAGGTACTTAGGTCGACCTTGGATACTTTCTAAATAAAGAGGGGTTCTGTAGAAGTCCTTCTGGCACATTTCGTGAAGAATGGACATTTCTGTCACTTTCAGAATAGAGGACAGATTTGATATCCTCAACCCCTACTCTCCACCCCAGTTAAATCAGTTAATATTTTTGAAGTTTTCAGAGTAAGACTTCGGGAGCCTAGACTGATTTTAAGGGCTTACATTAGCTTAAGAGCCTTTAAGTCAACACACACACATAGAAATAGTGTACTAACAATCTTGAGATCAGACATTGTAAATGATGTTCCCTAGGCTGCACTGGAGATTTAAAACATAGACAAGTCTATCTGGAAAGTCCTTGACTCCAGCCTGCACATACCCCACTTGAAAAACAGAAACCCGCTGAATGCTCGCTATCCACAACATAGCCTCTCAGAGGCCTGGAAACACAGCCAGGAAAGAAAAATGAAAGGGAGAAGGAGAAACTGGGAACTCATTCTCCTGAAAAAGGGGGTGAGCAGCAAGAGCCATTAAAGGGGTTGTCCACCCCTGAGAACAAGTCCCGAGGCACATGGGAGTTGCAGAGGGCAGGGAGGGTGACCTCTCACCCCTGTGCCCTGGCCCAGCCCAGACATTCAGAGAGGAAAGGACTGCAGAGACCTTTCCCCATTACCTTCCCATTCAGTACATGCTCAAGGCCAAGGACTTGACAGGAATTGTGTCCCTGACACAGCTTCTCAGTTGTAAACCTTACCAAAAGCAAAAGGATTCAGCAGCCCATTCTTGAGGTGTCAGTGGCCCAGGTAATGGAGATGGACATGCCCAAGCAGAGACCTCTCTGCTCTGGAGTTCTTATTCTGAACTGGTTTGAACTAGTTCTCATATCTCAATTTTCTCCTACTTTTCCAAGGAGAAACAAATTTGAGGGATAAGTAATGTTTCATTTATGGCCTCCTCTGGCCTCTTCACTACCTCACACTACATCTGTCCCTTTACATCTGTTCATAATTGTGACAGTTTGCTTGGGCCACACTGACATGTGGTCAGACAAATTGTCACCAATGTGGTAGTGCTAACCAAAAGAGATCACAGATGGCAACAAGGCCCATGTGTACACATGGGCTGTAATTCAGGTAGAGAGAGAGAGAGAGAGAGAGAGAGAGAGAGAGAGAGAGAGAGAATGGAGTGGTGATGTAAATGGAAAGCAAAGACTAATTTTTATCAACTTTTAGGCTCTTTCTTTCCTTCTCTTTTTCTTTAATTTTGATACAGAGTCTCTAGTGTCCAGGCTGACCTCAAAGTGCCTTTGCAGCTAATGATAACTTTGAATTTTTGTTCCTTCTGCCTCCACCTCCTGAGTGCTGAGATTACAGGAGTACATCACCATGCCCCTTTATATGTTGTTGCTGAAAGAACTCTGGGCTTTGTGCTTATGAGGCAAGCACCCAAACAGAGCTCCAGCTTTAGCCCTTGGTTTTGTTTTTCCTACCTGTACCTCCCTTCTTTGCAGGTCCCACTCACTTTGCCTGTACACCTTGGGGAAGGTGGCAAGGTGCTCAGACACAGCTTGGGGCATAGAGAAAGCTGCTGAACACAGAGGTGGGAGGGAGAATTCAGGGACGTGAGCTCCAGCCCAGTCTTCAGGATGTGAGGGGGGGTGAGAATGACACTTCCAATTGAACCCATTTGCTAAAGGAAATTGGGTTTAAAGGAGCAATCACTCCTTTAAAAGGAGCTCCTCCCTTCTCCAAACATAGCCAAAAGCTGTCCTAGACTGTGAATGCAGCTCAGCGCATCAAAGCAATTGTTCCTATTTTCATTATTCACTGGGAATCTTTGAATGTACCTGTTAAGGTGACAGACCTTTTAAAAGAGAACATTTTTTTCCATGTAATTAATTGGTGCATTTACTAGGCTTCTATTAACATAATTTAATATAAATCTATTTTATAAATCTTTAGGCTCACATTACTGAAATTGAGCTCTTTTTAGAAAAAAAGTGCCCACGGTGGCTCTTTCCTAAATTAGATAGAATGGAATCCAAAAACTTGCTATTCTAAGCCAGCTAGAAACAAGAAAGGTAGAAAAGTCTTTTGTATTGTCTTTTGTTAATGGTGGAGGTGTGAAGAAAAGAAGCAGCTAATATTACAGAAGATGAGAAATTCCAGCGGACCCTGGGATCCTGCACTTGAGGGGAGTAACACAGCCTGGCCTTTGAGCCAAGCCACAGAAGAACAAGAACTTGAAGAGATCTCTGGAGAATGCAGTTGAATGAGAGCTCAGATGAAAAACAAAACAACAAAATAAAAACAAACAGCAATGCAACTTCTGAAGAAATTCAGATGTGAGTTTTCTTCCCTGCAGAGCCTGTGAAACCTCACAGTTTCCAAAGGCACTCCATAGTGGATGTGGATAACCTCGGCTTCTTAGGTTCAAGTGCATTCTCCAGAGTGTTAGGGTCACATTGTCTATGTGCTCCTTTAACATACTGATGTCCATAGGCCCCCTTCTCCACTGTGAATTGCTTTTCTTTCCACCTGAGCTATATGTTTTCTTGAACTCTGGTGTCTTTGAGTTTTCCAGATCCCAATCCCAGGAAGGCCCCCAGGGGCTCCTCTCCGTGAATCCCAACAGATCGGAAGTGTGTGCTGTGTGCTTAGGAAAGTAACTAGTTTCAGATTAATGAAGCAGTGACAATTTCAATCTGCTTAAAGGCGGAGGTTGGCACTGCCCAGGCCTGAGCATGGGGAGCTCGCCAGGCTGGGCTTTATATTGTCCCCATTTCTGAAGAGCAGACAAAGATGGATAGAGAGACATTGAAAAGCAGGGAGAGTATTTAAAACAGCCCCATAAAGCGAGCTGTCACTTTAAGACAAGAACCATAGTGCTTTGATGACTTTGTATTAGCGGCACCCTTTTAAATAAGGAACCAGAGTCTCTAGAGAGAGGGAGAAAATGAGAAAGGAGAGAGAGGAAGAGGGAGAGGGAAAGGGAAAAAGGACAGAAGAAGGAAGGAAGAGAGGAGAGAAGAGCCTGTGAGCGCTGTAGCGAGACTAATTCTTGGGCAGCATCTTGATTTCTGAAGTTCAGAGAGAAAGCAACCCACAGCAGGTGCAGAGGAGCGGAAAAGACAGGTGGGAGTTGCTGTGGATGGGAAAGAGCTCCCTACCCGAGTGCAGCCGGCGGCTCCGGGAGGCTCAGCCAGCTTGGCCTCAGTTTGCTGGGAAGTGCGAGCGAAGCAGCACCGCCCGCCCAGCCCTGCACGGTTGAGGATTATAATGGAAATTTTTAAGAGCTTGAAAGAAAAAGAATAGGAAGGAGGGGGAGGGCTGCTTCAGAGGACAACCTTCACAAAGCCTAATTTAAATTGTTTGGGGTCAAGCAGCAGCAAGCCACCTCCCCCTTTTCCTTCCTAATTAATGACCACGATTAATTATTAGGCATCTCAAGGTTTCAACAGGCTTTCACCAAGGGCCACGAGCGAATGAGCTGCTTAGGCTAGGCGCATGGTTTTCATCTGGGAGAAGGAAGCTGTGTGGCCGTTAGGGTTGTTTTTTGCTTGTTTGTGTTTGTTTTTTAAATAGGGGCTCACAACGGAGGCCTTGCCTGGCCTGAAATTATCTCTGTAGCCCAGGTTGGCTGTGGCAATCCTCCTGTCTCCACCTCTGAGTGCTGGAATAACAGTCAGGAGCCACCATGGGCTGAGAGAAGAGAGTATAGATTCTGCTGTGTGCTTATTGTCTGTTTGTACATCTGCTTCCCTCCTGGTCTGTTTAGGTCAGGGTCTTCCTGGCTCCTACACTTTCTTCCGGCTTCCTTTTTCCTTCCTTCCTCCCTTCCTTCTTGCCTCCCTCCCTCCTCCTCCTCCTCCCTCCTTTCCTTTCTTCTCTCTCACTTCCTCTCCTCCCTCTTCCTCCCCCAATCATTTTTTTTTCTTTCTCCGTCTCCATCCAGTCAACCCCGGCCTTAGTTAAAATTCCCTAGCCCTGCTCCCCTGATGGCCCTAAAGCAAGAATGCGGGTGTTGCGGACCCCATCTGAGGCACAAGCATTTCGGAATCCCACTATTTCATCAGTGGCTGGCAGTGGGTGGGCAGCGATGTATTTCATCCGCTGGATCGAAAGTTATTGGCAGCTTAGATTATTTTGTTTTGTTTCTGTCAAAGAAACTTTCCTACTTTTTTTTTTTTTTTTTTTTAAAAAAAATTTTCTCCTTTTTTTTTTTTTTTTTTTTAGAAACGGAGACTGGAGTCCGCGTGGGCTTTGAAGGCCAGCGAAATGGCTCCTCGGTCGGTGGCGCTGGAGGGAGAAGCGTTTAGTCACTGTTTCATTAGGCACTATTTGAACCTTGCAACATGTGGTAATTTCTGGGGCAAGCTGAAAAGGGGGGATTATGTAGGAGGGACACAAGGAAATTAGCGAACGGTTAATTTAACTCGTTTTCTGCTAGACTTTTCGATACATTCCTAATTGACTGAGGGGCAGGTGAAGCTCCCGCCCCATGCAGGCTCATTCACGGTGGGAATAAATGGCTCTTTTTCAACTCATACTGCTCACAATATATCATCAGGGAAAAAGACATGCAATGAATATGTTGATTTTTTTATTAATGGAATTACACCCTGCCATGCAGGTGTGAGGGTAAAAACCTATACTGCAATGAAATAAGATTAACAATGAAATTAGAATTTTATTAGCTTTATATGTCACATAGACCTGGATTTGAACTGTCAAAACAAGCAACAAGAAAAGATATTCTGAAGGCAGCCCTGCCAATCAACCTGGAGAAAGGAATAGCATGGGTCTCCAAAATCTTAACCAGCTCCAGTTCCTTCGGCATCTCCGAATGGTGGAGAATAGGTGGAGGAATTCGCCTAGGTTAGCGCCTAATCTTGGGCCTCCTTTAGTCTTGGAAGGCCCAGTCTAGAATAGGCCCAGGAGAGTCCTAGGGCCTGGATGGCTGGAGGCCGCTTTGAGGTCAGCCAAGGGGGCCAGTCTACCGCGCCCTGCTGGCCTCTGGTTTCACATCCTTCAAATCAGCTGCTGGGGCTGGCGGTGACCCCTGGGACTAGAGAGAAAAGTTCCAAGGAGAATGAGGGGCGCGAGACGGGCCGGACGCCCCTTGGAAACCGCAGGCAGTTTTGTTACCCCGGGCCCCTGGAGCTTCTGCACCGCTACCTGGGTCTGGCAGACGCAGAGGTGCCCTATGCAAATGACTCACTATTAGGCGAGAAAGAAACACTTCAAATGGCCCTTTGTAACCTTCTATAGAAAATCGAGGTACTCTGCATGACAAAGCACAATTAAGCTTTCTATTCAGGAGTTCTGCAGCTGGTAGCCCATTGGGAAAGTGGGAGGAAACCAGAATATATTAATAGTGTGGCAAAAGTTTTTGTGTGTGTGCGTGTCCTTTTCTCGGTCGGGGCTAGGGAAGGCCTGCGGTTGGATCCCGAGGGGAAGGAGGCTCCGCCTTGGATCCTTGCCACCTGAACGGTATCTCTTCTGCCCACGTGGAGAGCTGGTCTTGTCTGGCAGCCAGAATCTTTTGCATGATCTTGGCGACCTCTGCGATCTGAGCAGGGCCTGGAGGACCCCAAGCCCCCGCGGGGGAGGGTGCGTGTCTCGGCTTTGCCTCCTAGCCCCCAGCTAGGCTGAGACCCTGGAACACCCCTCAGGAAAGAGGCTTCCAGGGGCGCCAGGACACGGAGAACTGGTGTAGCTTATCTGAGCCTCCAGCGCTGATGAAGATGCTAAGGTGCAAAGGGCAGGATGGGCTAGAATATTCTCTGCATCCCCCCACTCCAGAGCTTCCTTTTGAAGTTCATTTTTACTGCCCCCAGGAAGAATCTTTGCTTCTAAATAAGTAAGGTCCTTAATTAACATACTGTGTTAGAAAGGGTGGTTTACCCCTCTTTCCCGCCCTTTTCCTGCCCTTTTCCATACTGCTTGGAGACTTATAACCCTACATTAGGATTGCTTTTTTTTTTTTTTTTTCCTTAGATAACTTGCCTTATCAGCAGGCCCTAGCCTCAGCTTCCATTTGGGTTTGGTAAATGAATAACACTCCTGGTGATCAAGCTACCTGAAGTGCTGGGAGTGGATTGGAAGTGCTCTTATGTCTAGTTCTACCAATTCCCTTCTCTCTGAGATCTTTTCCAACAGTCCAGCTTTTTTTTTTTTTTTTTTTAAATTTTGAAACAGGGTCTCCCTGTAGCCCCAACTGGCCTGGAGCTCACTATGTAGACCAGGCTAGCCTGGAACTCCCACAGAACTGCCTGCCTTTGCCTCCCCAGTGCTGGGAATAAAGGCCTGCATCACTACCATGCCCACCCTGCCCAAGACTCCAGCTTTTAACAGGCCCCCTTTGAGCCTTCAGGCATAAGCAGAAATACTAATAATTTTGTGGTGCATCGGAATTTTTTCCCCCACTGAAACAGGGTCAGCCCCAACTAACCTAGAACTCACTATGTAGACCACACTGGCCTCAATGTCACAGAGATCCACCTGACTGCCTCCAGAGTGCTGGGATTAAGGGCATACAACATGATGCCCGGCTAAATAGTTACTTTTTTAAAAAGAGTCTTCAAGGCTTGTAATGAGACTAAGTGATGGTTGAATGCTCAGTCATAAATGGAGCATCTGTATCCCTCTTCCACCTGCCCCCTCAAGACTCAGGGAAAAGGAAAGAAGGAATAAAAACAGTGTAAGAGTCAGAGGAAGGTGTGAAGTGGAACAGACTACTAAGGAATGGAGCTGACTTCCTTCACTTGACAAGATCATTGCTACAGGGTCTGTGATGTCATGCACATCTTCACAATTGGGCTCCGAAGCATCTTATCATGGAGGGGAAAGGTGCTCACAAGGCCCCTCTCAGGTTGCTGGGGAAGTGGAGACATTTTAGTGGTGTACCCACTGCTAAAGTGTCCATCCTCCTGTAAACAACCTTTTTACCCATGCACCAATAATCAACTCTAATGAAATTCATTGAGTCATAATCATTAAAAAAAGACAGACATGAAAGCTGGGCATGGTGGGACACACTTTTAATTTCAGCACTCCAGAGGCAGAGGTAGGCTCCGTGAGATCGAGGCCAGTCTGGTCTACATAGTGAGTTCCAGGCCAGCTGGGGCTACAGGGAGACCTTGTCTCAAAAAGACAAATACACCAAAAAAAAAAAAAAAAAAAAAAAAAAAAAACATGAAAGTAGAAAGGGGGCCAGTAGGGAAGAGGAAGGAGATCAGCTGTGATGAAGGGAGACAATGGGAGGTAGACAAGAGGGATCTTAGAGACACAGGGGCGAAAGAGCATCCCCTAGAGGGTTCTTAATCTCATTCATAAAAGAATTTAAGAATGGACCCAAATAGAAGTTTTAGGACAAATTTTATTAGACTTTAAAGAAAAATGCTGACAGCAGGCAAGCTGGGAATCTTGGCAGCTGCCTTGAGGAGGAGAATGGAGGGGAGGAAGCAAAAAAGCCGTGAAGCCATGCAGGTTTAGAGCCTGCGTGGGGATCAGATAGGTGGTGGACTGGCAGCCACATGGCAGGGAGAAGGCAGCTTTAGAGAAAAAGTAAAGAAATTCAAGATGCTAGGGGAGCCCAAAGCATTAAAGAAAGCATGGTTAGAAAAGGGATATGAAGAAGGAGAATTCAGAAAATCAGGCAGACTTACAGAGAGCTGCATGTTGGTGGCTGGTCCAGAAGCTCTGCACTGGGAGGTGGGATTCCAGGCAGAAAAAGTTCACTATCTCATTAACACACTAGTATTCCACCCATCTATTTAGCATGACTTTAGGTGAACCTGCCTTCCTAGGGGTGGTGCTATGACTAGAGGAATAACCAGTGAAACCGGAAAGGTGGGTCTTCCAAGGGCTAGACTAGAAATTTTATAGTCTTGGCCAGTTAATCTTATGGGGCTATTTGCTACTCCGACATTGGAGGAGGAAGGTGAATATGATCAAATATATTCAAAATATGTTATAGACATGTATGAAAAATGTCATAATGAGCCGGGCGTGGTGGTGCACGCCTTTAATCCCAGCACTCGGGAGGCAGAGGCAGGCAGATCTCTGTGAGTTCAAGTCCAGCCTGGTCTACATAGTGAATTCCAGGCCAGCTGGGGCTACAGGGAGACCCTGTCTCAAAAAAACCAAAACACCCCACAAAAAACAAAAAACAAAAACATTCATACACATAAAATGAAAACAAATACTTTTTTTAAGATTAAAAAGGGTTACAGCTGGGCGTGGTGGTGCACGCCTTTAATCCCAGCACTTGGGAGGCAGAGGCAGCCTGGTCTACATAGTGAGTTCCAGGACAGCTGGGGCTACAAGGAGACCCTGTCGCAAAAAGACAAAAAAAAAAAAAGAGTTTTTAAAAAAACTCACCCAGCTCAAGGGAACTCAAGGGCTTGGCATATATAAACTCATAGTAGAGCTGGAGGCCCAGAGTTTAGTTCCCAGCACTGAAAAATAAACAAATAGATAATTTAGCTCAGTGGTGGCCTAGATGCTGACCAGTCATGGTTGAATGACTACCTTCTATAACTACCAACATCCTACCCTTTTTTTTAAAGACACAGTCTCACTATGTAGCCCTGGCTGGCCTGAAACTCACTATATAGTCCAGGCTGGCCTTGAACTACCAAAGATCTGCCTGCCTTTGCCTCCTGAATGCTGGGATTAAAGATGTATACCACTACATCTGGCTTCACACCCTAATTTTCTAGGACAGCTACTATGAGAGGAACTCTACCTTCTAGCCCATTCTCTTTCAGGAAAGCTTTGATCTGAGAAATGCCCCTCTTTGGGTTGGATCACAACACAGTCTTGATTCTTTGTTCATCTATCCCTTGGCCCTACCTAGTTTTCCCCCCAATAAGCCTCTGTCTGTCTTCTCCTGTTTCTGACCCTCACATTCTTGATGACAGCAGTTGCATCTTCCATTTCTAACTCCTCAGTGTTCATTCACCACAATGCTTAGCACTTTAGTACATGACCAGTAAATACTAGGCAAGTCAATGCATTACTGTTTCTACTACTGCCTCAATCCCAGAGCACTAGCTACAGCTAAGCTGACACAGAGCTGGAAGATAGGATTATCCATACCTGTAAGTATATATGTGTGTGCATATATGATAAAAAGACATAAAAGCATCATACATGTAGTATAAATACAGACAGGATATACAGAAGATTCTGGAGCTACTCTGCACCCTGGGCCATTTATTAGCAGCCTGATCTCAGGGAAATTACTTAACCTCTCTGACTTCCAGCTTCCTAATTTGTAGCATTAGATAATTAATAGTTGAGAATTAAATAAGAAAATACATGTGAAGATAAGTAGATATTTGATAAACTATCTTAAAAGTAGATATAATTGCAAAAATAACATTAAAATACTTTATTATTTTATGTGTATGTGTGTATTGCCTGTGTTGTGTATAAGTGCACCCAGGTTGTGAAATGCCTGAGGAGGTCAGAAGAGGGCATCGGATCCCCTGGAACTGGGGCTACAGATGGTTGTTAGCTACCCTATAAGTGCTGGGAATCGAACCCGGGTCCTCTGCAAGAGCAGTCAGTGTTCTTAACCACTGAATCATCTCTCCAGCCCCAATTCTTTCTTTTTTTTTAAAAAAAAATTATTTATTTAATAACCATATAATTAGAAGAAGCATTTCATTACAACAGCATTGACATATT
>NW_008338715.1:12014361-12021533 GCF_000622305.1 Nannospalax galili | reverse complement strand
TTACTGTGTGTCATGTAGATAAATCTTGGGCAAAGGCCAGTTGTTCTCAGGTAAACCTTACCTAGACACATATTTCTTGATCTGCTATGCATAATTTGTCAGTAGGTTGTAGGAGTAATATGATTCTCTCTGGTTTTCAAAACTAGCTAGACATTATTTATCTCTTACATTGTCTCACCCCTCCATCATGGTTTCCCACCATGTGGGATGGTTTAAGGATGGTTCATAGCTGCCATGTGGGTGATGGGAATCAAACCCAGGTCCTCTGCAAGAGCAGTCAGTGCTCTTAACCACTAAGCTATCTCTCCAGCCCCAATTTAAAATATTTTGTTTATTATTTTTATTTAATGTGTATGAATGTATTGCCTGCATGGGTGTAAGTGTAACATGTTGTACAATGCCTACAGAGGTCAGAAGAGAGTGTCGGATCTCCTGGAACTGGAGTTACAGATTGGTGTTAGCTGCCATGTGTGTCTGGGAATCAAATCTGGGTCCTCTGGAAGAACAGCAAGTGTTGTTAACCACTGAGCCATCTTTCTAGCCCATAAAAATCTCTCTTAATTCCTCCTTTCAAATAACTTTTGAATAAAGACTCGAAGGAATTGTAGAATTTACCACTGGACTTTCTAGAGAAAGAGGATTCCAGGTAGCCACAATTGCACAGACCTAGAAAGGAACATGCCTGAATAGCTGGGGAGCACCATGGAGACTGGTGTGACCACGATGGAGTAGTCCTGTGTAGGGAGAGGGGAAGGTCAGCATGGTCATGAGGGTGGGTCCATGAGGGTGGCTATAGTGAGGACTTCAGCTTTCATTTTGAGATAACTTGGAATCCTTTGAAGGATTTTGAGCAAGGAGTGTTAAACTATAACTTAAGATGAATCAGGATGAACTCGGTTGATATAGATATTCAACAGGTAAGGTCAGAAGCAGGGAAGGTGAGATGCTTAAGAATGACTTTTATAAAATGGACAGAATCTGGACTAATGACTTTTAATCAACCTTGGCAAACTCACTGAAACATGTGCTCTTGTAACCTGGGCACCTGATCTTGATTCCTGGGAACCATAGTTTGCTACTCTACCCCAAGAAAATGAATGAATGAGAGTATGCCTGAGAATTGACATATCAAAACACTGAAAGGCAGTACATGCATCTTCATTGAAAACAATGAAAATTTGGGAAGAATGTTTGGCATGGGTGTATGAGATGTTTTAGGCCTAGGGATGGAAGGGCAAGATTGTCTGATAAAATAAGGGTGGATCTAAGTTTGTAGTGTCCCAAAATTGAAGCTGGAGAAACGGTTTTGAAAATAGTATGGGTGAGGCTTGACTCCTGGGCACAGTTTCAAGACACAGTTCCGGGGGACAGTTCCAAGAGATGCCTCCGGAAACGGGTGTCCTCTGAGTTCAGGCCCACTCTTAAAAACTAAACTTAAGAGTCAGGCTGTTTTAATCAGATGTAGCTATAATGTTGGCTAGTAACGCCAAAATGCTAGTAACACATAATACTATAATGTTAGTAACACCGAAACATGCTGCTAAATATAGCCAAATGAGAGGTGGTCTTGACTTGGATCAGGGGTGGTAATGGGAGTGGTGGGAAGTACCAAATTGTTTGGATCTGTAGAGTGGTCAGGACCTGCTGAGAGACTGAATAAGAGTAAGACAGCACATGCTTTATAATCCCAGCACTTGGAAGGCAGAGCCAGGATTGCCAAAAGCCTGGTCTACATAGGGTGTTCTAGGCCAGTTAGGGCTACTCTGTGAGGCGCTGTCAAATAAAAATCAGAGTGAGAGAGAGGCTCAGAATCCACAGAGCACACACACAAGGCTAGGAAGGTTTGCTTCCCATTGACCAGAATGGAAAGATCTCTGCAGGTTTCCTTTTTTTTTTTTGGTCTTTTTTGAGACAGGGTCTCCCAGTAGCCCCAGCTGTCCTAGAACTCACTATGTAGACCAGGCTGGCCTTGAACTCACAGAGGTCTGCCTGCCTCTGCCTCCCAAATGCTGGGATTAAAGGTGTGTGCCACCATGCCTGACTCCTGTAGGGTTTTAAAAAAATATTTTATTTATTATTTTTTATGTGTACAAGTGTTTTGCCTGCATGTATGTAAGTGTACCACATGTGTGCAATGCCCACAGAGGTCAGAAGAGAGTGTCAGATCCCCCAGAACTGGAGTTATGGATGGTTGTTAGCTGGGAATGTGGGTGCTAGGAATCATACCCAGATCCTCTTCAGGAATTGCAAGTGTTCTTACCCGCTGAGTCATCTCTCCAGCCCAATCTGTAGGATTTTTTTTTTTTTTCATTCAGATGGAGTATTTGTAGGAATATCTTTTCCATAATGAGACAAAATTAGCCCTAGACTAAGGGTACTCACCAAAGTTTAAAAGCAAGCCTTGGGCTATAGAGATGGTTCAGTGGTTAAGAGCACTGGCTGTTCTTGCAGAGGACCTGGGTTGATTCCCAGCACCAACATGGTGGCTGACAGCCATCCATAACTCCAGTTCCATGGGATCTGACACCCTCTTCTGACCTCCTCAGGCATTGCATGCCCCGGGTGCACTTACATACATACAGAAAGTACACTCATATATATAAAATAAAAATAATCATAAATACAATATTTTTTAAAAAGCAAGCCTCAAGGTATACATCAAAGCATAAATTTAAAAATTTTAATAAAGTTAGGAATGGTGGCACACACCTATAATACACTCAGGAGACTAAGGAAGGAAGATCATGAATTTGAGAGCAGCCTGGGCTATAGAATGAGATTTTGTCTCAAAAACTAAAGCCTATAATCTCAGCACTTGGGAAATTTAGGAAGGATTTTGGGCTAGCCTGAGCAAAGTAGTAAGATCCTATCTTAAAACTTAAAAAATAATTAAAAGGCTGAGGTAGCATGCTCGCCTAGCATGCCTAAGGCCCCTTATTCATTTCTATTGCTACAAAACAAACAGCTTTAATTAAATAAATTTGTAAAGGCAAATAAGCATGCTAAAGCAAAAAGACAACTAGATTGAGAAATAACATGCCAATAGAACAGAGAAGAATATTAAAATCACGTGTGTGTGTGTGTGTGTGTGTGTGTTCTTTTGTACATAGCTAGGCATGGTGGTACACTTCTGTTATTCCAACAGTTGGGAGGCAGAAGCAGGAGGATGTATAATTCAAGATCACCCTGGACTATGTAAAAAGTTCTGGACCAGCATGACCTATGGAGTGAGGCCCTGGCTAAAAAACAAAAACTAGGCTGGGCGCGGTGGCGCACGCCTATAGTCCCAGCACTTGGGAGGCAGAGGCAGGTGGATCTCTGTGAGTTCAAGGCCAACCTGGTCTACATAGTGAGTTCCAGGACAGCTGGGGCTACAGGGAGATCCTGTCTCAAAAAGACAAAAACAAAACAAAACAAAACAAAAACCAAAAAAAAAACCCAAAAAAACCAAGTCAATAATTACACAACTGAGAGCTATAGTGTTTGTTGTGCCTGCATTTCTTAGCTACACAAAAGGTTTTTGTTTGTTTTGTCTTTTTGAGACAGGGTCTCCCTGTAGCCCCAGCTGTCCTGGAACTCACTATGTAAACCAGGTTGGCCTTGAACTCACAGAGATCCGCCTGCCTCTGCCTCCCAAGTGCTGAGATTAAAGGCAGGTGGCACTATGCCTGGCTTACACATAAGTTTTAAAAAATAAGTTTTAAAATTTTTTGTTAAAAATACATAGAATTTGGGGGCTGGAGAGATGGCTCGGTGGTTAAGAGTACTGGCCCCTCACCACCTCCCTTGGGTTAGGTTCTCTCACATGGGGGCTGACAAATGTCTGTTGTGGAGAGCCACAGCCTCCGCCGCCATTACAAGATGGCGCCGGTATCCGGACCTTCTTAAAAGTAAACATCCTGCCACACCCATAAGGGGCGTGCACAAGAGCCTGCTTTTCCCCGCCTCCTCCCGTGGCGTGATCTCCAGCAACCAATCCGCTTCTTATGCTCTCCAGCAACCAATCCGCTTCTTATGCTCTCCAGCAACCAATCCGCTTCTTATGCTCTCCAGCAACCAATCCGCTTCTTATGCTCTCCAGCAACCAATCCGCTTCTTATGCTCTCCAGCAACCAATCCGCTTCTTATGCTCTCCAGCAACCAATCCGCTTCTTATG
The DNA here is from genome assembly GCF_000622305.1 of Nannospalax galili. Classification (NCBI taxonomy): domain Eukaryota; kingdom Metazoa; phylum Chordata; class Mammalia; order Rodentia; family Spalacidae; genus Nannospalax; species Nannospalax galili. The sequence goes on along the minus strand of NW_008338715.1, from coordinate 12,017,376 downwards.
CTCTCCAGCAACCAATCCGCTTCTTATGCTCTCCAGCAACCAATCCGCTTCTTATGCTCTCCAGCAACCAATCCGCTTCTTATGCTCTCCAGCAACCAATCCGCTTCTTATGCTCTCCAGCAACCAATCCGCTTCTTATGCTCTCCAGCAACCAATCCGCTTCTTATGCTCTCCAGCAACCAATCCGCTTCTTATGCTCTCCAGCAACCAATCCGCTTCTTATGCTCTCCAGCAACCAATCCGCTTCTTATGCTCTCCAGCAACCAATCCGCTTCTTATGCTCTCCAGCAACCAATCCGCTTCTTATGCTCTCCAGCAACCAATCCGCTTCTTATGCTCTCCAGCAACCAATCCGCTTCTTATGCTCTCCAGCAACCAATCCGCTTCTTATGCTCTCCAGCAACCAATCCGCTTCTTATGCTCTCCAGCAACCAATCCGCTTCTTATGCTCTCCAGCAACCAATCCGCTTCTTATGCTCTCCAGCAACCAATCCGCTTCTTATGCTCTCCAGCAACCAATCCGCTTCTTATGCTCTCCAGCAACCAATCCGCTTCTTATGCTCTCCAGCAACCAATCCGCTTCTTATGCTCTCCAGCAACCAATCCGCTTCTTATGCTCTCCAGCAACCAATCCGCTTCTTATGCTCTCCAGCAACCAATCCGCTTCTTATGCTCTCCAGCAACCAATCCGCTTCTTATGCTCTCCAGCAACCAATCCGCTTCTTATGCTCTCCAGCAACCAATCCGCTTCTTATGCTCTCCAGCAACCAATCCGCTTCTTATGCTCTCCAGCAACCAATCCGCTTCTTATGCTCTCCAGCAACCAATCCGCTTCTTATGCTCTCCAGCAACCAATCCGCTTCTTATGCTCTCCAGCAACCAATCCGCTTCTTATGCTCTCCAGCAACCAATCCGCTTCTTATGCTCTCCAGCAACCAATCCGCTTCTTATGCTCTCCAGCAACCAATCCGCTTCTTATGCTCTCCAGCAACCAATCCGCTTCTTATGCTCTCCAGCAACCAATCCGCTTCTTATGCTCTCCAGCAACCAATCCGCTTCTTATGCTCTCCAGCAACCAATCCGCTTCTTATGCTCTCCAGCAACCAATCCGCTTCTTATGCTCTCCAGCAACCAATCCGCTTCTTATGCTCTCCAGCAACCAATCCGCTTCTTATGCTCTCCAGCAACCAATCCGCTTCTTATGCTCTCCAGCAACCAATCCGCTTCTTATGCTCTCCAGCAACCAATCCGCTTCTTATGCTCTCCAGCAACCAATCCGCTTCTTATGCTCTCCAGCAACCAATCCGCTTCTTATGCTCTCCAGCAACCAATCCGCTTCTTATGCTCTCCAGCAACCAATCCGCTTCTTATGCTCTCCAGCAACCAATCCGCTTCTTATGCTCTCCAGCAACCAATCCGCTTCTTATGCTCTCCAGCAACCAATCCGCTTCTTATGCTCTCCAGCAACCAATCCGCTTCTTATGCTCTCCAGCAACCAATCCGCTTCTTATGCTCTCCAGCAACCAATCCGCTTCTTATGCTCTCCAGCAACCAATCCGCTTCTTATGCTCTCCAGCAACCAATCCGCTTCTTATGCTCTCCAGCAACCAATCCGCTTCTTATGCTCTCCAGCAACCAATCCGCTTCTTATGCTCTCCAGCAACCAATCCGCTTCTTATGCTCTCCAGCAACCAATCCGCTTCTTATGCTCTCCAGCAACCAATCCGCTTCTTATGCTCTCCAGCAACCAATCCGCTTCTTATGCTCTCCAGCAACCAATCCGCTTCTTATGCTCTCCAGCAACCAATCCGCTTCTTATGCTCTCCAGCAACCAATCCGCTTCTTATGCTCTCCAGCAACCAATCCGCTTCTTATGCTCTCCAGCAACCAATCCGCTTCTTATGCTCTCCAGCAACCAATCCGCTTCTTATGCTCTCCAGCAACCAATCCGCTTCTTATGCTCTCCAGCAACCAATCCGCTTCTTATGCTCTCCAGCAACCAATCCGCTTCTTATGCTCTCCAGCAACCAATCCGCTTCTTATGCTCTCCAGCAACCAATCCGCTTCTTATGCTCTCCAGCAACCAATCCGCTTCTTATGCTCTCCAGCAACCAATCCGCTTCTTATACATCATAAATGGGACCTTTGGGGCATATATAAGCAACAGCTCTCCCACTTCTCAGCGTCTTTGGTCTTCAGTCTTCAAATAATCTGCTGCAGAAGGATCCTGACTTGTCCTCCCGCGTCGTTCTTGCTGGCGAGACGGAAAGCGGTCGGGGACAGTCTGTCATTCCAGTTCTGGGGGATTCAACACCCTCTTCTGACCCAGGCAAAACACTCATACACATAAAATAATAAACACAATGCATCAAATTTGCCATTTTGGTTGTTGTTGAGCTGAAACCTACAGCAGCAGTCAGGACCTTTACACCATTGTTGTGAAACAGTCATCAGAAAACTTTTATCCTGCAGACCTGAAACCTTATACCCATCAAACAACTCCCCACTTCTCCTTCCTCAGTCCCTGAAACCATCACTCAACTCTCTGTACCAATGAATGGAATGTGGCTATATTAGATCACTCATATAAATAGGATTCTACTATTTGCTCTTTGTCATTGTCTTATTTCAATGAATAGACTGTTCTCAGAATTCATTTGTGTTGTGGCATGTGAAGACTTCTTTCCTTTTTAAGGCTGTGAAGTATTCCACGGTGCATACATAGCACATTTTGTTTGTTGATTCAGCCATTGATGGACTTAAGTTACTTTCCACTTCTGGGTAGTATAAATAGTGTTGCTATGAACACGAGCATGCAAAAATCTCTTCAAGATCTGATTTCAGTTCTTTTGGATGTATATCTTGAAGTAGTTGTACTCAATGTACTGGATCTATTTTTATTTTTTGAGGGACTACCTTATTGTTTTTCATAGTGGTTGTGCCATTTTCCAATCGCACCAGCAATATACAAGTGTTCCAGATACTGCCAGTATTTGTTTTCTGAGCTAAATTCTA
>NW_008338715.1:12007927-12014101 GCF_000622305.1 Nannospalax galili | reverse complement strand
ATCATCTATCAAATTATCATCTAGGTATCTATTTCCCTAGCTACTTATCCACCTATTATCTACCTGTGAATAATCTGTCTGCCTATCTATCTATCTATCTATCTATCTATCATCTATCTATCTATCTATCAGTCTATCTATCTATCTATCTATCTATCTATCTATCTATCATCTATCTCTCTCTCTCTCTATCATCTATCTATTTCTCATCCATCCATCCATTTTTCAGTGTTAGGGATTAAACACCTGTGTCATGTAATGGAGGTCAGAACGGTGCATTGATTCCCCTGGAACTAGATTATTATTGGTTGTTAGCCATCATGTGGATGCTGGGAATCAAACCCAGGTCCTCTGCAAGAGCAGCCAGTGCTCTTAACTGCTGAGTCATCTCTCTAGCCCCAGAAACCTAGCTTTCTATGTGGGTGCTGGTGTAGGTGGTGTCCTTGGGTCCTCATGCTCATTACTGGAAGCACTTTACCCATTGAAGTCTTTCTCCAGTCCCTTGTTTTGCTATTAATGAGACTGAGTATTTTTGTACATTTTCTATTTTGACTTTTTAAAAAATACATGTTGAGCTGGGCATGGTGGCGCATACCTTTAATCCAAGCTCTCGGGAGGCAGAGGCAGGTGGATCTCTGTGAGCTCAAGGCCAGCCTGGTCTACATAGGGAGTTAAAAAAAAAAAAAAAAAAAAAAAAAGAGGCCTAGAGGGATGGTAGGATAGTGTGAAAGGTACTTGCTGCCAAACCTGAGGATTTGAGTTTGACCCATGTAGTAGGAGAGAACAGATTTCTGAAAGTTATCACCTGACCTTCACATATGTGCCTCACGGAATACACACACACACACACACACACACACACACACACACACACACACACACACAATAATAAAATAAATGTAAAAGCAAAAAGGCCTGGGAGAGCCCTGGCCCCTCCGACCGCACGAGGACAAATGGAAACTGTCCCCTGTGAGGAATGAGGCCTTCCAGCACACAGAATCTGCCTGTGCATTCATGTTGGACATTCCAGCTCCCAGAACTAGGAGAAAATTTCTATTCAGTACGAGTCACACAGTTTGTGATACTTTGCTTGCAGCTGACTGAGGGAATGAAGATGGTGAGTCCTGATGCCTTTGAACCTACCAGGATATATTGTGGTAGAGGGGATATTGAGATGACTGAGTGAATGAAGACACTTGTCACCAAACCTGACAACCTGACTTGGATCCCTGAACCTGGTGGAAGGAGAGAACAGACTCCTATGAGCTGTCCTCTGACTTCCACAGATGCACTATGGAAAAGTGCACACACACACACACCTCACCTACACACACCACTCACATCTCTCTCTCTCTCTCACATACACACACACTAAATAATAAGTATAATTTTAAAAAGATTAATTGAATTTGCCAAATGTGATGTGACCAGCTTGGCTACATAGTGAAAACATAGAAAGAGAGAGAGAGAGGAGCGTCTGAGACAGAAGTAGAGACAGAGACAGAAAGAAAGGAAGGGAGTGAGGGAAGAAGTCAGTTGAATTTGCATGGTAAAACTGATTCACGCCAGGCGCGGTGGTGCATACCTTTAATCCCAGCACTCAGGAGGCAGTGGCAGGTAGATCTTTGTGAGTTCAAGGCCAGTCTGGTCTACATAGTAAGTTCCAGAACAGCTGGGGCTACAGGGAGACCCTGTCTCAAAAAGACCAAAAAAAAAAAAAACTGATTCATTAGTAACATGATTCATTATAGTACGAAGACAGACGGAAACACCCCCCTGATACCAAAGTTTAATGCAAGAAAAAGCTGTTTTAATCAGAAAGGAACTCAGCATGAAGACCTATGCTGCCAACGAAAGGTGGTTTTAAAGGAACAGAAGGTCGTGGCTTCAGCTAAGTTTTTGGCTTCAAGGTGGTCTCACTTCTACATCTGGGGCCTGTCAAGAGGCCAGTGGATGCTCTGACTCAACTGGTGCCCACTTGTATCCGCAGGAGCCCACATGCCCTCGTGTATCTCCACAGGAAAGCAATCGCCTCCAGTTTGTTTCTTACTTTCAAGCCTCACAAGAATAACTCAGATACAGTATTTAAAGCTCAGATCATTTGGTGTGTATTAAGTGCCTACATTTTATGAAGTATTCTCATTAATCTGGAATGAATGAATATTCATAGGTGGAGTTTCTATGAGACCTGGGAGACTGCCAGTGGCTCTGTCTCTGCAGTCCTCTGCTACTCTTCAGATCCTCCCTCCAGGTATCTGGGTAGCAGGGGCTGGTGCTCCCCTTCAGTGAAACTGCAGAACTTGAGATGATGACAGTCAACTTTAAAAAAAAATTCAGGGTCTCATGGAACCTAAACTGGCCTTGAACTTGCTATATAGCTGAAGATGATCTTGAACTTCTAATCCTCCTGCCTCATCTTCTAAGTGCTGGGATTACACACTATGCTACCATACCTGGTTTATGTGGTGCTGGAGATTAAAGCTAGGGCTTTGGGTTGGAGATGGCTCAGTGGTTAAGAGCACTGGCTATCCGGGAAGACTTGGATTCCCAGCTTCTATGTGTCAGCTAACAACTGTCCATAGTTCCACTTCCAGGGGAAAGCCCTCTTCTGTCCTCACTGACACTGCATGACACAGGTGCACATACACACATGCAAGCATAATACTCATACACATAAAATAAAAATAAATAAAAATTAAAAAACATAAAGCTAAGGCTTTGCACATGCTAAGCAAGTACCCTACCAACTGAGGTATACCCTGGTCCTGATTGTCTTCTCTCTTCTCTCTCTCTCTCTCTCTCTTTCTCTCTCTCTCTCTCTCCCCCCCTCACACACACACACACATACACTTTTTGAGATAGGATTTCCTGTGGCCCAGGCTAGCCTTGAATTCCTATTCCTCTTGCCTCTGCCTCCTGAGTGCTAGGATCACAGGCATGCACCACCACAACTGGCTCATACTTTCTAACATTTTGTAACAGTGGATTATGTTTTAGGCTATAAAATCATAAGCCATGGTCCCTTGACAGCCTCTCAAGATTACATAGTAAAACACGTTTATTAAAAATAAAATGTGACTTCCATCATTTTCCCCCTCTTTTACATCTTAAAGACATTCACAAAAGAAAGTAGAAAAATCAACTTACTGCTGAGTAAACCTTGCTAATAGATCACAGTTAACAGATTCTCACCCACTCGAAGTACAAACAGCAGCTCTTCTTGTTTAAGATTAGCACAGAACTCAGGCATCACATGCCACTACTGGTTTCCTTTGGTTTAGATAGGCTTTCTGAAGTCATATATTATAGATCTTACCTTCACATATCTCCTGGCTGCTAGTATCTTCATGTTACGTTCAGGTTATAGAATCAGCCCTCCAAGTCTGCAGCCTCCACATTCTGACTTTGCAGATTCAATCAATCTTGGAGCTAAAATATTCAAGGCAGAAAAAAAAAATGTCTATTCTGAAGATGTGCAGACTTTTCTCCCAAGTCACTATTCCCTAAGCAATACAGTCTAGTAACCATTTGTAAACAGTGTTTACATGGTGCTAGATACTGCAAGTAATCTGGAGATGATACATAGGTTTTATGCAAAAGTAAATACTGTGCCATTTTTTCTTTTCAGTCTCTTTGAGACAGGGTCTCCCTGTAGCCCCAGCTGGCCTGGCACTCACGATGTAGATCAGGCTGGCCTCTGCTTCCTGAGTACTGGGACTACAGTTGTGTGCCACCATTGTGCCATTTTATATAAAGGATTTCAGGATCTGCCTTTTTCCCTTCCTTCCTTCCTTTCTTTCTTTCTTTCTTTCTTTCTTTCTTTCTTTCTTTCTTTCTTTCTTTCTTTCTTTTTCTTTTCTGTGTGTGTGCATTGGGGAGTAGATCTAGGACTTTAGGCATAATAGACAAGTGTTTAACCATTGAGCTACATCCCAGCTACATATAGGGTTTTTACATCTGTGAGAATAATGGTATCCTGGAATTAATTTCCTGCAATATAGAGGAAGGAATAGTGCTTGTGTGTGTGGTGTGTGTGTGTGTGTGTGTGTGTGTGTGGAGAGCTGAACTGTTTCTCAGATACCTTGTTAAAGCTTCTAAACTTTTGAATTCCTGAAGTTCCTCAGACCAGCAGCAAAGGAAAGTCTCTCTCTCTCTCTCTCTCTCTCTCTCTCTCTCTCTCTCTCTCTCTCTCTCCCCTACTGAGAGAGAGAATTCCCCAAAGCTAAGAAGTTGTGCAAAGGAAACACAAACCATGTGAAGAACACCAGTGTATAATGTTTACCTCAAAAGACCACACATTACATTTTAGGTGTGTTCTGGGCAATAGCTTACTCTTAGTAAGATATGAGTGCTTGTTTTAATCAGTCAAATTCTGAGGGCAAAAGAGAAGAGGACAAGATTTTAATAGTATATTTCATAAATTCCAGAACTTTTAAATCAGAAGCTATTCACATATTTATGGACATGTGATTTAGGATATAATTTCTCTAAATTTTTTTTATTGATTTTTTTTTTTTGTCTTTTTTGAAGCAGGGTCCCCCTGTAGCCCCAGCTGTCCTGGAACTCACTGTGTAGACCAGGATGGCCTTGAATTCACAGAGATCCGCCTGCCTCTGCCTCCCAAGTGCTGGGACTACAGGCGTGCACCACCACACCTGGCTTATTGACTTATTTTTATTTTATGTGTATGAGTATTTTGCCTGAATGTATGTAAGAGAACCACTGGGTGCAATGTCCACAGAAGCCAGAAGAGGGCGTTGGATCCCCTGGAACTGGAGTTGTGGATGGTTGTTATCCGCCATGTGGGTACTGGGAATCGAAACCAGGTCCTCTGCAAGAGTAGTCAATGCTCTTAATCACTGAGCCAGCTCTCTGGCTTCAATTCAGGATATAATTTCTTCTGGGGGAGTCCGTTTTTATGATAGGATCTCCCTAGTCCCAGCCCACCTGGAAGTCAGTATGTAGCGCAGGCTGGCTTCAGTCTCACAGAGATCTACCTGCCTCTGCCTCCCACGGGCTGGCAGGATATAATTTCTTGAAAATAAAAATAAAACTGATGTGGTGGCACATGCCTGTTGTTCCAGAACTCATCAGGAGTCTGAGACAGAACGATCACTGTGAGTTTAAGGCCAGCCTGTACTGCATAGTGAGACACTGTCTCAAAAAATAAAACCCCCCAAAATTAAAAAATAAATAAATAAAAATAATGAATATAACCAAAGTAGATTTGAGCTTACCAAATACCTTCTTTCTTAATCGCTGGTACCCAGTGTGAGGATACTTGCTTTTGAAGTAATGCATGTGAAGCACCTTCCTCACAGCTCCCTCATGCTGTGCGAATTCATAGTTTATCTCTGAAAATCAGCCTCACTTTCAGTCTTAGCAGCAGCTTTGAAAATGTTCTACTTTGAAGTGGAATTGAGAACATGAAAGAACTATTAGACAGGGAAGATAGAGTGCCCAATGGGCTTTAGCCCTGGCTCTTTTTCACACAAGCTGAGTGTCCTTGGATGGTTATTTAACTTCTTTGATCTTCACTTTTCCTTGTCAATAAAACTGAGAGTTAAAAGATTAAGTGAGATAGTATAGGGACAGTGCGTTGCAGATTATTAAATGGCACGCACATTCTGGATTTGTCCAAATCCCAACAGCTGCAGGAAGACTGAAAGAAAAGATAAAAGTTTTGTGCTATCAGATTTATGCAATGAATGGGAAGATAGATAGGATGATGAAGGATTTGGAGAATGTACCATCCGAGGTATGGTTGAAGGAACTAAGGTTGTTAACCTGAAGATCTAATAGTGAAGCTACAAGGCCCGTCAGTATTTCCAACCTACCGTCATGGAAACCCTGCCAAGTGATTTGGCTTCTCCAGTCATATGTTTTGGACCTGCAATCTCCCCCCAGAGGATCAGGTACAGAAGGAATATCAAGGTAGCAATATTTAGAGGTGTGACTCTTGGAAGTGATTCAGCCATAAGGGCTCTGACCCCAGCAATAGACTCATCTGTTGATAGGAAGAGAAGGAGGGAAAAAAGAAAGTATTTTACACCCACAGAGAGACCTGGGACACCTGAAGACAGAGGCATGCATACTTCCTGGCTTCCAGGTTAAGGGAAAGTTAAAACAAGAGGGAAACAGAGAGAAGGTTCTCCTCTTCCTCCTCCCCCTCCC
>NW_008338715.1:11998136-12007887 GCF_000622305.1 Nannospalax galili | reverse complement strand
TCCCCCCCTCCTCCTCTCCCTCCACCCCCAGCAATAGACTCATCTGTTACAATCTGATGGGCTATTGGGAGGTGATGGAAGTTTAGGAGGTGTTACTTACCTCCTAAAGCCTTAAGCCTGTACTCTTGGAAACTATATCTTACTTCTGACCCCTTCCAAATCTCTCTCTCTCTCTCTCTCTCTCTCTCTCTCTCTCTGGTCACCATGAGGTAAGCAGTTTCTATTGGTCACGTGTTTCTACCACCATGAGATTCTGCCTTGCTTCATGGCTCAAAGCAATGGAATCAGCTGACTATGAGCTAAAACTTCTGAAATTATGAGCCAAAATAAATCTTTTCTCCTTTAAATTGACTGTCTCAGGTTTTTGTTGAGTAAGAAGCTGACTAACACAACCAGTGGCACATTTGTTTTGCTTTGTTTCAAGGTAGGGTCTTATTTATACAATTCAGGTTGACCTTGAACTCATAGCAATCCTCCTGCCTCAGCTTCCTGAGTCCTGGTACTATAAGTATGTGCCACTATGCCCTCTTGTTTCCCTCTTGTCTTAGTCTTAACTTTCCCTTAACCTGGAAGCCAGGAAATATGCATGCCTCTGTCTTCAAGTGTCCCAGGTCTCTCTGTGGGTGTAAAACACTTTCTTTTCCTCCTCTTCCTCCTCCTCCTCCTCCTCCCCCCCCTCCTCCTCCTCCTCTGGCTCCCCTTCCTCCTTCTCCCCCCCCCCTTCTTCTTTCTCTTCTTTTTGAGAGACAGGGCTTTCCTGTAGCTCCAGCTGGCCTGGAACACACTATGTAGCCCAGGCTGGCCTCAAACTCACAGAGATCTGCCTGCCTTTGTCTCCTGAGTGCTGGGATTAAAGACATGTACCATCATGTCCTAGCCTTTTATTTTTTTTCCCCCAAAGGGCCTTACCATGCCACCTAAGCTATCCTGGAACTCTGTATATAGACCAGGCTGGCCTTGAACATTGTCTTTCCAAGTACTGGAATTCCAGGTGTGGATTACCATGCCTGGCTTATATAGAGTCCTTTCAATGTCAGCTGACAAGTAGGTGGCATTTGGATGTAGTCCCTAGAGAAAGGTCAACAAGCATACCTTACGAGAACTCAAGGAAGTAGAAATGAAACGGGAGGATGCAAAGATGTTAGGTTTGGCCTTTGAAGCCTATGTGGAATGAGAGATGCCCAGTAGTAGTAGAGCTGGATGAAGCTGGTGAGTGTCAGAAGCAGATGGTGCACATGGAGTGTGGAAGCCTAGTGAAAAACGTTGTTCAGGGATGCAGACTGATGTACAGAGCATCACTTTCCATATTCCCTATTGTTTATTATGTATTTTATTGTTCCACCAAATTATGATTGATATCTGGAACTCCAGTTCTCAGACTTGCCATTGTTCTCTTTTTCTCCTAATAAAGGTTGACTTTCTATCCCTTCTGATTCAATTGAGTAAAGTACTGTGAATTTAAGAAGTTTTGACTCTCCCCAGTTTGAAAAAGCTGTCCATATTTCAAGCAAAATGAAGGCACTGAAAGGACCCTATTAAAATACCTCAGTCATTGCTGAAGATCCAAAGACAGATTCTTTTTCTTTTTTTCCTTGAAAATCTTTATTCTCTGCTTCTGACTTCTCTCTGAGGCTCTTTCTTTTGTGATTACTCACAGATCTAATAGCTCTTGTGTCCGAGCGTCTGTTTTCGGTTCTGGCAAGGTGGCCGGTTGGTTTGCTGTCATGGCTGTCAACCTGCAATTAAGCCGTCAGGATTTTTAGCTCACTATTTATTTTCAGTATAAATAATTGGTTTCTAGGAACAAAGTATTTGTGAATATAGAGATTGAAGAAAAAACATTTTTTTATGAAAACAGCATCTTTAAAAAGGAATCTTACAAAGTAGCTGAACTTTCTTTCAAAACACGAAGATTGTTAATTTGTGTTGCAATGGTTGGCATTTATTTATTTATTTATTTATTTATTTATATATTTATTTATTTATTATTTTTGTCTTTTTGAGACGGGGTCTCCCTGTAGCCCCAGCTGCCCTGGAACTCACTATGTAGACCAGGCTGGCCTTAAGCTCACAGAGATCTGCCTGCCTCTGCCCCCTGAGTGCTGGGATTAAAGGCATGCACCACCATGCCCGGCTATGGTTGGCATTTATTGGCTACGGTTGGCATTTATAAAGATGAGGTGCAGAGTTTGATCTTAATCTTAATCCCTATCATGACTATCTCCTGGTCCTTAGGAGGTGATTAAAGTTAAATGAAACCAGGCATGGTGGCATATGCTTGTAATCACAGCACTAGATAGGCAGAGGTGGAAGGATCACAAGTTCAAGACTAGCCTGGTCTATATAGTTTGAAACCAAACTGAACTATACAGGGAGTCTCTAGCTTCCAAAAATCAAGGGATGAAGATACAGTTCAGTGGTAGAGCATGTGCTTAGCATGCATAAAGCTCTGGGTTCAATCCTCAGGGATGGACACACGCACACACACACACACACACACACACACACACACACACACACAGAGTCATAAGTGTGGGACCCTAATCCAATAGGGTCTTCTAAGAAGACGAGAGATTTCAACCATTCTCTGTTTCTTGTGGAAGGCACAATGAGAAGATTACCATCTGTAAGACATGACAAGAGCCCTTACCAGTCACTGGCTGAACTCGTATCTTGGCTAGATTTCCCAGCCTCCAGAACTGGGAGAAAATACATATCTGTTGTTCAAGTTATTTTGTTACACCATCTTGAGCAGATCAGTATAGACAGTCACTTTTATTAAGTAAGAAGCCTTAGTCCCTGCTTCTTAGGCAGTGGATATGAATTCTACCAGTGCTTTGTTTCCAGTCTGTGTTTGGGAAAGTCAAGGAGATGCTGGTTTGATGGGGAAGAATGACTGTATTGTTTGGGGACCTGTTGAAGTTTAGATGAGTGTGGTATATAACAGGTCAGAAGATGGGACTCCATCTGGACATTGAAGAATATCCCAGTGTGGGGTGTAAACACCACAGTGGGAGAAGAGGCCGTTCTTGGGCTGGGGAAGTTATAGCATAGTCTACCTTTAGGATTTGACAGTAAAGTTTTTAACATGAAGTCTTTGAACATGTTTCCTGACTGTGATGGTAAATTTTATATGTCACTTTGACTGGACTCTGACTGTCCAGATATTTAGTCAAAACATATTGTGGGTATGACTATCAGAATATTTCTGGTTGAGATTAATGCTTGATTGGCAGATTTAGTAAAACGGCTTCCACTCTCTGGGCAGGCTTCCTCCAATCTGCTGAAGACCTAGGTAAATTAAAGGCTGAGTCAGAAAGAGTTTTCCCTCTCTGCCTGAGTGGCTGAAATACTGGTTTTTCTCTTACTTTGGACTCTGGCTCAGAGTGGGGCTGCACTACTGTTCTGGGTTTGAACTCTTCTGTCTCCAAAAGCCTGTGAGCCAGTTCCTTATAGTAAATATTCCTAGCTCTATCTCTCGATAGCTATCTGCCCTGTAGGTTGTTTCCTCTGTAGAATCCTGACTGATACATTGGTCAAAAGATGGAAGCAAGTAGATTTTATCAGTCAAACCACACTAGTGATCTTTTAATCTCCACGAAGACTCATTCTGGCTTCCCCTAGATTTTACTTTTGGGAATCAAGCCTTTGGAGAATTTGAAGTAAAGTACTTGAGTTATTCGGACTCCATGTCGTCCAGCTCCAAGCATAGGTTTTGATTGTCACATGTCGAGCATGGTTGAGGAACTGCTCCATCTTCCCAGGGGCAGAGAAAGGTTGGAGTTATATTAATTGAAGCACATGAAAAGAGGGGAAAAAAGCTCTCTCTTTAACACGTGTCATTGCATTCTCACCACAGTAATTACTTCAGAGATAGTGGGATAGCTAATTCTGTTAATTTGACAGGACCTAGAATCACCATGGAGATGAGCCTCAAGGCTTGCCTGAGATGTATTATCTAGATGAAGTTAATAGAGTGGGGAAACCTGACTGAACTGTGGACGACACTGTCCCACAGTCCTGGGTCCTAGACTAACTAAAAAGGAAAAAGTGAACTGAGCATGAGCATTTATCTCCCTCTGTTTCCTGACTGTGGATGTAATGTGACCAGCTGCTTCAAGCTCTCACTGCTGTTCCTTCCCTGTCAGGATGGACTGTACCCTGGCTCTGTAACTCCAAACATGTCCATCCTTAAGTTGCTTTTGTAAGGGTATATTTTGTCACAGCAGGGAGACAAGTAAATAACACAGAAATAATACAGGATTAAACTAATTAGCCCACAGAAATTCTCTAACCTCAGAGATTGGTCCAGGTGTGTTTGACACTGGGCAGGGCCTCTGGAGAGAAGACTTGTAATTTCTTTGCTTCTACAAAGATGAAGCTAGCTTATGAAGGACAGCAGAGATGTGAAAGTTAAGGAAAGTCTGGACTCTTCCATGGGAGTTTTTCAGGTACGTAACTAATGCTCTTTATCATTGAAGCTGGTTTGAGATTTGAGATTTTCTCTTTTTATTTTTATTTTTTGGTCTTTTTGAGACAGGGTCTCCCTGTAGCCCCAGCTGACCTGGATCTCACAGAGATCTTCTTGCCTCTGCCTCCTGAGTGCTAGGACTAAAGGTGTGTGCCACCACATCTGGCTGGTTTGAGATTTTCTATTGCTATAACCTAAACCACTATAATAGATACACGTGTATCTCATCTTTTAAAGCTAGACTCAAATTTCGCTATCTTTAAGAACGTTCCTGCCCGGCTTGGTGGTGCACATCTTTAATCCCAACACTCGGGAGGCAGAAGCAGGTGGATCTCTGTGAGATTGAGGCCAGCCTGGTCTACATAGGCCAGCTGGGACTACAGGGAGACTCTATCTCAAAAAGATAAAAAAAAAAAAGACCCTATTGCTGAAGATAGGACACACTTCGGATACAGGATTTGGAGTAAAGGATCTAGAAGCCATCTCCCCTAAGGCTAGCTCTCATAGCTTTGTCGAGAGCACTATGAAAGCTGCTAAGGGAGGACATCGATTGATGGTCCAACCCCAGCTTCGGGTTCTAATAACCACATCAATGACTGACACAGCAAACGACATGGGTGCAGAAGTGGCACTTTTATCTTGGGAGTAATCAACAGCTACCTAATTGGACTTAAAGCCCACTCAATGGGAAGAAACATGTGTGGTATAATAACAGCCAAATACACATGGCTGGAGAGGTCACAGATCTTAGAGAATCCCAAGGCTGTCACAACCCCAGAAAAATGTGCTTTCTTACTATGTGCAAAATATGGGTCTTTATGTTTACAGACAAGTATCCCAGTCACCACTCATCAAAGAAGCTTCTTTTTACAACAGATGGAGATTATTACAGAGTTCCACAGCTGATCATATACAGAGATTGTGAATTGCCCAAGCCTAAGTGGCACATCTATAATGCAACCTCTACACCTAAGGCTCAGGGAACATAGAACAAGAGGTAAAGAGGACACTAATATATCTCTCAGTTCTCATCAATGAAGCTCTCTCATACAACAGAGGGCCAGGAACACAAAAGGTCCCAAATGGACAAAGTGTAGAGAGTTAGAGTCTGCAGAGTATAGATCATTGGACAGGACTCTTATATTAAACTCCACCCACCCAGGACTCAAGGACCATTTTAGAAGAGGGAGTAGAAAGATTGTAAGTGGAGAAGAGGTGCACAACCATATGGAAATAGAGTCCTACAAGCTCCTGAACCTACAGCAATGGTGTCAGCATGCACAAGACCTATGCAAATACAAGCAGAAAAAACCCCAGCACAGAACTGTGGAAATGGGCAACAAGCCCCAATCTTAGTCAAAGAATTATTGGCAGCTGATTACCGCTGGGTGAGGAAGAGCTGATTTTCTTAAAGGGAGAGACTCTAGACAGGTTGACTAGACCCCAGTGGATGAATTTGCACTGAGGGACATCTGGGGACACTAATTTGAAACAATAGGCCTTAACACAAATGATAGAATGTATGAATTCCAGTGGGGTAGGGGGCTATGGGAGGGTGCCAGTGGGAAGGGAGTATAAAGATGATTAAGATTTATTGAGATGTTCTATATGAAATACACAAAAATTCAATAAAAAATTTACCCCCAAAAAAGCTGACTTAAAAGTTGTCCTTTTTTTTTTTTGTTTCAAACTCACAGCAATCCTCCTGCCTCAGCCTCCTGAGTTCTGGGATTACAGGTATGAGCTACCATACTTGGTTTCCCTGTCTTAGGAGACTCTTCACCCCTTTCTGTCTCCACAGGTACAGAATCGCAATTCTCCAAGTGATTGAAAAGAACTTTTTTTTTATGATGCATCTATTTCTTTCCAAGATTTGGAAGAAAAACTGGCTAGAGGCCAATAGTCTTATTGAAGACTCATTCCTTGCCAAGCAGCTGTGGTGGTTTGTTAGGACCTATTCATAGGTGGCCACTGGAGCCACTTGGAAAGTCCTTCCAAGTTTACATTTCAAAGTCTTGATGACCACATCAGCAGTGATGAACAGGGTTCACACAGAGCTTCAGCCTTAACCTGCAGAATCCAGTTTGGGTGGTAGAGATGTATGGTCTTGGAAGGTTAATGTGCTGGAGGCTTAGTCCCCAATGTAACAGTTGAGAGGTGCCAGGACCTTGAAGTGGGATCATATTTTTTGCCACAGAAGTGAATTCTGACCCTTGAGACTAGATGGGTGGTTACTCAAGAATGGTATGCTGTCAGTGAGCTGCCACCTCCCTTGAATCCACCTTTGTCATGTACTGTTGTAGCCCTCACAGGAGCTCCTGCTGTGCCATGTCACCCACCATTTTGTGATGCAGCATGAGGCTCTCACCAGAGGCTGATATACCTCCAGAACGGTGTATTCAGACAACCCCTTTGCTTTATAAGGAACTCAGACTCAGGTATTTTGTTATAGCAACACAAATGTACTAAGAAAGTTTGGTTACACTTTTCCTTTTTCTGCCTCTAAATGTGGATATCCCTAAAATTCTGTCCTTTCCTGTTCTTTATTTTATTTTATTGGGTTTTTTTTTTTTTTTTGAGACAGGGTCTCCCTGTAGTCCCACCTGACCTGGAACTCAATATGTAGACCAGGCTGACCTTGAACTCTTAGAGATCCTCCTGCATCTGTCTTCCAAGTGCTGGGATTAAAGGCATGGACCACCGTACCTGATTTACTTATTTTTTTGAGATAGGGTCTCATTATGTAGTCCTGGGTGACCTGAAACTCACTATATAGACGAGGATGACCTTGAACTCATAGAAATCTGCTTCTGGAGTGCTGGGATAATGGTATGAGCCACCATGCCTGGCCTGTTCCTTATTCTTTCCCTCACAACCCTCACTGTTTCCATGGGACCAATGATTCCCCCCACCCTTTTTGGTCTTTTTGAGACAGGGTCTCCCTGTAGTCACAGCTGGCCTGGAATTGGCTACGGAGACCATGCTGACTTTGATCTCACAGAGATTCACCCACCTCTTCCTCCCAAAGTGCAGGGATTAAAGGTGTATGCCATCATGCCCTGCCAATGATTTCTTTTATAAGCTAGTTTCCAGATATGGCATCTTTTGTATGTACGTGTAGTAAGATGTACATAACAGAAGCATTACCATTTTTAGTGTTATTAAGACAGGCTCTGTAGCCTAGGATGGCCTTGAACCTATATAAGCAGAGGAGGACCTTAAACTTCTAACCTTCTAACCCTCCTGCCTCTAACACCCAAGTGCCAGCACTACAGGCATGCACCACCATGCCCAGTTTATGCAGTTCTAGTATTGAACCTGGGGCCTGACACATGCAAGCAAGCACCCAACCAGCTGAGCTATTCCCCCAGCACCCTACCCCATTTTGATGGCTCTGTGTGTGTACACCTGTGTGTGCATGTGTGCAGAGGCCAGAGGTCAAAACTGGGTGTCTTCCTCAGTCTCTCTCCTCTTCATTTTCTGAGCTAGAATTTCTCACTAAACCTCCAGGGACCCTTACGTCTCTGCCACCTCAGTGCTAGAATTGCTGCTGTGCTCAGCTTTTAGATGGGGACTAGGGAGCCAAACTCAGGTCCTCATACTTGTGCAGCAAGCACTTTACTCACTGAGTCATCTACCCAGACCCACATTTTAACGTTTTAAAATAATAAATTATATTGTATTCGCCCCTTTTATTAGTCCATTAATCTGTTCATAGATAGTTGGATGTTTTTCTACCTTTTGGCTGTTGCAAATGATGCCATTCAGGTAGTCAGCATCATTACTCAAACATCTCTAGTTATTTTATTTATTTATTTTTATGTATGCAAGTGTGCATGTGTGTAATTGTACCATGTGTGTGCAATGCCCACAGAGGCCAAAAGAGGGCATTGGATCCCCTGGAATTGGAATTACAGCTGCCTTTTGATTGCTGGGAACTGAACAACAGCAACAAAAACTGGCCACTTGGGGCTGGAGAGATGATGCAGCGGTTAAGAACCCTGATTGTTCTTGCAAGAGGACTAGGTTCAGTTCCCAGCACCCAGGTGGCAGCTGTGACTCCAGTTCCAGGGAATCCAACACCCTCTTCTGGCCTCCATTGCATATGCATATGGTGTACTTACATACATGCAGGCAAAACACACATATACATAAAATAAAAATAAATAAATAAATAAAAATGGAAGTCTATTGCCTCCTAGGGCCTCACTGAAAATAACAATGTTCAGTTTATGGAGCAGATAATCTAGTGGAGGTTACAAACAAAAAGCCACAAGCAGAAATGAATGAGAAACTGGTAAGTTCTATGAAGAAAGCAGATGCTAATGATAGAGAAGTGTGAAGAGCCAGCGTGCTGGTACACACCTTTAATCCCAGCACTTGGGAGGCAGAGGCAGGCAGATCTCTGTGAGTTCAAGGCCAGCCTGGTCTACATAGTGAGTTCTAGGTCAGCTGGGGCTATAGGGAGACCCTGTCTCAGAAACACCAAAAAAAAAAAAAAAAAAAAAAAAAAAAAAGTGAAGAGAGAGCCTCAGCTTGTTCTGAGAAGGATTTTTCCAGGGGTTAACATTGTCATTGGTGGGTAGATAAGGACCCAGGCATCCTTAGGAGAGAAGGAAGAGGCCTAGAAAGAGAGAACATGTATGTCAAGTGCCAGGGCTAGGATGGGTGAGGGAGAGCTAGAGGGCACAGCCCATGTCCAAAGGGACACGATGGAATGAGAGTTAGAGCAGAGTCACAAGTCCCAATTCTATCTCTCACCAATACTGTGACCTAGTGTAAATTATGAGTTCCGTGTGTCAGTTTTCATATATATAAATTTGGTTATTGTTCTAGTTTGTTTCTCCATTGCTGTGACAAAACACTCTGACCAATACCAACTCAGGGAGGAAAGGGTTTATTTGGCTTATATCTCCTGGGTCACAGTTCATCACTTAGGGAACCAAGGCCAAGGCAGGAACTCTGGGTAGGAACCTAAAGGCAGGAGCTGAATGAAGCACAGGCCGTGGAGGAACGCTTCTTACTGGCTTGCTTTTGCCCATGCTCAGTCTTATTATTATTATTTTTTTATTTATTTTTTTGGTCTTTTGAGACAAGGTCTCCCTGTAGCCCCAGCTGGCCTGGAACTTGATATGTAGACCATGCTGGACTGGAACTCACAGAGATCTGCTTGCCTCTGCCTCCCAAATGCTGGGACTAAAGACGTGTGTCACCACACCCAGCTATCAGCCCTCTTCTTCATCTTCTTCCTCTTCCTCTTCCTCTCCCCCCTCCTCCTCC
>NW_008338715.1:11986804-11998119 GCF_000622305.1 Nannospalax galili | reverse complement strand
TTTATTTATTTATTTATTTATTTATTTATTTATTTATTTATTTTGGTCTTTCTGAGATAGGGTCTCCCTGTAGCCCCAGCTGTCCTGGAATTCACTGTGTAGACCAGGCTGGCCTTGAACTCACAGAGATCCTCCTGCCTCTGCCTCCCGAGTGCTGGAATTAAAAGTGGGCGCCACCACGCCAGGCCAGCCTGCTTTCTTATACAATACAGAACAACCTGCCCACCTACAGTGGGCTGGACAAGAGCTCCCACATCACTCAACAATCAAGAAAATACCCCACAGACAGGCCACAGGCCAGTCCAACGGAAGAAATTCCCCAATTGAGGTTCCCTCCACCCAAGTGCGTCAAGTTGACAACCAAAGCTGTCCAGCACAGTTATCATAGTAACAGGGTTTCCAGAGGGGCTGTAGACTCCGATTTTAAACATACACTCACAAAGTGGGTGAGTTAGGGACACACCTGTAATTCCAGAACCTGTGAGGCAGAGGCAGAATTACGTGGAGTTCCAGACTAGCCTCGTCTACATACCTAATTCCAAACAAGCAAAGAAAAACAAAACAAAATTCTCAAAAGTTTCAGGCCAGGCTTGCTGGTGTACCCCTGTAATTCTAGTACACGGGAGGTAGAGGCAGAAGGATCAGGAATTCAAGGTCATCCTTGGCTACAAGGTGAGTTTGAGGCCAGTCTAAGCTATAGGAAACTGTCTTACCCTTTCTCTGCCACCCAAAATTTATCTCTGATCTTACTAAATTTATGATAGACTCTGAGTTTTTTAAAACTTTTATTATTGTTATTATTATTATTATTATTATTATTATTTTGGTCTAGTTCATGATGTGTTGGAGGGTTCATGTGCTACATAGAGTGCATGTAAGAGTCAGAGGACAACTTGAGGGAATCACTTCTTCCACCATGTAAGTTGCAGAGCTTGAACTCAGGTCCCAGGTTCACATGGCAAGTGCCTTTTCCTGCTAAGCCATCTCACTGGTTTACTTTCTTTTAAAGAAGATTTATTTTATGTGTATAAGTGTATTGCCTGCATGTAGGTAAGTGCATCCGTGTCATGCAATGCCCGCAGAGGACAGAAGAGGATGTCAGATCCCCTGGAACTGGAGTTACAGACAGTTAGCTACCATGTAGGTGCTGGGATTCGAACCTGGGTCTTCTGCGAGAACAGTCAGTGTTCTTAACTGCTGAGCCATCTCTCCAGCCCCCTTATTTATTATCTTTTTTTATGTGTATGTGTGTATTGCCTTAATGTAGGTAAATACAGCCATGTTGTACAATGCCCGAGGAGGTCAGAAGAGGCTGTCGCATTCCCTGGGACTGGAGTTACGGACAGTTGTTAGCTGCCATGTGGGTGCTGGGATTCCAACCTGGGTCTTCTGCAAGGACAGTCAGTGCTCTTAACTGCTGAGCAATCTCTCTAGCCCCTAGACACTGAGTTTTTAACAGTCACCATGCTTATTAGGGAAATTTTACAAAAGAGAAAAATCTAAGTTACAACTCATTTTAAAACGTGGTGAAATGTTTGTGAATTCTAAATTAACAGTGAGTGACAATGGCACAATGCGGTGTTTTGCAGACATTTAATTAACTACTCATTATTTTAGATTTTAATGACACTTTAAAAAAGTGGGTTTTGTTGTATATTTTTTTACCCCCAGATCGGGAATGACTTCTGCAGATTGCTTAAACTCCCAAGGAACTCAGCTCCTGACCCCAGTAACCTGAAGAGATGGACTGGCCAAGTTTTCCCTAGTCTTCAGACTCCTAGTCCTCCATCTCTGGCCTCTACCTGTGCCAGGATCTGGACGCCATTGCTCATGTGTTTCTTTACACTTTCTTTTTTTGTTGTTGGTGGTTAAATTAAAGTTTGTCTTCCTGTTGTCCTTAAGTTCTGCAAGGGTGGGATCCAGGGACATCCAAGAGTGGACTCAAAGAACGTGCTCAGAGCAGACCTTGGTTGGCAGGTTGACAGCATGAGTGTCTACACCCTGCCTGCAATTGCACATTCTCTTCCCTTCTCCATTCTTTCCCCCCCTTTGGTCTTTTTGAGACAGGGTCTCCCTAAGAGCCTCAGCTGACCTGGAACTCACTATGTAGACCAGGCTGGCTCAGTCTTTCAGAGATTTGCTGGTCTCTGCCTCCAGCACTGGAATTAAAGGCATGTTCCACCATACCCGGCCCTTCTCCATTCTTTCCAGCATTTCCTCACTGTCTTCCTCAAATTCTTTATCTTGGTGTCTGACTAGCAGCATTTCCCCTTCCCTTGTAAATGTCTTTTGATGCCATTGGCTTCTATCCCTACCCATTTCAAGAAATTTTTACCCTTATTTTCAAGTGCAGTATTCCAATGCTGTTCCTCTAAATATAAAGAATGTATATGTGGTGGCTGGGGGTATAACTCAGTTGGTGGAGTGCTTGCCTAGCATACACGAAACCTTGGATTCAATTCCCAGCATCTCATAAACCTGGAAAGATGGTGCTTGCCTGTGATCCCAACCTTTGGGTGGTGCAGGCTGGAGGATCAGACATTCAAGGTCATTCTCAGCTACATAGTGAGTTCCAGAGCAGCCTAAATAAATAATATTTAGCAATATAAGCAAATAAAGTCACAATAGAATTAAGAAAAATAAGATGAGAAGCACTCTTTGCTCTGGAAAAAACAACACGGGCAATAGTTTTCAAATGTCTAAGTTCCTCATTAGTTGATAAATATGCTTTCTACTGGAAATTCTTTGTGAAGTATTTTCATACTACAAATTTATTTTGCTTATTAAGTTTATATAACTTGCTGGAACAAAAATTAAGCTGGAAATTTCTTGCCAGAACTAGACATGGCAACATCCCATCAAAGTGGACCTTTTTTAAATGAGACTATTCTTACTAGTCATTTTTTGTTGTTGTTCTTTTTGAAACAGGGTTTCCCTGTAGCCTCATATAGTGTCCGAACTCACTATGTAGACCAGGCTGGCCTTAAACTCACAGAGATCTGCCTGCCTCTGCCTCCCAAGTACTGGGACTACATACGTGTACTACCGTGCCCAGCTACTAGTCATATTTTCCCTAAAATGCTTGTGATCTGAAGCCTCCCAATAATTACCAGTGATACAAATGATTTTTTGCTGTGAAGAAATGCTGTTCACAGTACAGTGCTGTGGACTCCATTTCTTCTGGGTCCAGCCAAGTCCATTCCCAGTCCCAGGAGGCTGTGGGAGGGAAATGCTCACTTTGGCCAAGAACACTTCTATTTTTCAAAGGAAGACATGAATGCTAAGAGGTCAAGTGCCCTGAGTGTGTTTCTTAGATAAACAAACAGCTCTGGAGAACTCTGAGGTCAGCCGAGATCTGGGCTCTTTAGTCCAGCGGAACTG
Organism: Nannospalax galili; assembly: GCF_000622305.1. NCBI lineage: Eukaryota > Metazoa > Chordata > Mammalia > Rodentia > Spalacidae > Nannospalax > Nannospalax galili. The sequence goes on along the minus strand of NW_008338715.1, from coordinate 11,994,738 downwards.
AACTCAGAACTTCATTTACTTCATTTATAGATTAGAAGGTTTTTTTTTTTTTAATTTTCCTGTTTAACTTTTACAGTTCTTTATAGATTCTTCTTCTTCTTTTCTAGACTGGCTCTTGTAATCCAGGCTGACCTTGACCTCACCTTGCAGCTGAAGATAACTTTGAATTCTTGATCCTGCTGCCTCAAGTTCCCATGTGCTGGAAAGACAGGCGCTGTGCCCCATCTGGTTCTTTATGTGTTCAAGAAAGTAATCTCTTGTCTGATGTAAACTTGGTAAAGAATTTTTTTCCCATTCTGTAGGCTCTCTTCACACTAGTGATTGGTGCAGAGGCTTTTTAACTTGATGCAAGCCCATCTGTCAATTCTTGGTATTGTTTCTGTGCTATTGGAGTCTTTCAGAAAGCTCTTGCCTGTGCCTATATTTTGAAGTGTTTTAACTATGTTTTTCCTCTAACACTTTCTTTTTTTGGTCTTTTTGAGACATGGTTTTCTGTAGCCCCAGCTGACCTAGAACTCACTGTGTAGACCAGGCTGGCCTTGAACTCACAGAGCACTGCCTGCCTCTGCCTCCCAAGTGCTGGGACTAAAGGCATGTAACCACCACACCCAGCTTCCTCTAACACTTTCAAAGTTTCAGGTCCTTGATCCTTTTTGTATTCAGTTTTGTTTGTTTTTGGCACTGGAGCTCATGTAATTCAGGCTGGCTTCAAACTTTGGACCCTCCCATGCCAACCTGCTGAATGTGAGGACTACAGTCATGAGCTACCAGGCCCAGTTAAATTCATTTTTGTGCAGGATGAGAAATATGGACTTACTTTCTCTACCTGGAAATCCAATTATCTCAGTTTGTTTAAAAGATATTTTATTCAACGTCTGTTTTGACATCTTTGTCAAAACCCAGGTGGCTATAGCTATATGGGTTTACTTCTGGGTCCTCTGATCTAGTCCATTGTTCAATGTATCTGGATATATATATAAATAAATATGTATATATAATTTGGTATCATGCTGTTTGTGCCCCTATGACTTTGTGGTATTATTTGAGGTCAGGAACTATGGTTACCCCTAGTGTTGCTCGTCCTGCTGAGGATTGCTTTGGCCATTCAAGGTTCTTTTGTGCTTTCATATGAATATTAGGATTTTTTTTTCTATTTCTGTAAAGAATACCATTAGAATTTTGATGGGAACTATGTTGAATGTATCAACTGGCTTCATTAATGTGGCCATTTTTATCATATATATCAATTTTGCCAGTCTATGAGCACAGGTGGTCTTTCCATCCATCTTTAATTTCTTCAGTGTTTTTGTTTGGGGGGAGGTGAAGCAAGAGCTCATGTAGCCCAGGATGGCTTTAAATTGAATATATAGTAGATGATGACCTTGAACACCGCCCCCCCTTCCACTTATCCTCCTTCCTTTCCTTCCCAAGGACTAAGATTACAGATGCAGCTCACCATACCAGCCTGCCTTCCTTCCTTCCTTCCTTCCTCCCTCCCTTCCTTCCTTCCTTCCTTCCTCCCTCCCTCCCTCCCTCTTTCTTTTTTTTGTCTTTTTTGAGACAGGGTCTCCCTGTAGCCCCAGCTGGCCTGGAACTCACTATGTAGACCAGGCTGGCCTTGAACTCACAAAGATCCGCCTGCCTCTGCCTCCCAAGTGCTGGGATTAAAGGTGTGTGCCACCACTCCTGGCAATTTATTTTTATTTTATGTGTACGTGTTGCCTGCATGTATGTAAGTGCACCCATATGTGCCATGCCTATGGAAGCTAGAAGGGGACATTGGCTCCCCTAGAACTAGAATTACAGATGGTTCTTAGCCGCCATGTGGGTGCTGGTATCTGAACTCAGGTTCTCTCCTCCCCCACTAATTTCTTTCTTGGCAAATTCATCATTGGTATATTGTGTGGTTAGTTTTGGTACATTGCATGATTTTCATATGTTGATTTTGTGTACTGCAGCTTTGCTGAGTGTGTAACTAAGGTCTAAGAGTATGGGATGAACTTATCCTAAGACTTAACTGGCCCAAGTCCAGTATTTGCTGTCTGCAAATCCCTGTCATATCACAAGTTGGCATTTTTACATATTCTTAGGAAAGAATGTGCACACTGGGCTTTGGTATTTTATTGTTTAAGTATTGAAAACAGTTTCTTTTTATCCTTCACTGCATTTTGGCTTTTCACAGTGTGCAATTTTGCTGCATTTATAATCATTACGTACTTTGTTTTGAAAGAATGCATTTTGTCATAAAAGCTCTTCACACAACTAGAGGAATGATCAGCTTCACCATCAATATCCCAGCACAACCTGTGTTTTTTTTTTTTTTCTCCTGCCTGAGAATATTTAAAACAAGCTGCAAAAACTCCCATGTACAGCAATTAGAAAAGAAAACTGAAGCCAATGGAATTCTCTTAATCAAGAAATAATTAATTTGTGCATGACAATATTAGAGTTCTATGTACAAAAGACTGGACGGATTATTCTTCTCTTTCCCTTTCACCAAGTTACAATTTAGATCCTGCTTTGTTTGTGAGATAATAAGTTATGCTTGCGCCCAATGTGAGACAAGAGTAACAGAGAGACTTTCTTATGAATAGGAAAAATGAATGTTTTTTAATTTAAAGGAAACTGTATTTAAAATGCAATTTTTGGAAAAATATAATGAAGTCGAATATAAATATTGTGAGCAGATGTTTTTTAAGAAGCTTCTGCAGTGAATAGCCACCATCTGGAATCATTTACAGTGAGAGGAAGGTAAGCATGCACCTGTTTCTTTCTTCAAAAAGATGTATTCTTTGTCCCAAATTATAAACAAGTATGGTAGTTTCCATAAAAATGTAATATTCAATTTGCCAAGATGTTTAGAAAAATACTGATAGGAATGTGGATGGCTTAGAAAAGTATTCTTTTTTGTATTAAAATTTTCAAAGATTTAATTTTAATTTTTAAAATTACATGTGTGGGTTTGTTCACATAAGTGCAGTGCCTGTGGAAACTAGAAGGGGGCGTCAGAGCCTCTGGAGCTGGTGTCAGGTAGCTGTGAGTTGCCTGATGTGGGTGCTAGAAACTGAACCCTGGTCCTCTGGAAGAAGCAGCAAGTAATCTTTACCCCCGAGTCATCTCTCCAGCCCTGAAACATGAACGTCTAAAAAGCTTAGTCTGATTTCAGACTTGTTTAGTGGATGCATGTTCTACTTTTTTTTTTTTTTTCTTTTGGTCTTTTTGGCACAGGGTCTCCCTGTGGCCACAGCTGGCCCAGAACTCACTATGTAGACCAGGTTGGCCTCAATCTTCCAGAGATCTGCCTGCCTCTGCCCCTTGAGTGCTGGGATTAAAGGTGTGAGCCACCACACCCAGGTATGTTCTACATTTTAAAAAATATTTATTATTTTTATTTTATATGTATGAGTATATTGCCTGCATGTATGTAAGTGCACCACGTGTGCAATGCCTGGAGGCCAGAAGATGGTGTTGGGTCCCCCTGGAACTGGAATTACAGATGGTTGTTAATCTCCATGTGGGTGCTGGGAATTGAACCAGGGTCCCCTGGAAGAACAGCAAGTGTTCTTAACCACTGAGCCATCACTCCAGTCCCTATGTTCTACATTTTTAAAAACATGCACAAAACCTGAACTGCCAGGGGCATTCCCCTTTTCTGAATTTTAGATACTCCACAAGACATTAAGAAGGAATCTGAGTAGCACATGAGGTATGTGTGGGTAGACAGACTGTGAAAGTGACTCCAGGTGTTGACCTTCAAGTTCTTGGAAACTCCCAGCAAACTGTTGTTCACCCTTCACTTCTGGGATGAGCTTGGGATTTACTGAGGCCAAGCATGTGAGAGAAAGGCTGGGAGTGGTGGCACATGCTCGTAGTCCCAGTTACTTAGGAAGCTGAAGCAGACACAGGAAGATTACTTACATCAACATGTTCACGTCCAGCCTAGGCAGCAGAGTGAGACCCTGTCTCAAAAAAACAGTCTGGAGAGACAGCTCAGCTGTTAAAAGTTCCCACTGCTCTTGCAGAGGACAGTTTGGTTCCCAGCACCAGAGTCAGGCAGCTTACAACTACCCATAACGCCAGCTTCAGGAGGATCCAGCAACGTGTGATACCTATGCACAAACACACATACACATTATTTAAAGTAACAATAAAAATAAATATTTGACAACAAAAAGGCAAATAACCAAACCACCACCCGCTTCCTCCCAAACAAAAACAAAAATTACCCAAACCTAGATCTTTTAATTTGAGGGTAGGTTTTTTAAAATTTTGTTTTTGTTTTTGAGTCAAGTTGGCCTTGGACTTACTACGTAGTTAAGGATGACCTTGAACTTCTGATCCTCTTGTCTCCACCTCTCAAGTATTGGGATTACAAGGGCCACCATGTTCTACCATGCCTGGCTCTCCCCCTGCCCCACCTCCTTGTGACACAAAGTTTCCCTGTGTAGTACTGGCTGGTCTGAAACTCACTATGTAGATCGGGCTGGCCTCCATCTGGTGATGATCCTCCTGCCTCTGCCTTCCACGTGCTGAGATTACAATGTGTGTGTGGGGTATGATAGTGGAGTGACAGACACCATGTCTAGACAGGAAGGTAAATGTTTTGCATAGATAAATTTATTTAAAAAGTTTTTTGATTTATTTTTATTTTATGTGTATGAGTCTTATGCCTGCATGTATTTAAGTGCACCCATGTTGTGAAATGCCCTCAGAGGACAGAAGAGGGCCTCAGATCCCCTGAAACTGGAGTTACAGACAGTTGTTAGCTATGTGGGTGCTGGAATTTGAACCTGGGTCTTCTGTAAGAACAACTAGTGCCGTTAACTGCTGAGCCATCTCCCCAGCTCTGCATAGATAAATTTCTTAAAATACATACGTATCTTGTAAAATAAAAGAGAAAGGGTATCTACAAATGCCCTTTCTTTTCTTTTTTAAAGATTTAAGAAATTTTAATTATTTATATTTTATGTGTATGAGTGTTCTGCCTGCATGCATTTAAGTGTACAATGTGTGTGCAATGCCCATGGAGGCCAGAAGAAGGTATTGGAGCCCCTGGAGCAAGACTTACAGAGGATTGTTAACCACCATGTGGGTATTGGGAACTGAACCCAGGTCCTCTGGAAAAACAACCAGTGCTCCTACCATGAGCCATCTCTCCAGCCCCTGAAGCTCATCTTTTTTATTCACTTTTTTTTGGGGGGGGTCTTTTTGAGACAGGGTCTCCCTTCCCTGTAGCCCCAGCTGGCCTAGAACTCACTTTGTAGACCAGGCTGGCCTTGAACTCTCAGAGATCCAGTTGCCTCTGCCTCCCAAGTGCTGGGATTAAAGGTGTGTGCCACCACGCCCGGCATGAAACTCCTTTTTAAATCCAGCCTCATAGAAAGCAGCAAATGTGGGCAAGCAAAGGCATAAAACTCTGAGGCCTTATTTCTGACAGCTCTCTGTCAACGTGCCTGTTCCTTACAGTGGAGAGAATTGCTGACAAGAGGGTGGGGGGGGACTGAGGGTATAATAACTCATTGGACAGTGCTTGCCTAGTATGCCTTAAGACCCTGGTTCAATTCAGTATTGCAAAGATAAAATAAGTGAGATGGGTGATCTAGAGAGGCAGTTGCTAACTCTAATATTATAAGTAAAAAGTTTGAATCATAAATGTTGAATTAATTCTCATTACATGAGGTTTTTTTTGATAAGATACTTGTAAATGTAGTCTAAATTTGAATTTAATGCACTTAAAATAAAATTTATGCCATTTATCAAAAGACAATGTAGGCTAATTGTCAGTTCAGCTTTTGTATTATGGGTAAATGAGTCAGAACCTTCTAGCACCTAAGATTTTCTTAGGTGGTAAAGGAAGATTCTTGGAAACTATTGTTAAGTCTTTCTATCTCCATGAAGCCTGTTCAAAAAGCTACAGTTTACAGCTTGCGTGGTAGCTCAGCTGCTAAAGTCCTTTGCCACCAAGCCTGAAGATTAGACACTAATCCTCAGAACACACGATAGAAGGAGTGTGCTGCGGCATGTGCATGCCCCACATAAACACACACAGATAAATAAATATCCTTAAAAAGCTGCTGTTTGAAAGCTGTGCTAATGGAGAAATTGGGAAGGCCCAGAATCAATATCACTCTCCTATTATTCAGCAAACAGTTACTTCCTATGCTGATTGGCCCATCAGAGAATTCTTGTTTCAGAATTAACACATAAAAACTGCATGTAAGGCCAAAAACATACTATTCTTTTTTTTGGCTTTTTGAGACAGGGTCTCCCTGTAGCCCCAGCTGTCCTGGAACTCACTATGTAGACCAGGCTGGCCTTCAACTCACAGAGATCCACCTGCCTCTGCCTCCCAAGTGCTGGGATTAAAGGCATGTGTTACTACTTAACTTTTACAAAAACTTTATTAAGAATTTCATACATGCATATAAGGTGTTTTGATCAAATCTATGCCCACTCCCTACCCTCCAACATACCCCCTTTGAACAGGTAACCCTAAAATCTTTTAAGGATTAGATAAAAGCTCCAAATACTTTAGATATTTTTGGCTTTTGGAACAGAGTATGTTGCTAAAAAGCCCAAGGACATTTTGACTTTCAGCCAAGAAACTGGTTACATTTCTTTGGGGTCTTTTTACCCTAACTCCTATTCTTATCATGCCTTCCTCTGAAGGGGTTACCCAAATTGCCAATAGGGAATAGGGACGCAGACCACTCTGGCTTCTTCCATGCTGAACAGTGACACAGGGTGAGGCGATTGGAGTACCCCTTTAGTGGGTCCATCTAAAAGACTCCCAAATTGCATAACTCTTGTCTCTAAGGGGAAAAGAAAGTTCTTGAATCATGAATAGGAGAGGTGAAGGAGAAGTAAAGGCAAGAGTAATTAGCATTACAAGTTCTAGACAGGGAACTAGAAACAAGTTAGACAAGGCAATTTTCAAATGTTCATATGAGAGTCCATTGCAGTTTCTTGACAAGGACTTCCAAAAGCATCCCTCTATTGGGTTATTCCTCATTTTTCTTTTGTCTTCCAAGGCTGGACTAGTTGGCTGGGAAGAGTGGCTGGATACTCAGGTGAGGGTCCAGTGACCCTGCTTGGCCCTCTGTTAGTGAATGAGCACAACTGTCAACAGGCCCAGTTGTGTCTATGTTTAGCCATCAGGCTCAGCCGAAGTCGTGATGATGGTAGTTATTTCATGCAGAAGGGATTGCTGTATAGCATTATCTTATTAAAAGAACCTAGAATTTAAAAGGATTTGGTGCTAGGAGCCATATATGAGGGAAAACATACGTCATTTGTTTTTCTGAGTCTGTGTTACTTTACTTAGTATAACAGTTTCTAGATCCATCCATTTACCTGCAAATTTCATGATTTCATCTTTCTTTACTGCTGAATAGAACTCCATTGTGTAAATATACCACATTTTTCTTAACCACTCATTAGTTGAGGGGCACTTAGGTTGCTTCCATCTCTTAGCTATTGTGAAAAGAGCAGCAACAAACATGGTTATACAAGTGTCTCTACAATAGGATGAGTCCTTTGGGTATATGCCAAGGAGTGGTATAACCAGGTCATATGGTAGGTTCATTTTTAGTTTTTTAAGAGTTCTCCACACTGTTTTCCATAGAGGCTGCACAAGTTTGCAATCCCACCAGCAGGGAATGAGCATTCCCCTTTCTCCACATCCTCGCCAGCATTTAGTATCATTTGTTCTCTTGATCCTAGACAGTCTGATTGGGGTAACGTGATACCTTATGGTGGTTTTAATTTGCATTTCCCTAATTACTAATGATGCTGAACACTTTTTGAGATGTTTCTTAGCCATCTTTATTTCTTCCTTTGAGAACTCTCTGTTTAGATCGTTAGCTCATCTTTAAATTAGGTCATTTGGTTTTTCGATTCTTTGTTTTTTGAGTTCATTATATATTCTGGATGCT
>NW_008338715.1:11975108-11986162 GCF_000622305.1 Nannospalax galili | reverse complement strand
TGAGTTTAAGGATGGATTTTTCTAATTGTGTGAAGTGTGTCATGGGGATTTTGATTGGGATTGCATTGACTCTGTATATTGCTTTTGGTAGGATGGTCGTTTTAACATTAATTCTTCTAATCCATGAACATGGGAGGTCCTTCCATCTCCTGTTTTTTTCCTCAATCTCTTTAATGATTTAAAATTTTCATTGTAGAGATCTTTGGTCAGATTTATTCCAAGATTTTTTTTCAGCTATTGTGAATGGTAGAATTTCTCTGTATTCTCTCTCCAATTGCCTGTTATTGGTATAAAGAAAGGCTACTGGTTTTTGTAGATTGATTTTATAACCTCATTGATTTTATAACCTACCACTATACTGAAAGTGTTGATCAGTTCTAGGAGTTTTCTGGTGGAACTTTTGGTATCTCTTAGGTATAGTATCATATCATCTGCAAAAAGGGATAGTTTGACCTCTCCTTTTCCAATTAGTACTCCTTTAGTTTCCTTCTCTTGTCCTACTGCTCTAGCAAGAGTTTCAAGCACTATGTTGAAAAGGAGTGGAGACAGTGGACATCCTTGTTTAGTTCCTGATTTAAATGGTTCCAGTTTTTCTCCATTTAGAATGATGTTGGCTGTGGGTTTGTTGTATATGGCTTTAATTATGTTGAGGTATGTTCCCTCCAGTCCAGTTCCCTCTAGGACTTTGAACATAAATGCATGCTGAATTTTGTCAAAAGCCTTTTCTGTATGTATTGAGATGACAATGTGGTTTTTGTGTGTTGTCAACCCTATGCCAGAGGGAGGCCAGAGGGGGGCCAGAATTCTCTGGTGGTCTGCTGAGATCCCAGCCTCTACGCTGACAGAGGTCTGAACCCACCCTCTCAGGCTGTCTGCTAGGATCTGAGCCTTAGGCTATCAAAGCCAGATCTGCCCTGGGACCTTGGGAGTGGCCTCACAAAATCCCAGGTAGGGGGATGGTATGGTGCAATTAGGGGAAGCTCACCACCATGTGGAGGTAGGATTCGGGGGCTGTCAGTCTGTCCCCTGGGTTCTCAGGCCTTCTGATAGTTGGAGGCCAGAGGGAGGCCAGGACCCGGCACTCTCTGGTGGTCTGCTGAGCTCTGAGCCACTACCCCAATGGAGGTCCAAACCCACCCTCTCAGGGTGTCTTCTAGGATCTCCAAAAACATACTATTCTTAATTCTAGATATCCTGTGCTCTTGATAATAACCGAGATAGTGGCAGCACTGCTAAGAGTCATGAATGACCTGTCTTGTTTCATCCTCATAACAACCCTAAGAACTATTACTCTCTAGTCTCTTACACATTGGTGGTAATTGAAGCCCAGAAAGGTTAAGCAACTTGCTCATAATCACACAGCTTTGGGAGGCCTAGAACTATAAACCATGTTTTCTGACTCCAAAGTCCATAGATTTAGTCGCAATGATATAATACCACTTGTCAAATTAGGAATTTGCATGTTCTTGTCCTGGTCAGATATGCAAATAATACCAGCTTCTTTTTCTGAGACAGTGTCTTCCCTTGTAACCCAAGCTGGCCTTGAATTCACAATCCTCTTGGCACAGTCTCCCAAGGGCTTGTGCCAACATGTCTGGCTAATAACACCAATTTGGTTAATAATAGCAGTGATTATCCATTAATGAAAAGCTAAATTTTATGCCGTATTTAATTTTTTTAATTTCCTAGAGAAAATATTTTTCTTCTCCTGCATAGAGTTTTAGTTGTCAAACAAACAAACAAACCTCACAAAACCAACATAGTGGTGCAGGCGTATAATCCCAGCACTTGGGAGGTGAGGCCTGGAGGATCAGAACTTCAAGATGGGGAGGTAGTAGAAGAGAGGACGAGGAAGGACTGAGCAAGCTGGGTAGCAGTAAGAGGAAATCATGTTTACATATGCGATTTATAGCCACCGGAGGGATTAAAGTTCTGGTGTTTCCTGACTAAGTGTCATACCAGACACTCTGGCCCATAACGGATTTATATCACAATACATGGGACTGCATCCTGCTCTGAACTCAAAGCGGTTGTTTAGAGATATAACCTGCTTACTGGTACCTGTCTTTGACTCATATTTGCCTTTCAATAAAGCATGAAAATGAAGGAAAAAAAAAAAAGAACTTCAAGATCGGTCTCAGTTGTCTATTGAGTTAGAGAAGACCAGCCTGGGCTACACAAGACCCTGTCTCAAAACAAAACAAAACAAAACAAAACAAAACAAAACAAAATCACTACCACCAATAAAAAGAACCCCAATTGTCTTCCTTCTGGAAATGAAAAGTTCTCATCTCTGAATAATTGGTGGAGATTTTTTTTTATGGTGAACAACCCAAGGCCCTCAAACATTCTAGGTAAGTGCTCTACCTCAGAGTTCTATCTTCAGCCCTTGCTTTGTTCTGAGATAGGGTCTTACTATGTAAGCCAGGTTGGCTTGGAACTTGTGATCTTTCTACCTCAGCATCTGAAATATTGGGATTACAGATGTGAGTCACTAAACCTGATTTATCAGAATCAGTTTGATTCCTGAATGTTTGTTTTAAAATAACTAAATTTTACTTATGTAAATGAGCCTGGCTTATTTCCCACCTTCCTATTGGTGGTGATATCCTGAAGGCAGATGTGGATCTAACGGAAGAACCAACTGGGGATTTATGAACTGGCCAAACTTCATGTGAGGGGCTTATTTCCTTGAAAGTTAAAAAAGAAAAAAAGGTTATGAGCTAGGCATGGTGGCACACACCTTTAATCTCAGCACTCTGGAGGCAGAAGCAAGTGGAGCTCTGTGAGACTGAGGCCAGCCTATTCTACACAGTGAGTTCCAGGCTACCTGGAGCTGCAGGGAGACCCTGTCTCAAACAAGCAAACAAACAAACAAATAAATAAAAAAAATGTGGGCTACATAGTGAGTTTTGTATGCCTGAACTTTTGAGTGCCTAGACCAAGCCTCCAAACTCTCTTTGGCATTTATTCAAGCCACTGTCAAAATGTAGTGCCCAAATAATGTTTTGGGAGATACAGGCTGCTCTGACCTTGTTTCCTGGAATGGAAGGAGAGAAGGAGGGAGCACATGGGAGAAAGAAAGGGGCAGAATCTCAGGCAGACCCTGTTAGAAGACTCTTAAAAGCCAGGTGAAGTGGTGCTGCAGGCAGATCTCTGTGAGTCCAAGGCCAGCCTGGTCTACATAGTGAGTTTCAGGACAGCTGGGGCTACAGGAAGACCCTGTCTCAAAAAGACCAAAAAAAAAAAAAAAAAAAAAAATGGCTTTGAGGCACCTAGGAGAGGGCATTGACCCATCAGTTTTAGTTTTCCCCCACCAAAATGGCTGATCTATAAACACTTACCTACCTTCAAGATAAACAAGGAGGAGCTGCCCTCCTCTCCCACTCAGAGCTCTGCCTAGGAGAAGCCATGAGTACCAGAGCCTTTTTAAAAGTACAGTTAACTTGGAATTTTCCACAAAAGTTATGAGTGGCTTTTTTTTTTTTTTAATGAACTTTTAAAAAAAAAAAAAAAAAAACTCTTTAGCTCAGCCATATGGAAAGTATTCTTCCTATCTCTTCTGTTAGAAGACCTTATATTCCTTCTCCCTCATGGTATTTACCTATGGTGGACAAGCTACTTGATGTGTCCCTGAGAATTCCCTAGAAGCTGGGACAGTGCTGGACAGTACTCCTGGGTGGTCTGAACATAGCTCCAGGCCAGCTCTTTGCTCCAGACCTGGAATCTTTTCTGCCTCCCTCCTCAGAGAAAGCCTGTGGCACAGACACTGTTTCCTTCCGATGTTGAACTGGGTTTTGGCTGTATGGGCTCATTAAGAAAACCCATGGCACTTGTCACAAGTGTAAAAAGAGTTTCAAATGTTCCTGGAAGATGTTCAGCTGGTTCATGTTCATCCTGGTTTCTACCTCCAAGTTTCCCTCTTCTTTCCCTCCCAACATGTCAGCTGATTGGTGGGACAAGAATACTGGGTGAAGTCACTGTATTCTTTACTGACGTTGTTCTTTATGGTTAAGTGAAGGGGCTTCTGGGGCTGGGTTTATATTAGTGTGGCCAAGAAATAAGATTTATAACGACCATCAAGAATGTAATATTCTTTTGCAGACAGGCTCCCAGAAGATCTTATTAAAAATACAGGCTGCTAAAGAAACTCAATAGTTGTAAAAGCTGAGGGAGGAAAATTTTAGCGTTCATTCTGAAACAGTTACTTAGGATGGGATTCAAAGGCAACTTTTCTGGTGTTTTAAGATTGTTTACATTGATTGATTGATCGACTCACTGTGTGTGTGTGTGTGTGTGTGTGTGTGTGTGTGTGTGTGTGTGTATGTACAATGAACAACTTGTGGGAGTCTGTTCTCTCTTTCCACCATATGGATTCTGGGTGTCAAACTTGGGTCATCCAACTTGGTGGCAAGCACTTTTACCTGGTAAACCATCTCACATGCTCCTTTGGTACTTTTTGAACTTATTAATTCAAGCTCCCTCTTTTTTTTTTTTTTTTTAAGTCTTTTTGAGACAGGGCCTCCCTGTAGGCCCAGCTGTCCTGGGACTCACTATGTAGACCAGGCTGGCCTTGAACTCACAGAGATCTGCCTGCCTCTGCCTCCCGAGTGCTGGGATTAAAGGCGTGTGCCACTACATTCAGCTCTCAAGTTCCCTCTTTTAACTTTTCTTTTTTTAAACTTGTTTGGATTTATTCATTTTTATTTTATGTATATGAGTGTTTTGCCTGCGTGTATGTAACTGCACCCATGTCATGCAATGCCCAAGGAGGCCGAAAGAGGATATCAGATCCTCTGGAACTGGAGTTACAGACGGTTGTTAGCTGTCTTGTAGGGAACTGAACCGGCATCCTCTGTAAGAGCAGTCAGTGCTCTTAACTACTGAGCCATCTCTCTAGCCCCACTTCTATTTTTCTTAATTTACAAAAATTTCTTATTTTTTTTCTTTTATACCCAAAATGTGCTTATTGGGATGCTTTCTCACTCATTTTGATTCAGAGTTCTCCTGTTTCTTACTGAAGGAATACCTCCCCCGTCAGCCATGGTGTTCTGTCTGCAGGGTGACAGAGGATAGTGGAGCAGTCAACACACAAGACTACTGTTTGTGCATGGCTAACAACCATGGGGATTTTACAGCATCCTGGGCAATTCACATCCATGAACTAGGAATTGGGGCTCTGCACCAGGCACTGCTTCCTGTGTTTCCTCTCCTCTTCAGGAGAGGAATGAAGACCCTTTGGGAGATAGGCATGTTTTCCTAGGGAAGTTATCACTGCCAAAAGACTATTTTTTTTCATTTTTTTGAGACGAGGTCTCATGTAGCACAGGTTGCTCTCAAACTGGCTCTATTACTGAGGATGACCTTGAACTTTTTATATATATTTTTTATTTTATGTGTATGAGTGTTCTGCCTACAAGTATGTAAGTGCACCCATGTCTGCAATGCCACAGAGGTCAAAGGAAGGCATTGAATCCTCTGGAACTGGAGCTATGGACAGCAGCTACAGCTGTCAGTTGCTATGTGGGTGGTAGGAACTGAACTCAGATACTGTAGAAGAGCAACCAGTGTTCTTAACCACTGAATCCCCTCTCCAGCTCTGACCTTGAACTTTTTGTCTTCTTGCCTCCAGCTCTCAAGTGCTGGGATTACAGGCATATTGCCACCATGGTTGGTTTCTGCTCATGCAACACAAGCACTCTACCAACTGATCTACATTCCTATTTGTTGGTTTAATTAGTTGAGACACAGTCTCACACTGTAGCCCAGGCTGGCCTTGAACTCATCTTATGACCCATGCTGGTCAGGAACTTACTTTGTATCTCAGGCTATCCTTGAATACACCATACTCCTTCTTCCTCTGCCTCCTAAGTGCTGGGATTATAGGTGTCAGCCATCAGCCCAACAAGATGTGTATTTTAGCCCTGTATGTCACTGCTGTGTCCCTTGGGGCAGATCATTAAACTTCTCTGAGCCCTAAGGGTTCCATCAATTGCATGAAGCCTTATTATTATTATTATTATTATTATTATTATTACTGTTAGTCTTTTTGAGACAAGGTTTCCCTATATAGCCTAGCTGGCCCGGAATGCACTTATGTAGACCAGGCTGGCCTCAAACTCACAGAAGTCCGCCTGCCTCTGCCTCCCAAGTGCTGGGATTAAAGGCATGTGCCACCATGCCTGGCTTATTATTATTTTGGAAAAATATATTACTTTTTGTTTATGTTTGTATAAGCATGTGTGTGTGCATATGTGCATGTATCACAGTGCACATGTGTAGGTCACAGAACAGCCTGCAGGAATCAGTTCTCTCCTTCTACCATGTAGGTCTAGGGGATCAAACTCAGGTAGTTAGGCTTGATGGCAAGCACCTTTACCTCCTGAGACATCTTGCCCGCCCCTCGGGAAGATTATTTCATTTTATCTGACCTGTCTAGGCTTTAAGAGCTCAATGCAAGTTAGAAGAACAGGTGCCAGGATGATTGACACCAGGATGTGTCAGAGGAGCCCTTGTCCCTGTGTACTGCTCCTCCACAGCCTTCCTGGAGCTGTATCTGCTGGATCCTAGAAGAAGGGCTGCAAAATTTCCCACCAATTTGACCGCGTAGGACCATTGGGCTCAAAGCATCTGGGCCTTTCGTTTCCCTTGCTGTCTCCTCAGCAAGGAGAGGTGGTACCAAAGTTCACAGGTAAGAAACAGTTTGGCTGGGGGTGGCAGCACCCACTCGTAGAGCACACAATGTATTCTCAGTGGGGAATCACTGTGAGCTCAAGGCCAGTCTGGGTTACACAACAAAACCATGTCCCCAAACAAAACTGAAATAAACAAGCAAAATTATGGCAAGAAAGGAGAAGAAAGGTAGGACTAGAAAAGAAGGGCAAGTGTGTGGGGACTCTTATAACAACTAGTGCTCAGACAACTTGCTTTTTTTTAAAAAAAATTTATGTTTATTTTATGCATATGAGTGTATTGCCTGTATGTGTGTAAGTGCACCTGTGTCATACAATGCCCATAGAGGTCAGAAGATGGTGTTGGATCCCCCGGAACTGGAGTTTCAGAAGGTTGTTAGCCATCATGTCGGTGCTAGGAATTGAAACTGGGACCTCTGCAAGAGCAGCCAGTGCTCTTAACTGCTGAGCTGCCTTTCCAGCTCTGACAACCCCCTCTTTTTTCAAGTGGTGGGGATGGAACAAAGTCTAGCCATGTAGTCCAAGCTGCCCTTGAACTCTTGATCCTCCCCCCTCAGCCTCTTGTTCTGGGCATGAATATTAATCCCTTCACAAAGGCAGTCTGTAACCCAAACCCCCACTAAAGGCCCTAGTACTTCTCAAAGCTGTTCCATTGGCAATCTCAGGGATGTGAGTTTTGCATGAGAAACCACATCCAGACTACAGCAGCCAGGCTCCAGAGCCACATTTCTCAGTTTTTGATGTGTAAAAGCTGTTCCTCTCCTTAAGGAAGGGATTAAAAAAAAAGTCTGTATTTTTCAGATGTGCAGGCTTTTGGGAGGCAGTCAGAGATAATCTTACTGTCTTACCTGGGCAAAGGAATTCAAAATAAAACATAGGGAGTGAGAGGGGAGGCCATGATGGGGGGCTTTTGGGGAGAAAGGTACAATTTCTATGAGGTTGCGGGTGCCACAGTCCACACAGATAAAGCTTCTGGAATATTCTACAGACAGGACTATAGGCAGAATAAAGGACTGTGGCAAGGGCAGAGGCCACTGCCGATGTGGCAACAGGTCCAGGGCCTGAGGCCTCTCTCCCAAGTACGATGGCATTGCAGTTTGGGCCTCCATTTATCCGGAAGACTCGGAGTCCCACCTTAAAGGTAGTTCAGATGAGCTCTCCAACCCTGAAAGTGCAGGCTTTTGACAGGAAGAGGCAGGGAGCTGAAGAGGGCTGAGACAGGGCTGCTTAATGTCTTTAGGCTTCATTCTTATCCTCTGTAAAATGGAAGAGTAACAGTTATCTGATAACCTGTTTCAGAGATGGGGATAAAAGAGTTTAAATAAAATAACTCATGTATAAAGCATCTATCCTGTGTTGGACATAAAGAGCTTCATAAATACTATTATCATTTCACATGTTTTTTGTTTGTTTTTGAGACAGGGTCTCCCTGTAACTTCAACTTGGCTATATAGATCAGACCTATGTAGATCAGGCCTCCATCTCACAGAGATCCACCTGCCTCTACCTCCCCAGTGTTGGGATTAAAGATGTATGCGCCACCACACCCATCACACATGATTTCTAAATTAGAGTCGGAAAAGGCACTCCTATTTGATTATAGTCCCTTGAAGAAGGTCCCAAGTGCTTTCGTTAGGAACCAAGAGCCCTGGAAGGCAGGGGATACTCATTCTTCTAGGTCTTCATTCCTACCAAGGGGCAGAAATACCATGAGCTAATGAATAAACAAATCAATGCAGGACTAGAAACCACACAGTCCTGTGTGATGGCATATAATCGTAATTCCAGCACTGTGGGGAGCAGGGTGGCAGAAGCAGGAGGATCATAGGTTTGAGACCAGTCTGGATTACATAGCATGACTTTCAGAAAAGTAAAAAAAAAGCTGGGCATGGTGGCCCATGTGAGAGGTAGAAGATCGGGAGGTTAGAGTAAGCTTTGCCTACTTTAGACCCCATCTCAAGGCAAAACAAAATAACAGTGACAGCAGCAACAGAATGGGAGAAAGAGGGAGGGAAAGTCACACAGAAATGAAGAGAAGGGAAATCTGAAAATCTGCACTCAGGGCTGGCTAGATGGCTCGGTGGCACTTGCCACCAAACCTGAGGACTTGAATTGGGTCCCTAGACCCACAGGTGGAAGAAGAAAACTGACTCACCTGTAAGTTGTCCTCTGGTCTCCTCACGCAAGCTGTGCAGGAATGTCCACCCTCCAACACACACAAAGTAAGTATGAAAAATAGAATTAAAAGCCAGACGTGTGGCACATTCCTTTACTCCCAGCACTCTGGAGGCAAGCAGATATCTGTGAGATCAAGGCCAACCTGGTTTACATAGTGAGTTCCAGGCCAGCTGGGGCTCCAGGGAGATCTGTCTCAAAAAATAAAAACCAAACAAAACAAATAAGTAAGATTAAAGACAATCTGAGCTCAGGGTATGATTGTTAGTTTTGCTAGAAATTCATTCTCAGATCTTCTCTGCTGGGATCTTGGCTGGTATGCCTTTGCTGGAGTTGACTGGATTATTTAATTGCTGTTTTCTCTCTGTAACTGCTGTGATTAAACTCAAGTAGTGGATGCTTCTTGGGTGCTATGTAAATAGTAATTATTTTAATTATGGTTTGACCTGTATGATATAAGCTAACATCGTAGCTGACGGCATCTGTGGACGTGTACTCTCAAGGGCGGTAGAGCAATCTCTGATTGTGACGGTGCAAAGGAATGTCCCTTCCATGAACATGGCAATTTCAGAATTACAACACAGAGAAGTACAATGCCACAGCAATTACGGCAAGTTTGCTGAAAGAAAGGGCCTCCAAATAGTGTATGATCTAGGTGTATTGTGTTTAGATAATGTAAAAACTGAATTTTATTAAAGTGTTTTATTTTTAGTGCTAGAAGAAATAGATATGACTTTTTTTCAGATTTTCTATGAAAGTATGAAAAGCATACTCAGTAGCTTTAAATGAGACTTAGGTGAGGTACATGGCTAAGTTCCTGGTGTTTAGCAGAATTTAAAACTGTCTTTGGCAGTCACTTATATCTAAGTAAACATTTGACTGACATGATGCTTTCTAAGCAATTTTTTTTTTTTTCTTTTTGAGACAGGGTCTCCCTATAGCTCCAGCTGTCTTGGAACTCACTATGTAGACCAGGCTGGCCTTGAACTCACAGACATCTGCCTGCCTCTGCCTCCCAAGTGCTGGGATTAAAGGCATGCACCACCACACCCGACTATCTAAGCAATTTTTAATCTTAATTTAATTTTGAATTTAATTTTTGAGACAGGGTTGCATGTAGCCCAAGCTGTCCTCAAACTTGATATGTAGCAAAGGACAGCCTTAAACTCCTGATCCTCCTACCTGCACGTCCTATACACTGGGATTATAGGTGTGTGCCACCACGTCGGAGCATTTAAAAAAATATGTATTTTATTGCCTCTGCTTCCCTGGGTCTGCACAACCCGCAGGCCCCTCTCCGGGGTAAGTCGATGGTGCCCTCTGCGCCTTGACTCCCCCAGCCTCATTCACCCTCTCTTCTCCCCCTCCTGTCTCTCCTCTTAGCCTGGGTCCTGTCCCATTCCTTTTCTTGGCACCCCAGACACCAGGGAAACCACCACTGCTCCCCGATCCTTTGCATCCAGACCAAACCAGTTCCTTCTTGAGGTCCCCAGGAGCCCTCTGGGCCTGATCCCTTCCTCACCTCCCTCTGCTTCCCTGGGCTGCACAGCCTGCCAGTCTGTTTCCTGCATGTTGGGGCTACCACTGCTTCCTGATCCCTTGTATCCAGATGGACTCAGTTCCTCAGTGCAGTCCCCAGAAGCCCTTGGGGCCTCTTCCTGCCCCCATCTCCCTTTGCATCTGAATGTCATGGCCACCAGCTGCCTGAGACCAGCATCTTTCCTGGGCCCTGCTCCCAGGACAATCCAACCCCCAAATTCTTGAGGCCAAACTCTTTCCTGGAGGGATCCAGACCTTAGGAGAAAGCCTGAGAGCATCTGATCCTCATCTGACTTGGGCCTCTATGGGAACTCCTGAAGACAAAAGCAATCTGGCCACTACAATATAAAATCAAAAGAGAGAACTGGAAGCTTAGATGAATCAGCTTTTCATGCCCCAAAAGTAAACCACAAAGGCATATAAAGTTTACAAAAAGAAGCAAACCTAAACTTGAAGACTTGAGTCTCACACAAGAATCAGAAACTACAAAAGAAATTCAGATGTCAAAATCACAGAGAAAAAACATGAAAAACCAAAATAACATATCCCCACCAAATACCAGTAATCTTCTAGGGGAACACAATGAGAACCCCCTAGAGACAATGCAGGACATGGAACTCAAAAGAACAATGATGAATATGATAAAAG
>NW_008338715.1:11972368-11974949 GCF_000622305.1 Nannospalax galili | reverse complement strand
ACCTGGGTTTGAATCCCAGCACCCACATGGCAGCTAACAACTGCCCGTAACTCCAGTCCCAGGGGATCCGATCGCCTCTTCTGTCCTCCGTGAACATTGCATGATACAGGTACACTTACTTACATGCAGGCAATACATGCATACACATAAAATAAAAATAGTAAATAGAATATTTTTAAAAATATTAAAGACATGCCTGTACAAATACAAGAAGCTCATAGAACACCAAACAGACAGGACCAGAAAAGAAACTCTACACAGCACATCACAGTAAAAACACTAAACATACAGAACAAAAAGACAATACTGAAAACTGCAAAAGAAAAACAACAAGTCACATATAAAGAAAAACCCACTAGGATTACAGCTGACTTTTCAGTGCAAACTATGAAAGCCAGAAGAGCCTGGACCAAAGTATTCCCAGTTTTAAATGACCACAGATGCCAACCCAGATGACTATACCCAGCCAAAATGTCTATTATAGTAGAAGGGGAAAGAAAAATCTTCCATGACATAAATAGGCTGAAGGAATTCATATCCACAAAACCAGCCCTTCAGAGAGTTCAGGAAGCAATATAAAGAACTGAAGAAAGGAACAACTATACCCAAGGGATTGTGGAAAGAAATTCAATGAAGGTATAACTGCAGAAAAGTATATTTTTGAAGCAATACAAAGAGCTGAAGAAAGGAATGACTATACCCAAGGGGTTGTGGAAAGAAATTCAATGATGGTATAACTATGGAAAAGTACAGCTATATCAAGAATGTAAACAGAAATAAAAATGACAGGATTCAGTGCTCATCTTTCATTAATAACTTTAAATATTAATGGACTGAACTCCCCAGTCAAAAGACACAGATTAGGTGAATGGACTAAGAAACAAAACCCATCTTTTTGTTGTCTGAATTAAAAGTACCAGACTGATGGAACTAACCTTCTTGGATGTTTAACAGACATACTTTGAGGCCTATATTAATTTGGTCAGAGGGACATAAAGGACGCTTTTTTCTCCTTGCCCTCCTAGGTTGACTAGTTCCAAGGGAATATGAGCATCTCTCAAAATGTCCTGTAATTATGGTGGGTCACCTGTCCTCTTGATCAAGGAGACCGAGGAGACCCCACCAGATGGACAGGAACCAGTGTCTAGTCTACAAAGAAGAGGGTCAACACAGAGGAAATATTTTCTCTATGCTTCCAAGCGAATCCAACCATGGTTGAGTAGGACCTTTGACTTATCTTCACATAGGCAGAACTGGTAAAAGAAAGGAGCCAGGGCCTCCTCCCAAGCCTGTGTGACCCCTGAGGAACAGATCCTCAAATGACCTTAAGAGTAAAAATAAATTGGTTTATCTGGGCCAACTGTATGGCCTTAAATACCCAAAAGGAAAGTATAACCAAAGATTAAAGGGGCCAATATAATTTTTTAAGAGCCCATATGTATAGCTAAAGGCTATATAACAAGCAACAATGCCAGATAGGAGATACCTTCTTTTGAGTTTTTGGTCTGGGTGGCCCAGGGGACTCCCAGATAGTAACCCAGCATAGAACTGGGAAAATGAACAGCAGACCCTAATCTTAATCTAAAGGAATATTGACAACTGATTGCTGCTAGATGAGGAACAGCTGACCTTCCTAAAACAAAGACCTCTAGATAGGCTGACTAGGTTCACCAGATGGATAAGCAGTGGGGAATGGCTGGGGTGCCGACAACACAGCAGACAGTAGCAGGGATATCAGAGTATAAGGGCTCTAGTGGGGGAGGGAGGCTATGGGAGAGTGCCATCTGGGAAGTGGGTGTATAGTTGAATAAGATGGTTTTGGATGTTCTGTGTGATATACACACAAGAAAAAAATCAACAAATTTAAAGAAATGTATTATATTTGAGGAGGAAGCATAAAAGTTTACGTCATTAATTAGTAGAGGTGATGAATATTACCATTGAAATCTACCCGATGACTTTATCGACATACACAGGCACCAAGGATCCGAGTGCAAATGATTATGACTAGTAATAATCAGATACATACAGATTAGAGATGCATGCGCCAACATCTCAGTGTTAGTAGCAAAAACAATGAGTCTTTCTGTAAGAAACAGTATATTTTAGAATGAAATGGAGATCTTTTTTTGAGGGTTAAAAACTCATTCAATTTTATGTCTTACAGGGCTTATACTGAGTTCAATATTGTATAATTGTATTGATTCAACAGCGAACCTGGAAATTTTATAGCCACTCTGGAGGAGCTGTGTCTTTGCTCTGGAAACTGCTATTGGGCATGTTAAAGCTGTAATGATATGCTTCTTCTAAAAAATATATATATTAAAAAATGTAGGAAACAGGATATCTTGAAATGGAGATCTTCTTTAAAGGGTAAAAACTCATTCAATTTTATATCTTACAGGGTTTATACTGAGTTCAATATTGTCTAACTGTATTAATTCAACTATGAACCTAAAAATTTACAACCACTTTTGAAAGAGATACGTCCTTGCTCTGAAGTGTGTTACTGAATATGTTAAAGCTGTAATGAAATGCTTCTTCTAATTATGCGGTTATCAAATTTTTTAAAAATTAAAAA
>NW_008338715.1:11956686-11972309 GCF_000622305.1 Nannospalax galili | reverse complement strand
TTAAAAAAAATAATTCTTCAAAGCATAAAAATTTTCTCCTTAATGATTAATAGATGTGAAAAACATTACCATTGCAATCTACCAGATGACATTATATCTATGCTCAGATGCCAAGGAGCTCAGAAAATAACCGACTGTAACTAGTAATAATCAGATATATAGGTTAGAAATGCAGGTGCAAACATCTTAGTGTCAATTGCATTAAAATTTTTCTGTATGAAACTATATATTTTAATAATGAAATGGAGATCTTTTTTAAAGGTTAAAACCTCATTTAATTTTATGTCTTAAAAGGTTTATATTGAGTACAATGTTGTATAACTGTATTAATTAACTGTAAACCTAAAAATTTATAGCCAATTTTGAGAGATGCAACTTAGCTCTGGATATTGTTATTGACTATGCTAATGTTGTTGTCATGAAATGCTTCTTCTAATTATGTGGTTATTAAACAAATAATTAAAAAAACATAAAAATCAAAAAAATATTTTATTTATTTTTATTTTTTGTGTATGAGTGTATTGCCTGCACATATGTAAATGTACCCCTGTCATGCAATGCCCTTCAGAAGAAGGTGTCAGATTCCCCTGGAACTGAAATTACGGACGGTTGTTAGCCGCCATTTGGGTGATGGGAATTAAACCAAGGTTCTCTTCAAGAGCAATCAGTGCTCTTTACTGCTGAGCCATCTCTCCAGTCCTCTAGTAGGCATTTTTAAAATAACCTCCAGAAGGTTCCTATGGTGCCTTAGACCCTTATGAACCAAGCAAGCATTATTATTAATATTTTTCTTTGTTTGGTCTTTTTGAGACAAGCTCTCCCTGTAGCCCCAGCTGTCCTGGAACTTACTATGTGGACCAGGCTGGCCTTGAACTCACAGAGATCCACCTGCCTCTGCTTCCAGAGAGCTGGGATTAAAGGCATGTGCCACCATGCCTGGCCCTATTATTACTATTTTTATATGAAGCACATGGAGGGCCATGTTAGAAACTGGAGGGGACAGAGAATGTTTAGGACCCTTTGATAAAATACAATGAGCATGAGAGTATCTGCTCCTATGGAACCAACAGTTAAGTTGTCAAAACAGAATTCTAACAATTTAAAGATGGCTTTTGTTCATTTTTTTTTTTCTTTTGAGACAGGATCTTTTTGTTTATTGTTTTGTTTTGTTGAGATTGGGTCTCCTTGTAGTTCCAGTTGGCCTGGAACTTCCTGTGTAGACCAGGCAGGCCTCCATCTCACAGAAATTCTCCTACCTTTGCCTCCAGAGTGCTGGGATTAAAGGGGTGGGCCACCATGTGGCCTGACACGGGGTCTTATCTCCTATAAAGGAAGATAGCCCAACCTGACCTCCCAAACTAGCAGAGGATGACCTTGAACTCCTGATTTTTCTGCTTCCACCTCCCAAGTGCTGGCATTAAAAGCCTATACCACATTTGTGGCTTTAAAGATGTTAATTAATTAGCTTTTTAATTTTTAAGAATTACTTCTATTTTTGAGAGAGAGAGAGAGAGAGAGAGAGAGAGAGAGAGAGAATGAGAATGTGTGTATACTTGAATGCCAGGGCACACATGTAGAGGTCAGAAGACATGGGTCTGTCCTACTGCCATGTAAATTCTGGGGACTAAACTTAGGTTGTCAGGCTTGGTGGCAAGAACCTTTACATGCTCAGCCATCTCACCAGCCTGGCTTTTTTTTTTTTTTTGAGAGAAACGTTTCCTTTTGGGCAAGCTGGCTTTGAACTTATTATGTAGCCAAGGATGACCTTGAACTGATCCTCCTGCCTCTACTTCCTGGGTTACAGGTGTGTGCTACCACCTTTTAATTGACTTTATTTCCCATTCTAGAATAGAGCAATACATCTTTCCATGAAATAGAGGAACAGGCTGACTTTGTAGACAGAGAAGGGCTGAAGAAAGCAGAAAGAGAACGGAAGGCAGAAGTCCCTCTCCTCATGACACGGTGAGAGGCAACAGAAAAGTAGTGGATTGGTTAACACCACGTTACCCTGTTACCCTCTTTGTTGTAAAGACCAATGCAGAAGAAATTTCATTATTGATACTGACTGAACTGATCTCTTTGGGAAATTTGGCTGCCATTTCTTTAATCCTGATTTCTCAGGTCACAGAAACAATTTAGCTTTAATTTTGTGTTAGAATCCTAGCACTAATGATGATGATGATGATGATGGTGATGATGACTCAGATTAGTTACTTTTCTGTTGCTGTGAAAAAACACCATGACAACACAACTTAAAGAAGGAAAAATTTAGCTGGGTGTGTACGCCTTTAATCCCAGCACTGGGAAGGCAGAGGCCAGAGGATCTTTGTGAGTTCAAGACCAGCCTGGTCTACATAGTGAGTTCCAGGCCAGTTGGGGCTACAGGACCCTGTCTCAAAAAAAAAAAAAAAAAAAAGGGAAGGAAAAGTTTATTGGTTTGTGTTTCCAAAATCCATCATGGTGGGGAGGCATGGCAGGAGGCAGCAGGAACAGAAAGGTGAGTGCTCACATCTTCAAGCAGGCACAGGAAGCAGAGAGGCAACCTGGAAGTAGGGCAAGGCTATGTACTCTCAAAGCCCACCCTCAGTGACGAGCTTCCTCCAGCAAGACCACACTTCCTAAAGGTTCCAATGACCTTCCCCAAACAGCGCCACCAACTGACCAAGTGTTCAAATACTTGAGCCCATGGGGACACTTCTCATTCAAATGACCACAGTGATAATAATGATAGTGATGATGATGATGGCGGTAGTGATGATGACAATAGTGATGACGATGGTGGTGGTGATGATGATGCATGTGATAGAGACTGGATCCAGGGCCTACACATGCTAGGCAAGCACTCTACCACCAAACTGCATTCCCAACCCTTGGCTTTTTGAGTCTTTCTACATAGCTCAGACTGCTCTTGAGCTTGAAATCCTCCTGCCTTTGCTGGGGTTGCAGGTGTGTGCCACTATACCTAGATCTCAATTTAGATATTTAGTCTGTTACATCCCAGTGTAGGAGCCTAACCCAAAACAGTACCTCCTGGAATTTTTATTTAACAAAATGAAAGAAACAAGGTGATCCTGGTGCAACAGTAAAATGCTTACTGAGCACTTGCTGTGTGCCAGGCACTGGTGTGTTTCCTCATTGGCATTCAGGTCATCTTACAGAAGAGGAACCTGAGGCACAAGTAGATTAAGTAGCAAGTCACATCTAGTAAGCAGCAGATGGATCTCAGCCCCAGCATCTGACCTATAGCAAGCACTTCTGACAGGCACACTGACTCCTAATGATCTGCAAATAGCACTCATGCAAATATAAGCCACAGAGAGGTAAGAAAATTGCTATGGGGATGGTTCAGCCAAGAGGGTGGGAAGACTCTCTGAAAGAATGGCATGGAGCTGAACTTTGAAGGCTTAGGGAAAAAATGTCAAGTAAGGAAGAATAGCTTCCTGAAGGCCTTGCCCTATCCTCCCATTCCTGCCAGGGGAACCCCTGCTCTGGATTCACTATGTATACAGTCCTTAGTAAAATTTACATTGTTGCCAGCATATCTATCTTTGTTGTTAAATATAAACTTTTTTTTTCTGACCATGGTGGTGCACACCTGTATTCATAGCACTCCAGGGATTTAGAGTTTGAGGCTAGCCTGAGTCACACAGTGAGACTCTGCTTCAACTGACCCCCAACACAAAGGAACAGCCAACAACAAACAAACAAACAAACAAACAAACAAAAACAGACTGGAGAATTAAGGAGGAAAGCAATGCCTTAGTTCAATCTGTAGCACAAACAAAACAAAACACCCAAACCCAAACAACAATTTAAAAAAAAAACAAAATTTAAGCCCAGCATGGTAACTCACACCTGAAATTTCAGAACTCTGGATGCAGAGGTAAGGGGGACTGGGGAGCCATGATTTCAAAGCCAGCCTGGGCTAGAGTGTGAGATCCTGTTTAAATGAACAAAGGATATGCATTTAAGCTTTTCTTTTTAGATTGTGTAGCCTAGACTGGCATTAACTCACTTTATAGACTAAGCTGACCTTAAACTTAGGGAGATACTCTGCCTCGTGAGCTCTGGGGTTGTAGGCATGAGCTACCACATCTATCTTATTCTAGCTCTTTGAGAACAGAGACCTGGCTGGATGTCTTTATAACCAGAGCATCCAGGAAACCCTTAAGTTTACTGATGTGACCTACAACCAATCAACAATGTTTTTTTGAAGTTAGATATATCACACATGAAAATAATTGTATTTGATTTAAAATAGCAGCTGCCCTGCCAACATGCACATTTGTATAGTGCTAAGGTATGTTGAATATGAGGCTCATGATTTGAATCATACTTCTGTGGCTAACTCAGAGGATTCCTGGAGTTAGAGGACATCTCTTAAAGGCATATACCAAGGAGGGTCAGTGCTCTCTGTGTCTGAAAATGAACGTGGCATTTGAAATGAAGATAACAAGGAATCCTGTTTTTGCCTCATTCCTGTTCTTTGCGGCCTGACTTTACTGCCACATAGGGGACACCTGATCTCATTAGTCCAGCAGGAAACAGAGAGCCTTGCTTGTTGTTTGGCTGCTGTGTGATGGGCCTGACAGCAGAGGGAAATTAAGTTGTCCAAGAGAAGCTAAACAGCTTATGAAATGCACAGGATGACGGGTGCCTAGTGATGAACATGTTCTCAGAACTCTTCCCAGGAACACTATTCCCCATGTGATCAAATGTTCTCACTGTGACTGAAGTATCAGAATAATTGAAGTATCCTCTTTCTCCCACAGAGGTTATTGGCTGTAGGATTGAGTCAGCTGCTGCACCAGGCCTAAACAGCTCCCCAGAAAACAATAAGCCTCAGAGACCAGCTGAAGAAAAGAGCTCACTTTCTGGATGACATTAGGGCATTAGGGGCCTCCCAGGGAAGTGGAGGGCTATTTGATTATTTTTATTTTATTTTATATTTTTTTTGTCTTTTTGAGACAGGGTCTCCCTGTAGCCCCAGCTGTCCTGGAACTCACTATGTAGACCAGGCTGGCCTTGAACTCACAGACATCCGTCTGCCTCTGCCTCCCTAGTGCTGGGATTAAAGGTGTGTACCATCACGCCTGGCTGATTATTTTTATTTTGATCTTATTTTATAAGGTATTTATTTGTTTGTCTGTTTTTTTTTTTCTTTTTTTGTGATAGTCCCCCAGTAGCTCCAGAAGACTAGGAACTCTCTATCTCTCTATGTAGACCGGACTGGCCTCCATTTCACTGAGATTTGTGTATCTCTACCTTCTGAGTGCTGGAATTAAAGGTGTGCACCAACACACCCAGCTTATTTTATTTATTTTTATTTAAATTAAATTTAATTTTTTTGGTCTTTTTGAGACAGAGTCTCCCTAGAGCCCCAGCTGGCCTGGAACTTACTATGTAGACCAGGCTGGCCTTGAACTAACAGAGATCTTCCTGCCTCTGCCTCCCAAGTGCTGGGACTACAGGCATGTGCCACCATGCTTGGCCTTATTTGATTTATTTTTATTGTATGTGTATAAGTTTTTTGCCTGCATGTAAATGTAGCACCTGCATGTCTGGTGCCCTCAGAGGTCTGAAGAGGGCATCAGATCCCTTGGAACTCGAGTTACAGTCGGTTGTGAGCTGCCTGCCTCTCACAAAGATCTGCCTGCCTCTGCCTCCCGAGTGATGGAGTATTGTATTATTTTTAAAAATTCATTTTCGGGGCTGGAGAGATGGCTCAATGGTTAAGAGCTCTGACTGCTCTTGCAGAGGACCTGGGTTCGATTCCCAGCACCCACATGGCGGCTATGAACCTTCCTTAACTCCAATTCCAGAGGAATCTGAAGCCCTCTTCTGACCTCCTTGGAATTACATGACATGGGTGCACTCACATACATGCAGGCAATACACTCATACACACAAAATAAAAATAATAAAATAAAATAAAATAATTCGTTTTCTTCGCCGGGCGTGGTGGCGCTTGCTTGTAGTCCCAGCACTTGGGAGGCAGAGGTAGGCAGATCCTTGTGAGTTTGAGGCCAGCCTGGTCTATACAGTGAGTTCCAGGACAGCTGGGACTACAGGGAAACCTGTCTCAAAAAGACAAAAAAAAAATTCATTTTCTTCAACAGGCATGGAGGCACATGCTTATTATCCCAGAACATCAGAAGTTAAGCCAGGAGGATTGTGATTGAACCACATGTGGAGACCTTGTGTCAAAAAAAAAAAAAAAAAAAAAAAAAAAAAGGCCACGTGTGGTGGCGCACACCTTTAATCCCAGCACTTGGGAGGCACAGGATCTCTGTGAGTTTGAGGCCAGCCTGGTCTCCATAGTGAATCCGGGACAGCTGGGGCTACAGGAACTAAGTTATGTTCTTTGTTAACAGGAACGCTCTTTGGACGGACCCTGACAGTTATCTAAGACTTCTCATTCACAGATAAGTTTGATGCTTCCTCTCTCTGCAGCTTGGTTCTTCCCTTAGGTGCCACTACACCTGATTTTTGTTTGCTTGCGTTTTAGTTATGTGTAGGTCTGTATGTGTGTGTGTGTGTGTGTGTGTGTGTGTGTGTGTGTGTATGTACATATGAGTGCAGAGGCCTGCTGAGGCCAGAGCCATCAGATTCCCTGAAACTAGAGTTATAGGCAATTGTGAGCTACCCCATGTGGTTATTGGGAGCCGAAGTCCTTTACAAGAACAATTTGAGGCCAGGTGTGGTTGGACATGCCTTTAATCCCAGCACTCCGGGAGGTGGAGAGAGGTGGATCTTTGTGGGATGGAGGACAGCTTAGTCTGTATAGTGAGTTCCTGGCCAGCGGGGGCTACAGACAGACACTATCTCAAAAACAAAACAAAACAAAACAAAATAAAACCGCCCCCCCCGCCCCAAACCTAAATCAAAGCAAAACAAACAAACAAAAAATATGAGCTCTAGCTCTTAGTCACTGAGCTATCTCTTCAGCCCATTTTTTGTTTTTTGGAACAAGGCCCTATATGTGATGCTGGCTGGCCTCGTATTGGCTATGTAGCCCAGGCTGACCTCAAACTCCCAGCAATCCTCCTTCCTCAGCCTCCTGAGTGCTTGAATTACAGGTATGAATCCCAACACCCTGCCTGAAGAGAGGCTTTAAATCTGAAATGCAAAGAGGGCCTAGCAAGATGGCTCAGAGGGTAAAGGTGCCTGCTACCAAGACTGCCTACCTGAGTTTGATCCCCAGAATCCAGACGTAGAAGGGGAATCAACTTCTGCAAGTGGTACTCTGACCTCTGAGTGCATTGTAGCACATGTACATGTGTACTAGCACACACACATGCATACGCTCATACCACAATAATTATAATAATATAATTTAAAAATTTTAATATGAAGTTTGGAAAGGTAGCTGTGAAAAGGTGAGAGATACAAGTTGTCAGACAGAAGGAAAATGCAGATCTGAGGAGCCAGAGAGTAAGATATCAGCAGGAAAAGATAAGTGTGCAGTGTCCTGAAATGACTTTGGAGGGCCACGGTCAGTTTTCAGCTAGAGGGCAAGGGGTGGAACTTAGTACCAGAGCTCAAGCTTAGCATGTGAGCGGTCCTGTGTTCAACCCACAATGCACGAGCTCACACACAGTTAGCGAAAAGCCATTAAAGGTGCTGAAGCAGGAAGTGGCCTTGCTGCCTGTGAGATGGCTAAAATTTTTGTTTGTTTGCTTTTTTTTGGCAGGGATGGGTGGGTGTCTTTTTGAAACAGGGTCTCTTTGTGGTCCCAGCTGGCCTGGAACTTGGCTATGTAGACCTGGCTGGCCTCCATCTCATAGAGATCTGCCTGCTTCCGTCTCCTGAGTACTAGGATTAAAGGTGTGTGCTATGCCTGGCTGTTTGTTTTTTGAGACAAGGTTTCAGGTAATCCAGGCTAGTTTCAAATTCAACATATAGCCAAGAATGACCTTGAACTCCGGATTCTCCTAATTCTACCTCCAAGGTGCTGGGATTTAGGCATGAGCCACCAGGCTTGGCTTAGAATGGCTAAAATTAAATGAAGACAAATATGAGGGGCTGGCAAAGATACAGAGAAATGCAATACTCCTACACTTGTTGCTTGTAAGAGTGGAAATTTGTTCAACTACTTGGGAAATTGGCAATATCTACTGAAGTGTGCAAACTCTACAGTCTAGCATTTCCATTGGATACATGTTTACCAAAGACAATAATAAGAACTTCTGTTCAAGAAAAAGGAAGAAGAATGTCCATAACAGTATTCATCATGATAGTTAAAAAGTGGAAGCTACTCAAATGTCCATTAAGAGTAGTATGGTGGGGCTGGAGAGTTGGTTCAGCAGTTAAGACCACTAACTGCTCTTGCAGAGGACCCGGGTTCCATCCCAACACCCACATGGCAGCTAACAACTATCTGTAGCTCCAATTCCAGGGGAATTCTACTCCTTCTTCTGACTTCTTCAGGCTTTGCAAGACATGAGTACATTTTCATACATGCAGGCATTATGCTTATGCCCATAAGAAATAAAAAGAAGAAATAAAATAATAAAAAAGAATAGAATGGTAAATTTAAATTGTGCTGAATTCATACAATGGAATACTAGCCAGACATGAAAATAACCTGCAAGAATAAACAATAACACGGGTAAATTTCATTGGCAAAATGCTGAGTAAAAGGAGCCAGACAGAGAAGAGT
Source organism: Nannospalax galili (assembly GCF_000622305.1). Classification (NCBI taxonomy): domain Eukaryota; kingdom Metazoa; phylum Chordata; class Mammalia; order Rodentia; family Spalacidae; genus Nannospalax; species Nannospalax galili. The sequence goes on along the minus strand of NW_008338715.1, from coordinate 11,963,647 downwards.
CCACACTGGATGGTTCTGTTGGCACACAGTCGTAAGTCAGTCAAAACCAAAGCACGATGTTGGGAGTTAGAGAAATGGTACCCTTGGGAGGCAGGTGGTCTGGAAGGGACATGGGGGGACTTGGGAGATACCGTGTCCCAAGTTTGCTTTTTTCCTTCTGTAACTCTGGTTGATCTGGAACTCTCTGTGTAGCCCAGGTTGGTCTCTAATTCATGACAATCCTCTTGCCTCAACCTATGAACTGTTAGGATTTCAGGTATGGGCCATTATGCCTGCCTTGTATTTCCTGTACTGATCAGAGGGTCATATGAGTGAGTTCAAGTTAAAAAAGAAAAAGTTACTGAAGTAAACACAACTGTGTTCTAAGTATATATATGTGATTAGATAACCATACTAAAGATAGAACCCAGTGCCTCCCTCTTTCCTCTCTTTCTTCCTTTCCCTTCCTTCCTCCCTGGCAGGTCTTATGTACCCCAGGCTAGCTTCAAACTCACTATATAGCCAAAAATGACACTGAACTTCTGATTCTCCTCCCTCCACCTCCCAAGTGCTGGTATCACAGGTTTGAGACACCATTCCAGGTTTTATATATTATATTTGAATAACATAATTTGCATACAGTCAGGGCTTACATTTAATGAAATGTAACACCCTGACTGCTGTGCAGAGAATGGATTAGCAGCAGGCAGGACTGAATATAGTAAAGCAAGGGAGGAGACTGGAATGCCCCTGGTGGGGGATGCTCTTGGACTAGTAGATGTACCTGAGGCATGCTTGCAGGGTAAAATGAACAACTCACCATTGGACGGAAGAGAGAAGAACAAAGGGAACTTCAGGGGAGAAAATGAAAAACTACTCTGACAGAATCTCTATAGCTTTGCCATCCTAAAATCAACCATCTGGAAAAGGGGTCTCGCCTCCATCTTTTCCTTTTTAGGTCTGGACCTATCAAGGAAGCCTCACCATCACACCTGTAGCAGCGCTAAGGCTGGGTTGCACTCTTCTCTCGGTCAGAAAGTGATGAATTCCCATCCCCTGCTCTTCAGTCACAGTGTAGCAATGTTGATTTTTGTTGTTTTTGTCTTTTTGAGACAGGGTCTCCCTGTAGCCACAGGTGGTCTGGCACTTGTTAAATAGTCCAGGTTGGCCTTGATCTCACAGAGATCTGCCTGCCTCTGCCTCCTGAGAACTGGGATTAAAGGTGTGCACCACCACGCCCTGCAAATGTTGACTATTTGTTCCCCTAGGTGTGTGTGGGAGGGTATTGAGGAGGGAGTAAGGGTGGGTAGGTGGTGGGTGGGAGGTGGGAATTGGGAGCCGTGGAGTTAGGGGGAGGAGGAAAGAATTAAGAAATACCAACCAGCAAATACAAAAGAGAATAGGTTGGTAGAGTACCTTGGGCTCCATCCCCAGCATAAAACTGAGCATGCCTGTAATCCCAATCCTCCAGAGACAGAAACAGAAGTTGGAGATCATCCTTAGTTGCATGGTGAGTTCCTGGCCAGCCTGGGCGACATGAAGTTCTCTCTCAAAATTTTTATTTTAACTTTATTTATTATTTTTATTTTATGTGTATGCGTGTATTGCCTGCATGAAGGTAAGTGCACCCTTGTCATGCAATGCCCTCAGAGGTCAGAAGAGACTGTCGGATCCCCTGGGACTGGGGTTACGGACAGTTGTAGTTGTTAGCTGCCATGTGGGTGCTGGGATTGGAATCTGGGTCTTCTGCAAGAACAATCAGTGTTCTTAACCACTGAGCCATCTCTCCAGCCCCCTCCCCCCAAAGTTTTGTTGTTGTTTTGGACTAAGCTCTTGAAAAGACTGGGCAAAAAAGAATAACAAAAAAACAAAAAAAAAAAAACCAAAATAGAGTCACTCACATTAAAGCTCTCAGTCATCAAGGTTAAACTAAGCTGTCTAAAAGGCTTTCCGAGAAGTGAGGATTGGTGATATGGCTGCTTTTTCCAAACAGGCGATTTGAATGAGTGAGGATCTGCTTTGATCTGCACACAAAAGAAGCAACCTGAACTAACACGGAAGAAACTACTCAGGTATTTTTCCTGTTCTCTCTCCTTGTCTATATCTTAGAAGGAAAGTCATTTTGAAAGCAGGACTCTGTTTTGTTTTTGTTTTTATTTTTGCTTTCTCCAAGCCTATCTCTGTCCATAAAACCAACTTTCTTGCTCTGACTATTAGAATACTCAGGTTGTTTTTTGATCCAAGTGTTGTTTGATTCTACAATGGAAAATAAAGCTAATTAAGATCATGAAACCAAAGCCAGGCATGGTGGGGCACACCTTTAATCCCAGCACTCGGGAGGCAGAGGCAGGCAGATTGTTGTGAGTTCAAGGCCAGCCTGGTCTACATAGTAAGTTCAGGTCAGCTGGGACTACAGGGAGACCCTGTCTCAAAAAGACAAAAAAAAAAAAAAGATCATGAAACTAATTTAGTGTAATTTTCCATTTGACAAGCATTTCCTGAGTTGTCTAGGTTCTGATCCAAACAGAATTATGGAGAGAACCACGTGGAACTCCAGGGTGCAGGCAGAGGTGTTCAGGGTAGGGCTGGAAACAGTGGACTTCGCAGCCTCTGACAATAATTCTAGAACTAAGTTGAGTTTATAATAAAGCAGACCACTGTTCATGTGTGTGCAGGGCTGTTGGATCTGAGTTTCAAAGGGGTCTCCGATAGTGTGGTGGAGAGTGATTGGGGCACAGAAGACTGGCATTAAGCAAAGCAGTTAGGAGGCTACGACCAAGGTCACAGATGAAGAGGTATTGAAATAAGGCCCCAGAGACAAGAAGGAAGGGAAAGATGATGTCAAGACTCAGGAAGTGAGTCAGAGTGTGTGTTGGGGGGAGGGGGAGGGGGGAGGGTCAGGCACACAGATGGTGGGAGGGAGGTGGGCTGGGCTAGGTGCAAAGACTGCAGAGACCTTGGGATGTGACACCAAAAATGAATGTATGGCATAGAGGACAAGAAACAGGGTTAGAGCTCGAATGAGATTAACTGGCTCCTTTTTACCTGGTGAGAGCTTATCTCCTCCTTCCAGAAAGAGTCCTCATTGTTCAAGCCAATGGGCAACCTGCCTGCCTCAAGTAACTGACTGTCCTATTTCTTTTCTATTTGATAACGATTAGTTTCTCTCTTTTTTGTATGGTGTTTTGAGACAGGGTCTTACTATGTAGCCCAGGCTGGCTTGGTGCTCAAAGGAATCCTCCTTTCTCAGCCTCCTGAGTGGTGGGATTACAGGTGTGTGTTGTCATACTTGGCTAATGGTTAGTTTCTTAACGACTAAATTTTAAACATCTGGGAAATAACTTTCTGTTTCTTGTTATCACTTTGATATGTTCCTGGCCACCTAAGCACTCAGGCTGGCATACAGAAACTCTTCAGTCGTATACCTTGAGTTTAGTGGCATTTTTACGTAAGAAGCATAACACTGGAAAGTAGGTGCAGGATGATGGGAGTCCAGTCTGCACAGTTTAGGGAAGAACAGGCAGATTTTACTTCTCAGTTCCTTGGTGATTATTCCCATTGTGTCTGAGAAGTCATTTCCAATGGTAAAGAATATGTCAATGTCTTAGGGAAACATCACTGCTGGGGGCTAGAGGGTCCTATTCCCCACCACTGCCTGATACTAATAGCAGCTTTAGTAACCTGGTCTGTGTCCCTAAGTGGGGATGTGCACTGCCCTTTTCTGTCAGAGGCTGAGGAGCACTGGATAAATGAGCATTTTGGGCAATGCTGTGGGAGCAAGAGAAATGGCAGTGGAAATAGGTGGCCTTCAAAAATGCAATAGGAAAATGGAACTGACGGGAAGGAGTCCACACTTAATTGATCTCCCCGGATTAAGAAAATCTTAGTATGATTCAGATAATTATTTTCCATCTAACCTTGGAATAATGTGTAGACTCAGTTGGTGTTTATCCTCTGGATGGAGTATGTGATCATACATGTGATCTAAGTATGAACTGTTCAACAGGTAGCTTTGGAATGAAGTTTGTAATGGTCAGGGAAAGGGCCATGAGTCTTATTATTTTTATTTTTGGAGGTGCTGGGGAACCAATCCCAGCTAAACAAACACTGTACTCAAGTCATTCCCTCACCCCATGCATTTCGACCAGTCATCTCAGTGTCACCTTGCTTCAGACTAAGCCATCAGATAAGGTTTTCCTTTGTCTTCCAGGTAGGGCAGGGCAGAGAACTACTGAGTCTCCAATTCCACTTTCTCTGGTTTTATTGGTAGCTTTAGGAAAAGCAAATAACATTCAGGCAGATAAGATAACCTCCCTGAAGTGTGAGCGTGAAGTTTGGAATTGTCTTTAATTTCAAACTACTTTGAACTTCATTTGAATGCCAAGGACAAAACTTAAGCACATAATTAAGTAATACGGATACTCAATATGCAGAATAAGGATATTATGTGATTTTTTTCGTGGCTACTGGATAGGTATCGGGCTAAACCATATGAATTATTGATGTTCAGCTTTTTTTTATTTTGAGCAGTTGCATATGATAAGTTGGATTCTGTCACTGGAGAATTCAAGAAAAATTTCGGGAAATCTTTTCTAAAAATTTATTTGTTATTATTGTGTATGCGTTATATTGTGTGGATAGGGGTAGGGGACTCAAGTGACACAGGACATGTGAAGGTCAGAAGACTCTAATGGAGTTGGGTCTTTCCTTTCACCTTTACATGGGTTCCAGAGATTGAACTCAGAGTGTCAGGCTTGCATGACTAGCACCTTTATCCTCCGAGTCATCTTGCCACCCCTCATAAGAATCTTTGGCAGTGTTATTTTAGTTATTTATTATACTTTGTGCATGCAGTAATCTGGTAGGTCTCAAGGAGTATGGGAGCAAATCTTTAATATACTTCATGCATTTTTCCAGTGAAAACATCTCATTGCACACTCATTTAGGGGAAGATGCCTTAGTGTGAAAACTGAGTGCAAAGCTTGAAGCCATCACAATCATGGCTAAAGTTGGTTGGGATCAAAATAGGTATTAGGAGGCAGGCATAGTGAGTCATGCCTGTAACCTCAGCGCTTGGGAGAGCAGGACAGGAGGATCAGCCAGACGTCCTGGCCAACCTAGGCTACAGTGTGAGACCCTATCTCAAGCAAACAAATAAAAGTGAAATAAATAAAAATATGCATTAGACCTGAACTGTCAACTTGGCATGAATGTGTCTGCCAGGTGTGACTGGTGTCTATAATGACATGACTTAACCAGCAAATCTTGGGCTGGGGATATAGCTCAGTTGGTGGAAGATTTGTGTGGAACCTGTAAAGCCCTAGGTTCAATCTCCAGTACTATAGCCACAAAAGTAGTTGGATAAAATGCCGTGCTTCAGTTGACCTTCAGGTTTCCAAGTAAGCAAAATGGCTAACTCATGATAATATTAATACCAGTTTTCCACAGAGCCACCATGGAAAACTATTTGATAAGATTAAGTCTTCCTTAATGTCTGAACTTTTGTTTCGGTTTTTAATAAAAACTTGATTTCATTTTTATTTATTTGCATGCACGTGTGCACGTGTGTGTGTGTGTGTGTGTGTGTGTGTGTGTTGGAGGGGTGCACAGGTGTCACTTCATGTGTGTGGAGGTCAGTAGGCAACTTTAGGGAGTAGAGTCTCTCTTTCTACCATGTGGGTTCGGGGGGTTGAACTCAGGTTGTCAGGCAAGTGTCTTTACCTGCCAAGCCTTCTGACCTGGCCAGCCCTGCCCTGCCTGAGATTCTGGAATGTTATTTCTATGGAAGGGCTTCTAGAGGTTAAGTCTTTTAGTTCCACAATATGGGACAATCTGACAAGACACAGTTTTAGTGGTAGTAAGTGTGCTCTTCCTCACCAGCAGCTGAGGTTTTTGTTTGAATGCTTGAGAATCTAGCAATTGGTGCAGATTGAACATTGTCAGGCTCTAAGATTTCAAGTCCTGAGGTACCATGTTCAGTCCCTGGGGTCCTGTTGGCTTTCATGTCTGCTGCAAAGTTCACTTGGCAAAAGCTGCAGGGTCTCGGCACTCCTGGAGGAAGTGCATGGCCTCTGTTTCCTCACTCTTTGTATATGCCTTTCCTTCTCGGGGGTGGTCTCCCTTTGGCCTTTCTTCCCTATTGAATCCTTACTCTTCAAGGCAGCCTTCCACAGCATTGTAGCCTGAGTGAGCCCTGATTCTGTGACTCTATCTTTTTATTCAGAGCCTGGCACGTGGGAGAGCTGGAAATTGTCCGGAGTTGGTCAAAAATTGCATTATTCTCTCTTCCTCCATGCAGCACTTAGCCTCAAACCTTAGTGACCCGAGGATGAATCCAAACACAATTCTTTTTTTTTTTAATTTTTAAAAAATATTTTATTGCCGGGCATGGTGACACACACCTTTAATCCTAGCACTTGAGAGGCAGAGGCAGGCGGATCTGTGTGAGTTCAAGGCCAGCCTGTTCTACATAGTGAGTTCCAGGACAGCTGGGCCTACAGGGAGACCCTGTCTCAAAAAAAACAACAAAAAATATTTTATTATTTTTATTTTATGTGTATGAGTGAATTGCCTGCATGTATGTAAGTGCACCCATGTCATGCAATGCTGTGAAGGTCAGAAGAGGGCTTCGGATTCCCCTGGAACTGGAGTTAAGGACTGGGACTCGAACCTAGGTCCTCTCTGCAAGAGCAGTCAGTGCTTTTAACTGCTGACCCATCTCTCCAGCCCTCAAAACACAGTTCTACTTTCAGATGGAACCTTAGGATTGCTGAGGACTAGACCAGAACTAAACCAGCTTCTAAGAGTGACCAGAAGACTTAGGCAAGGAAGACGCTGTGACCTCATTCCTTCTAGAACATTTTGGAACTCTTGGCTTGATTCCAGGCAACAGTCAGGGTGGATTTAGATTCTGAGCTGGCCTCTCGCACCCTCTAGTGGTTTCAAAAATCACAGCCTCGCAGAACCATAACTAAATCCAGAA
>NW_008338715.1:11915764-11956664 GCF_000622305.1 Nannospalax galili | reverse complement strand
CCGTGGAGAAACGGGACTTAACCTTTCAGCCGTCTGCTGTGCTATTAATTCACTTCATAAATACATTTGCAAAGCAATGAAACAATTAACAAACACATGCCATAGACGATTTGGACATCTTGTAGGATCTTTGAAGGACTTTTGGTATCTTATTTTGTTGTGCAAACTCAAATAAGCTGTAAGTACTCAGCAGATAATCGAAAATATGCCCTAATGAAAGGCGGTGCCTCAGTCATTGTCTGCCTGTGAAACATTAGCTCTTGGAGCTGGAGGACAGCACGAAGTCCTCTTATCTTCCCAAGATAACCCCACCCACAGGATGACAGTAAAGCATCAAATCTGGGGTCTTTTCCAGTTTGAGTGACAAAAATAAGAGCAAATACAGTACCCCCCCTTTTTTTTTGGTAATGTTGGGGATTGAACCTAGAGTTTTGAGCATGCTAGACAAGCACCAAAGCTCTGGATACCACCTCAGGGAAGATTCTTCCTTAGGTAAGATTTTCTGAGGCAGCTGCTGATGGTGGCCTTGCACATCACCCATCACCTGGGGACCACGTGGGGCATGCTATTTAATCAGGGCCTGGTTTGTTTTGTGTATGTCTCCCCTACCATAAGCTAAGCCCCATACAGCAGTTGTTATTTGTCCATGACAGGAACCTAGAGTCTAGCGCAGTTCTCGGCACGGGAGGTGTTAAACAAACATTTGTCAACTTCTAAGGGCCAGTGGGGTAAATGCTGAGGAGACAGGCCAAAGGTAAAACTGATATCCCTTTTTCCTTTTTTGAGACAGGGTCTCTCTCTAGCCTCAACTAGCTAGCCTAGAACTCGTTATGTAGACCAGGCTGGCCTTGATCTCACAGAGATAGGCCTGCCTCTGCCTCTTGAGAGCTAGGATTAAAGGTGTGTGCCACCACCCTTCGCTCTGATTTCCATCCTTACCCCAAGGCTTCAAGGGAAGTCATTACTCCAAAAGTTAGGCACCTAGGGACTCAAGGAGTAGCTTTGTGGAAGACTAAACTTAGTGACCATTTGGCCAGTTGCCTGTGTAGCCTCTTGAATATAGGGAGAGGAGACCAAGAGTTCACATGCTCAGTTCCTGAGTGAGCATAAGCCATCTCTCCTGGTCTGTGGTGTTGCATTTCTTTACCCAAGACTTGGTAGAGGATGGCCTAAGCTGCATGGATAGTTTTTGGCAGGATTGTCTTGGCAGGAGTGTTTGGTTACCTTGCTTCGTGAAGCAAATTGACCTTTCTGACAGCATACCTTTAAGGCATCAAAAGTCAAATAATATTAAATATGGTGGCTCTGGCCTGTAATCTCAGTACTAAGAAAGTAGGGGCAGCAGGAGAGTGAGTTGCAGGCCAGCTTAGGCTATATAGCCAGATGCAGTTTCAGGAAACTCAACTAGGGGCTAGAGAATTAATAACACTGGCTGCTCCTGCAGAAGACCCGGGTTCAGTTCCCAGCATCCACATGAGAGCTAACAACCACCTGTAACTCCAGTTCCATGGAATCTGATGTCTTCTTCTGATCACCGAGAGAGGGTACTCATTGCATGTATGTAGTGCACTTACATACATGCACACAAAACACTTATAAAAAGAGGCGGGCTGGAGAGATGGCTCAGTGGTTAAGAGCACTGGCTGCTTTTGCAGAGGACCTGAGTTTGGTTCCCAGGCCCCCCCCCCCCCCCAATGAGGTCTAACAACCGTCTGTAACTCTGGTTTCAGGGGATTCAACTTTCTCTTCTGACTTCTGAGGGCATTGCACGACATGGGTATACTTATACACATGCAGGCAGTAGACTTAGAAGAGGCTCTAAGTGTGCAAACTGAACAGAAAAAGGTCAGGCTGTGGGTATGAATCAGGACTGGGGGTGTGCTTCAGTAGCAAAGCCCTTACCTAGCATGCAAGAAGTCTGGGTTAGAACCCAACACTGCAAAAAATGACACAGAACCCAAAAACTGTAAAAGTTTTTGATCCTGGTATACATCTGTAGTCCCAATTACTTTACTCAGGAGGCTGAGGCAGGAAAGCTGCTTGAGCTGAAAAGCTAACAAGCAAGCAAGCAAGCATCCTGCCTCAATCTATATAATGAAGTAGAGAGAACCAATGTACACCTTTTTGTGTCTCTTCAGCCTTATTTTGGTGTCGCTTACTTTCTAAAGATCAAGGTGTCATCGTGGTGGTGCGTGCCTGTGATCTTAGCACTTGGGAGGCTAAAGCAGGGGAAGCAGTAGTTGGAGGTCAGTCTGGGTTACATATTGAGATTCTGTCTCAAAAGAAGAGGAGGAGGAAGAGGAGGAGGAGGAGGAAGAAGAAGAGGAGGAGGAGGAGGAGAGGAGGTAGTAGAAAACCCCAGCACTCGGGAGGCAGAGGCAGGTGGATCTTTGTGAGTTCAAGGCCAGCCTGGTCTACATAGTAAGTTCCAGGCCAGCTGGGGCTAGTAGATTGAGGAAGAAGAAGAAGAAGAAAAAGGAGGAGGAGGAGGAGGAGGAGGAGGAAGATAGCATTTTATTTCTGCCGTTTTCAAGAAGACAGGAGATAGTTAGACCTGGGTTGGTTGGGGCTTTGAGGAGCCGTCTGCTTTATTGTACTATAGACAATGGTCCCCATCTCCAAGGTGGTCTCACGATCCATGCCAGCTTCTGAAAATCAGTCACAAGTCTGCTTTCTGTTAGCAAAAAGACCTGACTGAGGAAAGCATATCCTTTACTTCGGAGGACACCTCTGGACAGTTTAACCCACAACTAATGCTTATATCCCATTGCCTAGAAGCTTTCTTCAAGACTATCAAACTGTAAGAGAGATGAAAAGAATGATTCTATCCAAGCAAGCAAACAAACAGACAAACAAACAAAACTTCAGGAACTATTACTGGAGAAGAAAGGAGAATGATTACTAGAGAAAAATTTTGTAACCTTTGTCCCTGGAACCAGGACTCTATTCTTTTGATCCTTAAGGGGAACCCTTTCTAGTCTCTCTAGTGAGCAAGGGGGTGGGAGTCACAGACATAAAGCTGGAATGAGTATCTTTAGGACAAACTCTGCCTTTCGGTCACTGGGTGATCTGAAATACAAGTGTAGGCTCAAATGTATATTTAAGAGTAGGAATGAGGGAAAGATGGTCCCATTTTGCTGGTCATAATAACTAAAGCTGTCAAGTTTCATAGCATTTTCAAAGTCTCATAAACACAAACCCACTTGATAAGTCTGGGTAGGACTTATCATGCTAAATCTGGATGGGAAGTACCGACTCCTTTTCAGATTCAAACAACCTTCTTTGTGTGGATGCAGAGGGGACATTGAATATTCAGGAGATAAAGATTCCTGATTCTTTCTCAGTGTCCTCTTTGGAAAATACTGAAATTGCCAAACTTTCTGTCTTAGATTTTTTTCTCATTATGTTCCTTCTTTTCTAAATGTATCATGTTTAAAAGTGCTCTCATTATTTTTCTTCCCAAATTTGTTCCTGGCTGCCCCACCCCCAACTGAGCCAGAGGTACCAGCAGTGGCCTAAGCCTGGAACCTCACTCTCCCTCACAGTACTGGGGTATTAAGCTGGCTCCAGCATTGCTTACACTATGCATTGCAACTTTGTTTGCTCTACTGTTTCTTTAGCCCTAGCAAGAAAGTAGGGCTGTATCCTTCCTACTTGACACACGCCTTTGGGTGTCTTGTGGCTTGGTAAGAATCTATTGTACTGATTTATAGTACATAAATTTGAATATAAGCCACATTGTTTATTTTGGATATTTTTTCTTCTCTGAGACAGTCCTGTGGGTTCTGTGAGGTTATCCCATTTAATGGGTGAGCAAAGAGCATAGGTTCTGCTGGCTTTGCACTTCACAATGTCTGTCTTCGAAGGGCTCAGGGGAGCAAGAAAACCAACCACCTCACAGGGCTCTGCTGCACTCCTGGGACTTGAAGAGGACAAGGCTCTCTCTTCAGTGAGGCTGACCTAAGCGAAGCCAGCCCTCCTCTTCCCAAGCCACAGCTGTGTGCTGGAAAGCTGGATGACTGAGGCCCCTAATGAAGAGCAGACCTCCCAATTGCCTCCTTCCCTCCCCCACCTCACACATGGCTTTTCAAATTAAAAGTAACTAAAACTGAAGGCCTAAGAAGAGGGAGAGGGTAGGTAGGGCAGCTCTATCCATAGAAAGAGGGAAAGGGCGTCAGAAGGCCAGATTCTGAAAGGTCCAGTCCTGCTATATCTGTCCAGGGCTCAGAGGGGTGTATGGGACTTCGGCTGGGCTGTCCTACAGGACAAGCTGTGGTCCTCAATTAGAGCCAGACCCAGGTGATTGTATTAGGAACCCTAGAGAGAGTGTCCCGCCTGGGACATAGGGAACTGCTTTCCTGCTGCTCTAGGGAGAGAACCCTAGAAACTCAGAGACACCGAAGAGGAGGTCGGCAGAGTCCTGCAGAGGGGGCAAGAGCCAGTCCAAGTTACATAGGCCCCCTTTCTTTCCCAAGATTGGGCTTCCTTCCTCTCTGTGGTGGCATCTTCGGGTTGGGATGGAGCCCTGCTCTCTTTCCCCTCAGGGACTAGACCTCTGTTCCCCACGTCTTGAGCCAGCTCCAGTCCTTCCAGGCCCAAGGAGGCACCTCCTCCAGACTCAGTCAGGAGTTAAAGGAGCTGGGAGAAGGGGCAGGCAGAAGCATTTTCTTTTGCCAAAACCAAATGGCCCTTTATTTTCAAACCAAGAAGCCAGAAACACCCACTGCATGTGTTGGGGCCTTTCGCTTTATTTGAAAGGTATTCATTCACGAGTTTGTTTAAATGTGATTTAACAGCTGGCGAATTTGGTAACTGTTAGATCTTCATCCGAAGGACCTTCAGAATTCTTCAAGAAGGAAGGTAGTGCTGGGGGGCGGAGCCTGGGAGCGTTGGAAAAGACCTGGCATGCTGTGCTGTCGCGGGACGCACCCACAAAAACCAGAGGTGCACCAGCTCCAGAACTGCCGGGCACTTTCACTCTGGGATGCGGGGCTGGGCAGGATTTGGCTTTCTTCAGTGACCATTTTGATGTGGTTGTCAACAGCTCACGGGATCCTCTCTTGAACGTTAAGTCATTTACTGCACCTCCTAGCATCTAATTTCTTGTCTTCTTCAGGCCTTGAGGCATAAGGCCAGTCCGGGAAAGTCGGCCCTTCCCATCCCTTGCTGGGCCGCCTTTTTCTTGGGTCTCAGCTGCCTGGATTCCAGGTTTTGTGAGAAAATCCCCATTCTTAACTCCAAGGAAAAAGGCCTAAGAGGTTGGAAACAATCCGAGTGCAGCTTTGAGTTCTGTTCCTGCAGCCCAAGCAGGCGAAGGGCACTCTTGAAAAGTCACAGAGTGGCCTGGTCCCTGCACCGCATCCGGGACAGAAGCTCAGGAAGAGGAGAAACGACCTCGCAGCCCTCCTGACCAGGCAGTGGCTTTTGCCCACTGAGCCTCTGGGACCACCCAGGACCCGGGGCGTCGAGGGAGCAATCTGGAGGGATCTTAGAACAACAGTGCAAGAGCTGGGCTCACCCCCTCCCTCTGTTGTCCGGGACTGAGTGACGGGCGCAGACCCGACCTCTCCAGCAGCCCCGGAGAGTGGAGGGCGGAAAACGCGATTCAAACTCGCCTATGAGCTGTGGGAGGGGCGGGGGCAGGACCCGGTTTAAGAAACCAACCTCCCGAGTTCACAGGCCTTCTGCTCCGAGGTGGCTCCAGACCCCTGCGTTTATTTTGCTTTTGCAGGAGAGGTAATAGATGAGGATCTCTTCCTTTCCTGGGTCCAGACTCCGAGAAATCTTCCCCTAACCCATTTGTTAGTCTGTGCCACTCCCCACTGGGGCGCTAGCTGGGAGTCAGCTCCCCAGGCCTTTAAACCTTAGGGAATGTCACAGATGGAAACCTTTAGCAAATGTTTGTTAATGATCATAACAAAAGCATCATTCAAATTAGGCAGGTAATTACTACCAGAAGGACAACTGGGTGTTCATTGCTCATCCATTTCTCTCTGCTTTAAACTCTTGAGGAGTTAATGCCCCAGGACACCCCAGCCAACCTGCTTTTCGGGCCCCTTTAAAACTGCTCTGAAATGAGCTGTGAAGTTACCATTTGTGGGCGGAGAACACTGGGGCACAGCGTGCGAGAGACCCTGCTGGTGGCGGAGCTGGCAGGACGGCTGCGAGGCAGGCCCTTCTCGGCAGGATTCCTGCTTCGACTTCTACCCTTCCTAGGTACCCGGTATAAAAACCCAGGCCTCAACTTATCTTTAATAATAACATGAAAGCAAGTACCCGACTTGCCTTTTATTGCAGGCGTGCTGTGTGTGTGTGTGTGTGTGTGTGTGTGTGTGTGTGTGCATGTTGTTAGTGTCCTGTTCGTTATCTACAAACATTACGGTATCCTGCTAACATTCCGAACAAGGGGACTGTTCATATATTCGCCTTCAATGATTTCCTGAAGGAACATGTGGAAGTAATAGCGAGTGAGGCAGTCTCTGAACTGAGGATGCACGAGAGGCTGGCTCTCAGAGGGGTGGAGGAGAATTGGGGCTCCAGTTCAGCCCGAGGCTCCTTTTCCTGAGCCTGACACCCCACTGTCCTGTCCCAGTTAGGCACAACACTCAACCCCTTGGGGGAGCGTCTGTGAACTTCCTCAGCCCAGTGTTCACTTTCCCAGTGAAGGAGGCTATGGTTAGTCCACGTGCGGTGTCCTCCTGGCCACTTTGCGTATTGTAAAAGTTGATATGTAGGAGATGGTGGGAGAAGATAAAGGTCGACTCGCCATACCAACAAGAGAATTCAAAACTAGAGCGTAAGGCGAAGGCGCTCCCTTCCCCCACCGGTGCTGGGAAGGCCCACTTCGTCCAGGTCCAGTTTCTGGAGTGTCAGCGCCCCCTTTCCCTCGCCAGCAGGATTGCTGTCTCTCAACTGTCGCTTGTTTGGTGTTTTGGATTCCAGGGATCCTGGCTCAACTCTCCATCCCAAGAGTTTTGGTAGGATAGGACCCACTCAGAGGGGTAGAATTTAGGGAGGTTCACCCGCCTTCTAGGTGCCGAGGTGGAGGGCGTGTGGTAATCAGGCCAAACCTCCAAGCCTGGAATTTTCATCTGATGGTAGAAGCGAGGGCTGCCCCTCCCAGATAACCCTGAAAACAAAGGCGTGATGAGATAAGTGGCTCCGAGAGGGTAAAGGTCTTTCTTGGGAGACTGTCCCAAGCGTGCGCTGAACATCCGCTATTTGCACACCATCACTGACTCCAGTCTTTCAAAAACCCATCGTCCTCGTATTAGACGAAATAGTTTCCTAATCCCATTAAAGGATTAGCGACTACGCGGCACTTTCGCTTAAAGATCCCTAGTTCAAAACGATGTGACCGCTTTAAGGTTTTTCCCCAGGGTATTCCTAGCCGGGCCAGGAGTGTCTACAGAAGGGAAATTTCTGAATTCTAGATTTGTATTCTTTTCTTGAAATTAACTATAATTTACCCCCCCCTTCTTTTTCAACAGGACACAAAATAATAGCAGTATAGGAAAATAGTCCCCAAACTGGGAGGCAAGCTCATTTTAGAAATGATGGTTGTTTGTAGTTTCATGAAATCTCTTTCCCGGCAGAGCATCAACACCTCCCCCTTCAACCACCCCCACCCCATCTGGTTTGCTTCTCCCCGCCCCCCAGTTGTTGTTGAAGTCTGGGGGTTGGGACTGGACCCCCTGATTGCATAAGAGCAAAAAGCAAAGGCGAAATCTGGAGGCTGAGTGATTGAGCATGCAAGGAATCAGAGGAAACTTTTATTTTGAAGAGGCCAAGGGGGGGGGGGGCTTCATTTCCTGACAGCTATTTACTTTGAGCAAATGATTAGTTTTAGAAGGATGGACTATAACATTGAATCAATTACAAAACGCGGTTTTTGAGCCCATTACAGTTGGAGCTAGAGAGAAACAGAGGAGTGAAACAGAAACTGCAGGAGAGGACTGGAGGCCTTGGACTTACGTTTTACTCCATGTATAGGATTTCCCTTGCGAATTGACATAGGAGGAGAAGGTAAGGGGGAGGAAAAAGTAATTTTTGTTTCTAAAGAAGTCCCCGATCTGCTCTTGAGGCTGGAAGAAGAAAAGTAACTTCAAATTTTGGGCAATGAGGAAAGAAAATAGTTGAATTCCCGTTGTGTGTCCAGAGAGCAATTTAGTATGAATAAACTTCACTGGGATGGGGGTAACCATAGAGTTAGAAAGTCTGAGGATTAAAATTTTTTTCCAGACCTATTTTTAAAAACAGCGTTTTTGTAGCAACTCTATGACCTCCCAAAGAAATTGTTATGGCTTACATTTTTGAGGTTTTTTTCTGTGGGGTGGGGGGGATGGCATTCGTGCATAACTGGGACCAATAACAAGTAACGTTGGGGGTGGAAGCAGAGGTGTTTGGTCTTTTCTTGGCAGTGGGTCCTGGAAAAGGACAGGTTTTTAAAGAGTATTTTTATTACTCGCCCGCGGTTTGGCGGGACAGCGCTGTAGCGGGTGGAGTGGAACATGGCTGGGGGACCTGGAGAAGTGCGGAGAAGAGGGCTCCGAGTGGGGCGCGGGAAGACTCTGGAGAAAAGGGAGGTGTGAAGGGCTCGGCTGGAGGAGGTCCGACCTAGGATGCAGGCCGGGTACACATGGCGCCAGTGGATCGCGCGTAATCACTGGACGGCGCTGCTCCAGGAGTGAGCCGGGGCCAAACTCAGCACCGCGGTGGTGACTGCAGGAACAGCAGAGGCGCGCGGGCTTGGGTGAGAGTTTGGAGAGCCCCGGAGCCTTTTGCTGGGTCAGTGAAATGCTAGAAAGAGCGGGCGCACGGTCCTCAGTGCGCAAGGATTGCGCGCCTCTCACCCAGGCGACGCCGGCGGCGGCCAGGGCGAGCGATCTGGAATAATGACAAACATATTTTGGCCCGAAGTGAAGAAGTCGTCGTGGCCTCGCATTCCAACAACTGGGATTTGAGGAATTTTCAAACCGCGCTCCGAGGGGCCCTCATGGTGCCCGGTGGTCTCCACCCCCACCAGTCTCTACTCAAATTCTTCCTCAGTGAAATCTTTGCTGCGCCAGGACCCGGCTGTGGCTCAGTCCTGGCCACAGGCAGGAAAGAGGCAAGATCCCCTGCCAAGTGCTGACTTTCTTGTGAGAAAGTTAGGGACTCCTCAGAACGGACAAAGTAGTTTGCAGGTAAGCCAGAAAGGTGAGATGCCAACCACTCTCGCCTCCTGCTTGTGGGTACCAGTGCCCTGGACCTCTGTCCTCGCTGGAATGCGTGGCACTGGTCGCCTGCGCTCACCCTCTCCAGTGTCCCCTTTTTCTCCTCTGCTTCAGTGTCTGCCACCCTGCAGGCTTTGGAGCGGTCTGTTCTCTGCCCTCCCACTTCCGCCGTCTATCCCCATGGAAATTGGTTTACACACGTGAGATTAACTTCTCCTGGCATGTTGGGGAAGCGGGCGTCGTCTACTTGGCTTTGAAACCCCTGGGATCCGTGGTTCTGTTTGGAAAGGGTGTCGGCCAGCTCCCAGTGCGAGGGAGTGTGACCGGCCCAAGTCTGCAGCCAGACCGAGCCAGAGCCTCGGGGCCAGGTGTGCCGGAGCTGCCAAGTACTTGGCGACTCGCCTTGGCCAGAAAGGAAGCTTTGGGTTGTTTGTCTGCCATCGGGTCTGTCCCTGTTGCTAGGATTCCCCAGCCCTGCTAAGACCTCAGGATGCACAGAAAGTGCCTTGAAGAACATGTCACCCAGCCCGCCCCAAGGCTGGGAGGAAGACCTAGGCTGGGACTGGAGCGTGGATGGCCCTTACAGTGTCTAAGCCGCCCAGCGTCCGGCAGAGCTGCCCATTTCCCCAGGCTGTGCTGTGTGGGAAATGGCTTTTTGGCTCCGTGGCCGAGTTGCTCAATGTTTTGTACTGAGTGCTTTCGTCATGATCACTTCGATCAGACCTAGGCAGCTTTTTGGAGCAGAAGGAGGCACATCTCACCAGACCCCAAAGTCGGAGTACTCCCTATCCCAGGAGAGGACGAAGCGCTTCCCTAGGCTTGCACCTCTCATCTACTGTCGCACAGATTCTGTTTTTTACACAACCCTTTCCCCTATCTGGCTTCTTGGGCATTGCATCTTCTCCTTCGTCTCAGCGTCTTCCTTTCCAGAATTCTTTTGATGAGGACTCCTCAACTCCCCAACAGGCGTGTGTGTGTGTGTGTGTGTGTGTGTGTGTGTGTGTGTGTGTACACGCCTTGCTACTTTGACGCTCTGGTCAGTCCCTGCTTCCGACCTCTAGCAACAGTTCTGTTTGGGGGTTGACCAAGTACAGCTGGATCTTGCTCAGGCGAGCAAGGGAGGATGAGGACAGAGCGGAACTCAGTATCCAACTTTTGCTCCACTCTTGGGATTCGTAGGGACTAGAAGCAAAGCCCGGCCTCTCAGGTCAGGGCTCTGAGGCTACTTTCTTCCAGGGGCGCGGGCTAGAGAGAGATGCAGGGGGAGGGGCTCTGCGCTGGGCTTCCAGCTGCAAACACGTCAGGCGCCGAGGCGGGCGGGTTTTCTGCCTCCTGGGGACAGGCGGTGGGCGGTGCGCGTCCTGGGGACGTGGTGACCAGCCTTCGGCCTGCGGACCTGAGTGGGTGGAACTCTGGCCTTCAGGGAGCTGCGTCCAGGTTACACGTAGCTAATGGGAAAGTGGCAATTCTAGACCGAGAGCTAAAAGCTGGATAGGTGATTGAAAGGTGCGGCTCTCAGCGGCTTTGGCGACCATGGGCACGTTGGGTCCACACGCAGCATCCATCTCCGGGAAGAGCTGGGGGAGGGGTCTTGTAGCATCACTCTAAGCTTTTCCTGATTGCAGTCTGATCCTGGGCGCCGCCAGTGCTTTTTTCCTGGAGTGGCTCGGCGTCATTTTCTTTTGTTTTAAACTCTAGGGCGAACAACGAATGAGTTGGGAAACTAGATGGTAGGGTGGGATAGAAGAGAGCCCCGGACTTGGGGAGTATCCTTGTCCGCCTCCTACTACAGTCCCTCCCTCCCTCCCGGGAGACACGGGGGTGAGAGACACTCGCAGGCGCGGTTGTGCACAGGGACGGCGACAAAGGGGCAAGGTGGCCACTTAAGAAGACCAGATTCATGAAAGGTGAGGGCTTGTGGCGGCCTTGCGCGCCAGCAGCGGCGGGCGGCGCTGCAACTCCGGCCTATAGGAGGCGCTGGCACTCGCCTGTAACCCTAAACCTGGGGCCCCTCTCCCTCCACCCCGCCCGGCCCCCTCTCAGGTCTCAGTCGAAAACAATGCAAACGCTGAGTGTTCAGCTCCGGCGCGGCGGCTTCTGCGACCCGGAGCTCTGCTGGCAGGGTCGTGGGATATAGGAGCACATCTGCGTCGCACCCTATTTGGTGGCGATCTAGTTGCGGAGGGCTTGGAGAAGGCTGGAGGGGGAGCGAGGTGTGACTGAGGGAGCGAGGTGTGTGTGTGTGTGTGTGTGTGTGTGTGTTTGTGTGTGTGTGTGTGTGTGTGTGTGTGTCTCGGAGTCGCCATCCAGAGCGCGTCAGCGCGGAGCTTCCGGGAGGTGGTTTGCCGTTTGCCAGCAGCGCTCCGGGCTGTGCTGTCGGGGACCCAGAGCCTGAGCTGCGGGCGGCGGCGGACCAGTCTGGTAAGATCTGCGGGTCAGCCGCGCCCTCTAGCGGGTTCCGGGAGTGCGCCGAGTCCCTCCTGCCTTGGACGGTCAGGGGCCCCAGAATTCGGGCTCACCTGGGTCTCCCTTGACCCTTCCTGCGGCCACTTCGTGGGCACCGGAGGCGTTGAATGGGCGAGAGCTGGCCGAGGGTCCGGGTTTGGGCCGTAGTTGGGGTGCCACAATTTAAGGGAAGGTGGAGGAGCCCAGACCGCGCGCGATCTTGGATAGTCGCCTCCTTGTGTGCCCCAGGCCCGCGCATGTTCCCCTATTACGCTGGCAGCCTGTTGCTGTTTGTTTGCTTGTTTTACGACCCTGCGTTACTGTGCAGTGGGAGCAGTCGCTGCTAATCATCCAGACTGCAGGGCCCCCGCCCGATGGGTTTGAGTGGTGACAATGGCGTGCGAACAGATTGGGCAGTCAGTACGGCCTGGGAAAGGCGTTGCAGTCTCTCTTGGCACTGATCAGGTGGCCTCTTTGCTTGGAAGGGTGGAAAGGCAGAAAGCATTGTCTCCTCCAAACCTTTGCCGTCCGATTGGCAGCGCCGTCTTTCTGGCTTCCAAGGCCTGGCGGTCTCTCGTGCCCTGGGAGATGGTGATGACGATTGTGCTTGTTCTTCACTTAATTCTGCTGGGGTCCCCCAAAACATTTAGGTAGGCATTTTAAACATCAGTTTTGTTATTTCTGGCTCCACGCCTCGTTGTTCAACTGAAGTCGTCACAAAACCTAAAAAAGTTCAACCTAAAAGAATGTAAAAGTTGGAGAATTTTGGGTTAGAATTTTCTTCAGTGGTGCTTGCGTCTTGGTGAACCCCAGGACGCACGTCCTCGGGCCAACACTGCCATCTGCTGGCTATATTGAGGAACTGACTAACCCTCTGAGTGCGATTCCTCGGAGATTCCTAGCAAGCATTAACTGTAGGCAAGAAGTGTCCCTGCCGTCGTCGTCCCCCCCATCCGTGCTCTTTGGGACGAAAATGTTTTTTGCTAATTTTATCTTCCTATGAATCTGCAAGAATCACCGGAAGGTCAGGGTTTATTTTTCATACATTTGTGTAGTTTTCCAACTTGTTTTTGTGTGTGTGTGTTTGTGGGTGGGGGCTACTGGAGATCAAACTTTGTCTCTGCAAATGCTAATAAGGGCTGAGCCACTAAGCTACATCTCTAGCCTTAATTGTTAACCCTTTACATTCACATAGTGAATTATGTGGGCAGACCTGTAAAGAAGGTAGGAGGTTTTTTTTTTTTTTTTTTTTTTTTTTTTTTTTTTGTTCTGTTTTTGGTGTTTTTGAGACAAGGTCTCCCTGTAGCTCCAGCTGGCCTTGAACTCTCTATGTAGACCAGGCTGGCCTTGAACTCACAGAGATCCGCCTGCCTCTGCCTCCCAAGTGCTGGGATTAATGGTGTGTGCCATCACACCCAACAACAGGGAGGGTTTTTGCTTTCCTATAAACCTGGTATGGGGGCTTGCTGACCTCGAGTCAATGCTCACTTGTTCTATCAGGATAGTGACAGTCAGAAGGAAGTGTCACTTTATTCTCCTATAGTTACAGATCTGGTACAGGGATAGCAGAAAGGTTTATGAGCTCAGATTGTTTCATATAATGCTTGTGTGTAAAAGTGCTCTGGTCCCTGGCCCTCATTGGAATGTCCAACCAATGCTTTGGGAAATCAAAACAACATAGGCCCTGGTGGTGTGCAGGCCCTAGGAAATACACTCTGGGCTAGAAAACACAGACCTTGCCACTGTTGCAGACCTGCATTTGAGCTGCCTGGGCTGAAGTTCTGTGCAAAACCCAAGATGTTATTTTCACAGTTAGAATTAACTTAGGAGAGCTGAAATTAACCAAACCTCAGAAATTTGAATCTTGAGGTCATCAGTGGCTTTGGGACTGTCAGAGTCTTTTGTGGTCTTTAATTGGGACAGGGTGGGGTGGAATTCAGTATCCAATGGTTGTGCAGTGGAATGGGTGCATTATGCCCATGGTGATGAGGAAGCTGGCTCCTGTCTTGTGAGGATGGCGGGAAGAAACTTTGCACTACCTGTATTCTGTTTACGTTTGAGCTTATCTTGTGGCCTTTGGTTAGAGTCATCTTCAGTAATTTCACCTTTGTTTGCAGTGGGTGAAATGGAATACTGTTAAAGAGAGAAAAATAACTTGAGTGTGATAGTGCAGGCCTGAAGCAGGAGGATCTTGAGTTCAAGGTCAACTTGGGCTATAAATATGTGGGAGAACTAAAGAAGGAGAGGAAGGAGAGAGAAGGAGGAAGCAAGGTGGCGGGGGAGGAAGGATGGGGAAGCGAGGGAGAAGGAGAGTAGCTGTAATCAGATTGGTTTCTGTGTTTAGAAGACTGTATACATTAGTTGATCTTGCAATGGTTGTTACAGCGACACCAGCTGGAGGTAGCAGGCCGTGGTAATGGATTGCTGGCTGGCCTGGGAGAATCACAGTTAGATCCATTTTACTAGGCAGAGGATACAGTTGTGTGGCCTCCAGAGCTTCAGTTTCTTAGCAAAGAGAAGTACAAGGACCTGGTATCATCTAAAATATCTTAAGAGTCTGCAGAGAAAGAGTCAAAGTGAGCACTCAAGCCCTTTCAGTGAAACTATGTAAGGTACTCTTTATTACACACAGTATGGCCAGCAAGCAAGTCAGGAATGGTTGGTCACAGTTTATGGAAGAGGCTGAGGTTCAGAGAGATGGGCAAAGTTATAGTCGGGATCGGAATCCAGTCCGGTGTCTTCTGAGAAGGAATAAGGGTAACAGGCTGAAGATGAACCAAACCTGCCTGGGAGTAAACAGTCGTGATCTCATATTTCTGCTCATTTCTCCAATTGTGACAATGCTTTTTGAACTGTGAATACGGAGGCTGGAATGGTTTTTCTTTTTCTTTTTTTTTTGAGATAGGGTCACATGTAGCCCAGGCCAGACTTGAACTTGTGTCATTGAAGCTGGCCTTGAACTTCTGATCCTCTTGTCTCTGGCTCCTGAGTACTGAAATTAGAGGCCTGCATCACTATGCCTGGCTAATTAATTAATGAGTTTAAAAAATTAAATTAAATTTATTTATGTGTGTATGTGTCATAGTACACATGTGGAGGTCAGAGGACAATTTGTGGAAATTGGTTGTCTCTTTCTATCATGTGGGTCCCAAGGATGGAACTCAGATCATCAGGCTTGGTGGCAAGTGCCTTTACCCATTGAGCCATCTTGCCAACCCCAGTAATGATTTTTTTTGTTTGTTTGTTTTTGTTTTTTGTGTTTTGGAGAAAAGGTCTCCCTGTAGCCCCAGCTGGTCTGGAACTCACTATGTAGACCAGGCTGGCCTTGAACTCACAGAGATCCGCCTGCCTCTGCCTCTCAAGTGCTGGGATTAAAGGTGTGTGCCACCATGCCCAGATCAGTAATGATTTTTTTTTTTTAAAGTCTATAGAAGTGGTGGTGAGTTCGAGGCCAGCCTGGTCTCCACAGAGAATCCAGGCCAGCTAGGGCTACAGGGAGACCCTGTCTCAAAAAAAAAAAAAAAAAAAAAAAGGTGCTCTGTAGAAGTGCTTTGTGCTCACTGACTTACATTGCCATGAACCTCAGATTTTGTAACCTCAATTACTTATATCTTTATGTTGGACCTATGGGTGCTCCAGGCTAGGAGCAACTAATTAAGGAATGGTACTTACTCTCAGGGTGGGAAAGCACCCTCAATAGCAAAAATCCCTCCCAGAGATCCTCAGTACAGGGCCAACAGCCAGGGGGAGTCTCCATTTCTCCCCTTGGGCTCTGTTTCTCACTGTAGGGCAGACACTCTGCAATTATTCATGAGTAGATTGTCTGGGTTACAGATGAGTAATGGTGTGCAACTTCATAAATACCCCTGCCATTTCTAGCCAGGGAACCACTGTTATCAGAGACAGGAGCTTGAAGTCTTAAGCAAACACATGTGGATGCTCGGTATTCCCATCATTATCTCTCTCTCAGAGGCCCTGTTTTCATTGCCCACTTTGTATGTCAGTAAATCATCATCTCTGGCAGCAGGTCCACCGTATCTGGACACACAGAAGGAAATTTGGTGGGGCCTGGCTGGGGCAGAACACTCCTCAGAGCCTGCTCTGTCAGTGTGCTGAGTCCTTCTCTTAAGCTGAGAGGACTTGAAAGCTCCATTGCCGGTGAGACTCTTTGGAGAACTACAGGATGTGAATGTGATAAACCCCAGCCGGCAAGCTGGCGCTAGGAGCCACTTCGAAGCTGGCCAAATGGATTATCAGTGGGAGGCTGATATTTGTGTGTACAAACACACAGGCCCTTACTGCTAATTGTGGTAAATCAGACAGCTAGCCTGGCTCTGGAGCCCTCTGTGACTGTCACCACAGCAGTTTGGAAACGCTGCATCCTCCAGGATCGGCCAAGATCCTCAGAGGCCATCAAGCCAGCCATCATTTGCAAAGTGCATTTGCTCCACAGCCCTACAATTAGGTTTTCCCCACTGTGGTGGGCAGAGAATGGGGGGGGGCACTCTAGATTGTATTAGGAAAGAGCAGGGTACTGAAAGGCTGACCTTTCCAAGAGAGACCACAGAATAGAGTGGAGAGAACACAGCCTTGGGTTGAAATCTTGGCCCTTGCGGGGAGATGGCTTGGCTGGTAAAGTGCTTTCAGTACAAACTTGAGGACCTGAGTTTGGATCTTAAGCATGCTCATAAAAAACTCAGGTGGTTGTGTGCGCTTGTAATCCTGGAGCTGGGAAGATGAAGACAGGCAGATACCTGGGGCTGCAGATTCAGTTAAGAAACATTACCTCAAAAAATAAGGTGCACAGCAATGTAGGAAGAACCTGATACTGACCTCTGACTCCACATGCATCTGCACACAAACGTACACATGCATAAACAGATACACAGTCCTAGCTCTGCTCTGTGAGTTTTGGGGCCATTTACTAAACTTCTGTGCAAGAAACAGAGTATGAGGGGTCACATGGAGACTCCCTCCTCTGCTGGCCCTGCACTGAGGATCTGTGGGAGGGAGCCTTGCTACTCCCTAGAACTTGGTTTGCTCAGCTGCTGTTTCCTTACCTCGAATCTCCATTCCTCCAGCATAGGACTAGGTTCTCATTCCACCCTCCATCCCCCCTCACTTCACTTCTCCTCCCTTCGTGTGTCTGTCCTAGGCTTTCTAAGCCTCTAGTATTCTGGCTGTCTCAGGTAGCCTGGTTCCACAAGGGAATCCAGGTCTGGGTCTTGTGCATGCCTGACATTGGTTAGTCTAGATCTGAATGGCATTTTAATATTAAAGTATTTGTTCCAGCTCAAGCAACTTTTCTGAAAGAGGATGAACGCTCTTGATGAATTGCAACTGGAAGCAGGTGACAGTCTATCTGAAGTAGTGACCACTCCAGCTTGGAAAGCCCAGAACATTTATTTCTTTGGTTTCTATATTCTTAATTTAAGTGTTCTCAAGAAAGTATACTCTGTATACCCCAGGAAGTCAACCAGCCTTTCTAGAACCAGAAATTAACCGGAACTTTCCAGAAAGTTACAACCAGTCAGAAAGTGTTGCAGTTTCTGATGCTAGAATTATCTTGAGGCTCCTTCAGGATCCTTGGTTCTTTCCTTTCAGCTGTCTTACTGTATTAACCATCAACCTTAAGTTGGGTCATGTTTCTACTGAAATGATACCATGAAGGCTTTCTGTTGTGGGAATTGGACAACTAGGCTCCATGGTGGTTTTCCATCGGCTAACACTATTTATGTTGGGTTTTTGTCTTTTGCAGTTTTCTGGCGCTATGGGAACTTTCCACTGGGCCTTCCTGGTCTTCGGCTGTCTCCTCACAGGTACGCATCCTCATCCTCTTAATTCACTATTGTAGGAAGGTCATTTCTTCTTTCCTCCATTACTGATTAGTATGGGTCCATTACCCATACTCTGTACATATAGGATGAGAAGAAAAAGAAAACTATCCAGAGCGACCATGAATCTTTGGCCCTTTGTTGTACTGCACTAGTTCCATTTCAAAACGAATGTTGTCCATTGGAGGTCTGAGGGTATGAATAATCTTGGCATTTAAATGCTGTCCAAACTTGCCCACTTCTTTTCCCTGGGACTTGGACTTCCAATAGAAGAGGATCAGATCAATTCAGACATGTTCAAAGAAAAGAAAGACTAGTGTAGTGGCGCCTGATTCCTCTCACGAGACACCACAATGAAGTGGGGATCCCATTAAAGAGGAACTTCACTCCTGGAGTAGTTTAACCAAGAGGGATCTGAACTTGGTGCTGATTTCTCTTAGAATTATTCTCTCAGAACTGTGTCTCTTCTGCTCTTTGTTTAACAAAGGGCTTCTTGCATAGTTATTGAACAGCATATCAATCATAGTATGAACAATCTTTTTTTTTTTTTTGGTCTTTTTGAGACAGGGTCTCCCTGTAGCCCCATCTGACCTGGAACTCACTATATAGACCAGGCTGGCCTTGAACTCACAGAGATCCACCTACCTCTGCCTCCCAAGTGCTGGGATTAAAGGTGTGTACCACCACACCCAGCATGAACCATCTTTTTAGAAATTTTTGATATAGGGTCTCAGGCTTGGAGAGACTCACCTGCCTCTGCCTCCCAAGTGCTGGGATTAATGGTATGTACCACCACACCCTGCTGAACAATCTTTGATAACAGTTTCATAGGGGAAGAAGTTAGTTTTTTGACTGGATTGAGTCAGAATGGTATACAAAGCCATCGACCTATGTCCCATGTTGTGTGCAACATTTGTGGGGGAGATGTTTTCAGTGCCATTGGTGTCACATCTCATGCTCACATTCTGAGTCAGGGGCACAACTGAGTCACAAATAGGGAGCATGGTATAAGATTAAAGCTTGTAAGCACTATTCACATTCGAATTCCAAATCATTGTAGGGCTGATTGCATTGTTTTTCTTAAAAGGAATATGCGGTTATAAATGTTCTCAAAACGTGATTAATTTGGTTTACAAGGTTATGTAAAATTTTAATTTGTACAGACTTATTACAAAGAGTCTTTCCCAGAAAAATCATTCCCACAGACTGAACTTGGTGGCTCAGACCTGTAATCCCAGCTATGTCAGGGGCTTTAGTAAGAGGGTCACAGACTCAAGTTCAACCTAGGCTACAGAGAGAATTCAAGGCCAGCTTTGGCAACTTAGTAAGACCCTGCCTCAAAATGAAAAGTAAAAAGAGGGCTGGGGATATACTCAGTGGTAGAGTGCTTGCTTAGCATGTAGTAGACCCTGGGTTCAGTCCCTAGTGCCACTTAAAAAAAAAAAAAAAGAACGTTCTTGCCAAGTTATCAAATCAGACCTGCCTTAATGAAAGGTGCTTATACTGCTTGAAAATCTCAAAGCTCCTTTCTCTTCTCTTGGGATGCAAGTGATAGGTGAGTGTTTGGCTCTTGAGGACTCATTAGTTCTTTCTAATCAGGAGGATGCTATGGTCTGTTTGCTGAAACAGTTCACATTTACTAGTTTTTATCCAGATTTTTTTTTTTTTTTTTTTTGTCTTTTTGAGACAGGGCCTTCCCGTAGCCCCAGCTGGCCTGGAACTATGTAGACCAGGTTGACCTTGAACTCAAAGATCTGCCTGCCTCTGCCTCCCAAGTGCTGGGACCAAAGACATGCACCACCATACCTGGCTCTTATCCAGATATTTATGTGTTGCAGACATTCCTTTAAAGTTAGCTATGATTCTCACATGAGGCATGGAGGCAAACTGGAGACCGTTAATTAATAATTAACTCATAATATCTCTTCTACTTAAGCTAGACTGAAATTCGAGGTATGGAGATGAACTTCAAGCCTGGGCTTTATTTGCTATTGGTGATTTAAATCCATGTCTTCTTACTTTGGATTTTGGAAGTCACTAAGGGGTGATGGTGTGCCAGAGGGCGGCAGTTAAGGAAGATGTGTGATTCTCGAGCCTGCCTGCCGAGATCTGCTCTGTGCTTTGTTCTGTCCATCTCCCTGTCCCTCTTCCCACACCTCCCCAATCCCTTTTAACCAAAGGAAACTTCTGCCAGGCATGTGCATGATAAAGAGCCCATATGTGCTTGAGCCCAGACCATGTTGAGATATTTTATGGTCACACATAAGAGTGTGAAATATGGAATTGGAATCAGACATCCTCTATCCATTTGAGTGTTTGGAGGGGTGTCTCTGGGGGGTTTTGTGGGGCTGTGGAGGCCGTTGGAACACTTGCTGCTCTCAGCAGATGCAGTGGCTGTTATAATGGGGGGCTTTTCATGGGCATCCAGGCTGACGGAATTTCGTGTAGAAATAGTCGTCGTTCATATAAGCTGCCACTGTGCGAAGCTGTCCTTTCTATTCAGTGCCTGCTTCTTTTTACAGGGCCGAGCCTCATCCTCTGCCAGCTCTTATTACCCTCTATCCTCCCAAATGAGAACGAGAAGGTTGTGCAGCTGAATTCATCCTTTTCTTTGAGATGCTTTGGGGAGAGTGAAGTGAGCTGGCAGCACCCCATGTCTGAAGAAGAGGACCCCGACGTGGAAATCAGAAGTGAGGAGAACAACAGCGGCCTCTTTGTGACAGTGCTGGAAGTGGTCAACGCCTCGGCAGCCCACACCGGATGGTACACTTGCTATTACAACCACACTCAGACAGAAGAAAGTGAGATAGAGGGCAGGCACATTTACATCTATGTGCCAGGTGAGTTTCACGGATCCCTGGGCCCAGCTGCGGCCTGTTGTCTCTTTGCTTCACTGTGTTCAGGATCATAAAACATAGAAGTAATAAATGGTGATTGGAGAAAATTTGAAAAATTGAGAACACAGTGTTCTCTTTTCTAAAAAAAGTTTTTATTATTTTGATTTTATGTGTATGAGTGTATTGCCTACATGTATCTAAGTGCACTCATGTTGTGCAATGCCTTCAGAGGCCAGAAGACAGCATTAGATCCCCTGGAACTGGAGTTAAGGATGATTGTTAGTCACAATGTGGGTGCTGAGAACCTCAGTGCTCTTAACCGCCGAGCCATCTCTCTAGGTCCTGTTTTTCTTTTTCGAGACAGGGTCTTTCTCTCTAGCTCTGGCTGTCTTGGAACTTAGTACATAGTCCAGGCTGGCCTCTAACTCACAGCAAACCACTGCTTCAGCTTCTAGAATACTGGGATTTCAGGAATGCCCCACTATGCCTGGCTTTGGGTTTTTTTTTTTTTTTTTTGAGACAACAGAATCTCCTTATGTAGCCTGACTGACTTTGAATTTGCCATCCTGTCACCTCAACCTCCTGAGTGCCAGAATTACAGGCATGTGTCACCACACCCAGATTTGTTATTGTTTTTGAAATGAAGATTTACTTCATTGCCCAGACTGTTCTCAAACTCCTAGACACAGCAATCCTCCTTCCTCAGCCTTCCAAGTAGTCGTGACTACCCATATAGCCCATCATACCCAGCAAAACACACAGAATTAAATAAAGATCATTTGCAATGTCAACTCAAGGTAGATTCATGGATGGGGATGTGACTCAGTGGCAGAATTCTGTCTTAGCATGGGCCAGGCTCTGGATTCCTCCCAGAGAGAAGTATGTATTGTTAATATTTCAGAACTCTACTAATTTTGAAAATAGTCTTTACTATGGCATGTCCTTTATTGGTTTGGTACAAAAAAAGATCTGAAATGTGTTTGTTCTATTTGGTTCAGTCAAGTTCAGCAAGTACTTATAGTGTCAGGCACCACGTTCGATGTTGGAGAACAGGCAGGCCTTGTCCTGAATTACTTATATAGTTCAGTAGAGTAGCTTCCAAATAAGCACTCAGATTTTCAGATCTAATACAAACATGCATTTACTCTTGATGAATTAGAAGGCATCCTCTGTCTTTATAATTAAAATTTAGGAGAAATTCCATGCTAATGATATGACATCCACTGAAAAGCAGATGCTGAGATGCAAGTTAGATGGGAGTAAAAATGCAAGGTTTTATGAAGGGCAAGGCCTAGGCAGGGAATGGAAGGGATCTTGCACGGTGACATGGGTCTAGTTGGATAGATGGGAGCTAGACTGCTGGGCTGGCTCAGCAGAGCATGGGGCATTCCAGCCCATGGATCTAAGTTCCCCTCAATGGGCAGGAAGCATTTCTGGGGCACACCTTTAAGTTATGAGGGCTTCAGGGCCAGGCTTTGGACAGTTAAGTCCCCTGTGATTGGAAGGATATGCTTTCTCACTAATCCAGGCTTAGCCAGGAGCTTGAGATGCCTCTGGTTACCTCCCACCTTGCCTTTGCTATGTGCCCTTGTGAATCTGTAGCTCTGTCTGTACTTGTGTATAGTATTGCCTTCTAACAAGGACAATTGTACAAAGAAGGACTCTGGTGTTGCTTAAACATTGCACAGTTGTATAGCTAGTGGGGCAGAGTAGCATTTGAAAGGAAAGCCCAACTGAAACATGAGAGACATCAGTCTATCTATTTGAACCTGAAATTAATATGTAGCTTTGTTTGATGAAATATTTGTCGAGACAGAGTTCAAGACTTGGAACTTGGAACACAAATTGGGGTGGTGGCATTTTCAGAGGAGAGCCTGGAGAAATGGCTCAGCAGTTAAGAGTACTGGTTGCTCTTTCAGAGGATTTGAGTTTGAATCCCAGCACCCACATAGCAGCTAACAAATGTCTGTAACTCCAGTTCCAGGGGATCTGATCCCTTTCTGACCTCCATGGGCATTGCACATATGAATGCACTTATATACATGCAGGCAAAACATTTATACACATAAAATAAAAATAAGTAAATAAAAAAATTAAAATTAGTAACACATGATATATTTGAAGGAAAGTGCATCTGAAACCTACGGCCGGCTACAATGAAAGTATACCAACAAAGAATTTAAAAACCACCTTAGCTGTTCAAAATACTTTCCCTCTTTATCCCTTCCTTATTCTTTTGGCCCGAGTCAGGTAAGGAAGTTCTTACGATAAAATGGCTCTATCTTTATTTTTCAGTTTTAGTTATTTCTTCTGTCCTCTGTCTTTGTGATAATGTCTAGGGAGCTAGACCCTGTTCTTTTTTTTTTTTTTTTTTTTTTTTTTTTTTTTGAGGCAGAGTCTCATTATGTAGTCTTGGCTGGTTTGGAACTTACAGAGATCCACTTGTCTCTGTCTTCCAAGTGCTGGGATTAAAAGCATGCACCACCATACCCAACTTAGCATTTTTTTAAACATGTGTCTGAGTGTGTGTGTGTGTGGGGGGGTATGTATGGTAGCGTGCATATGTGTGGTGTGGAGGCCAAGGCTGATGTCAGGAATCTCCTTTGATTGCTTTCCACCTATTCATTGAGGTAGGGTGTTTCAGTTGAACCCAGAACTCACAGAAATGGGAATCCCTTGTCTCTCTACTTTGGAGCACTGGAATTGCAGGCGGGCTACCACACCTGCATGCTTTTACTGTATTTACAAGGGTGCTGGGGATCTGAACTCTGGTTCTTACTCTTGTATAGAGAGCATTTTACCTGCTGAGCCATAATCAGTTCTAGAAATTCTTTTCTCAAAATAAAAAATTTTGTGAATTTTTGTGGTGGTACATGCCTTTAGTCCCAGCACTTGGGAGTCAGAGGCAGGTGGATCTCTGTGAGTTCAAGGCCAGCCTGGTCTACATAGTGAGTTCTAGGCCAGCTGGGGCTACAGGGAGAGCCTGTCTCAAATAGAATATCACCTTAATGCTATACATAGATAATGATGATGATAAAAAGTTCTCTCAGTAAAATCTTCTAATCTTGGAGGGCTTTCTCTTTGCTTTGAACAGAGTGGACCGTGGGCTTGTTAAAAGTGGTTTCTGAAGTTTTGATCTGCCTAAATTAGTCCAGATTTTTTTTTTTTCCTGTTCTCACCTCTAGTGAAAACCCCTCCCGTCTTCTTCCCAGCAGTTATATGGAGACCAGGGCCTAGCCTACAGCTGGTGCTTGAAACTTACAACTTCTCACCATAGCAGCTTCCTTAGGGGTGAACCTGCAAAGGAAGGCTTCCAGCTGCGGATTCATCCATGCTGGGGATCCAGTCCAGGGACTTGTGCATGAGAAGCACACACTCTGTCCCTCCTCCTCATAGCCCTGTACCCACTTGAACTCTATTTCTTGAGAGGTTACTTTTAACAGATTACTATGCTGCTTTTCACTAATAATAGCTAAAGGCAGTAGGGTTTTCTTTCTTTTTTAAAAAAATTATTTATTATTTATTTATTTCTTATTTATTTTGTATGAGTATATTGCCTACATGTGTTTGAGTGCACCCATGTTGTGCAATGCCCGCAGAGGTCAGAAGAGGGCATTGGATCCCCTGGAACTGGAGTTACAGATGGTTGTTAGCTGCCATGTGGGTGCTGGGAATCAAACCTGGGTCCTTTGGAAGAACAGCAAGTATTCTTAACTGCTGAGCCATCTCTTCAGCCCCTCCACCGAGTACTTTTTAGACTTACTTTAAAGTTACCTTCTGCCTGTCAAAATGACTAATGTTAGGTGGGGTGACTCTTGGATATATGGACAGAGCCAAAATTCATACCTAGCAAGAATAATGCCAAGCTGGGGGTATAATTGAGTGGCAGCATATTTGTCTACCATATGTCAGGTCCTGAGTTGGATCTCCAGTACCATCGAAATAATGAGTAATAATGATAATAATAATGATAGACAATGCTAAGGGGACATTTTTTCTGTATGTATACATAAAAGTGAAATGAAACCCTAATAGATTCCTCTCTCTCTTTAAACCACAGACCCAGACATGGCCTTTGTGCCTCTAGGAATGACAGATTCTTTAGTCATTGTGGAAGAAGACGATTCTGCCATCATACCTTGTCGCACCACAGATCCAGAGACTCATGTAACTCTGTACAATGAGGGTAGGCTGGTGTTTGCCTCTTACGACAGCAAGCAGGGCTTCAATGGGACCTTCAGTGTGGGGCCCTACATCTGTGAGGCCACCGTCCAAGGGAAGACATTCCAGACCAATGCATTTAATGTTTATGCTTTGAAAGGTACTTGTACGTCTCTCTCCTCTTTTAATGGGAACAACAGGAAAAGTGGGCTTTTTCACTTGATCATACTCACTGGTGATGAAGAGCTAGATTCTGGTTTAGGAATTTAAAACTCCACCTTTACTATGCAACATAGCTGACCTCTGTGGCTATAATTATACAAGCTTAACAATCGCTACAGGCTGAACTTGCTTATTCGTGTAAGATTTCATGTTCCTTGAAAAATACTGTAAGGAATTCTTTCTTGAATAAGCCTCTTACTTGATTCACATTCTTGAATACACAGATCCTACAAAACAAACATGCACCCCTGGGGGTTGCATGCCTAAATTAATTTCAGTAACTTAAGAATGAAGTGATTTCAATTTTGAAGGAAGACTGCAGTTAAAGAGGCTAACCTTTTCCCCTTTGATGTGAAGGGTTAGCCTGAATGGGAAAGTGTGTCATATGTTGGGGGTTGAGGCTGTAGGTGTTCAGGGTGCACTTATTACATGGAGATGGAGTAGAATCAAGAATATGCCTCCCACCTCATTTTTTCGTGCTGTTCTCTGGCAAGCTTCTAAGAATAACTGAGGAGTAGAGAAGTGACAGACCAACAGCAGAGAGTCTTAAAGCAGAGCTAGTTCAGAAGATTGGTTTATGTAAGGAGTGAAGACAGCATTGAAGATGATCCTGAATGAGTACAGTCATAACTAACTCAAATGCCCAGGCATCCAGTGTTCTGTTTAATCAGGATTTATTTTTTACTGTTGTTACTACTTTGTATTTCTGTATTGTAACTACATCCCAAGTTGTATAATGCTCAAAGTAAAGACTTCTTAGATTTTCCAACTCTTGTTTTGATCAAACTGTCTTGCAAATGATTTTCTTTTCTTCTTCTTCTTCTCCTTCTTCCTCTTCTTCTTCTTCTTCTTCTTCTTCTTCTTCTTCTTCTTCTTCTTCTTCTTCTTCTTCTTTTTAACTGAATCTGGATCAGGTTTGTTTAAAACAAATGAGCTCAAACCTTTCAAGATCCTAACTATACCATGTTTCCTTGGTTGTTTATAGCAACATCGGAGCTGAATCTAGAGATGGAAGCTCATCAAACTGTATATAAATCAGGAGAAACGATCATGGTGACCTGTGCTGTCTTTAACAATGAGGTGGTTGATCTTCAGTGGACTTACCCTGGAGAAGTGGTAGGTACACCCAGACGCAGAGTACACAGAGCAGACCAAACAGGCCTTAAATCACCTGCATGTCAGTGGTGTTTCTCATGGATGGGCACATTCCTGAGCTTCTGTAGACCTCAGCTTCCCAGCTCAACAATGAACACATTTGACTCCAGGACATTAAAATTTCCTTGGTCAGCGGGGGCTTTGAGATGATCACAGATGGAATGCATAAAAACTCCCCTTCAAAATCAAGAAGAAATAAGGAGGTTCTGTGGCTATACCATAACAGCTAAAACATTAGAAAAGCAAGAAATGCCTGCATTTTAAATATTGACTGATTGCAGAAATGGTCATACATCCTCATTGTCTTGGCTCCCATATGGACCTTTGGTTTTGAGGCATCTGATAACGCTGACAGGCATCTAATATGTTATGGCCCATACTCACTCTCCTGAACTACAGAACACTGGAACTTATTTCTTCCATCTCACTGGAACTTTGTATAAAGTGTCATTAATTCTAATAACATTCATTTCTATACAGTGGTTATGTATATAAGAGAACTATATATAATGAATATGGAAGTCTAATATAGAAACGATTCATGATGATTAATACTGTGGGTTTGGACCTCATGCTGCTAGCACTCTATTAATGGTGCTTAATACTGTCGATGTGAGCCCAGTGTGGTGATGCATGCCTTTAATACCAGCCCTCAGGAGGCAGAGACAGGTGGATCTCTGTGAATTCAAGGCCAGCCTGGTCTACAGAGCAAGCTCCACATCAGCTGGGGCTACAGGGGAACAAAACCATATGTATACACATTTTTTTTCTTTTACTCTGTACGCTGTTCTTTTTGTTATTGAACAACTTTCTTTCCTGCTATCCATTTCTCTCTCCCAAGCTTTTGTTGACTTTTCTTTCCTCCTGATTGAAAGTTGGATATTCTTTTAAATTTTTATTTGTGTGTGCACATGTGCATGTGTGTGTACTCAAATGTGCTTGCAAACATCCGTATCATAGCGTGCAGGTGGAGGTCAGAGGATACCTTTTGTGGAGTTAGTTCTGTCCTTCCACCTTTACGTGGTTTCTGGGGATGAAACTTCAGGCACTAAGCTGGCATGGGAAGTGACTTTACCCACTGAGCCATCTCACCAGCCCAAGATGGGCATTCTTACATTACACCTTGAGAGAAATTAATGGCTTAGTATATTTACATCTTCCTTGAAATATGAAATGATTCAGTTTTTAAAAATATTTTATGTGTATGAGTGTACTGCCTGCATGTATGTGAGTGCACCTGTGCCATGCAGTGCCACAGAGGTTAGAAGAGGGCTTCGGATTCCCCTGGAACTGGAGTTAAGGATGGTTCGTAGCCACCATGTGAGTGCTGGAAATCAAATCCGGGTCCTCTGCAAGGGCAGTCAGTGCTCTTAACCGCTGAGCCATCTCTTCAGCCCCTGATTCAATATTTTTATTCATGCTAGATTGCCTTTAATCCTTAAAAGAAGACATTTTTTCATTTATGAAAGATAATTTTTTTTCTTAACCAGAAACACGTGCTATTTGGTTCACAAATATATAATCAAAAGTTCTTAAACATTCTTTTCCTTATTTTATTATTATTATTATTTTTAATTTTTTATTGAGCTTTTGTACATTTCATATAACAGTTCTTAATCAAATTTAGAACCCCCTCCCCTATCCATGTCCCCCTAACTCCCCACTGGACCTCATGTATTCTGCCATATATGTTAAATCCTACCCAGTCAAGCATTTGTACGCAGATGTCCTTCAGTGGGAATTCACCTACTGGAGTTCAGTCAGTTTGTCTAGAGACAGGGTTTCCCTGTAGCCTCTGAGGCCTGGAACTCTCTATGTATATCAGGCTGGCCTTGAATTCACAGAGATCTGCCTCCTTCTGCCTTCCAAGTGCTGGGATTAAAGATGTGTGCCACTACACCTACCAAAACAATTTATGTATTATTTTAATTTTATGTGTATGAGTGTATTGCCTGCATTGTGTGTAAGTACACCCATGTCCTACAATGCCTGCATAGGTCAGAAGAGGGCTTCAGATGCCCTGGAACTGGAGTTACAGATGGTGGTTAGCTGTCATGTGGGTGCTGAGAACTGAACCTGGGTCCTCTGCAATAGCAGCAAGTGCTCTTAACTGCTGAGCCATTTCTCTCTAGCTCTAACATTTTTTTTCATAAACGTACTGAAAGCTTCTTTTTGAAACTTTGTAAAATATAGGGGAACAAAGGGAAAGGGAAATCTGCTTCTTAGAACAGCATACTTTTCAGATTTCAAGAAGATAAATCAATCCTTAATAAATGTGTATACATAGATAAATGTTTGATAATTAATATTATTCTTTCAATAGCCCCCCCCCTTTTTTTTTGCAACAGGGTCTCACTATGTAGTCCTGCCTGGCTTAGAATCACTATGTATACCAGGCTGGTCTTGAACTCATAGAGATCCACCTGCCTCTGCCTCCTGAATACTGGGATTATTTGGTGGTATATACCACCAAAGTCTACCTCAATAGCACTCTATTTTATCTGTTATTTTTCCTTCAGTGGATAATATATTATGTAATGACATTTTACATAAGTCATTGAGTATTGCTTCATTTATTTTTATTAAAAAATGTTTTGTAATGTTTGTAATTGAACCCAGGGCCTCACAGATGCTAAGCAAACACTTTACCACTAAGTTATAGCTGCAACCCATTTAAAATGTTTATTTATTTATTTATTTATTTATTTTTGGTCTTTTTGAGACAGGGTCTCCTTTTAGCCCCAGCTGGCTTGGAACTCATTATGTAGACCAGGCTGGCCTTGAACTCAGAGAGATCTGCTTGTCTCTGCCTCTCAAGTGCTGGGATTAAAAGCATGCACCAACACACCCTGCCCATTTAAAAAAAAATTTATTTTTTTAGTCATTTTTATTTTATGTGTATGAGCGTATTGCCTGCATGTATGTGAGTGCACCCGTGTCGCGCAATGCTGCAGAGGTAAGAAGAGGGCTTCGGATTCCCCTGGAACTGGAGTTAAGGATGTTTTGTAGCCGACATGTGGGTACTGGGAATCGAACCCTGGTCCTCTGCAAGAACAGTCAGTGCTCTTAGCCCCTGAGCCATTTCTCCAGCCTGGCCTGGAGCTCACTGTGTTACTGAAGCTGGCCTCAACCTTCCAGTAATCGACTATTGCCACCTCCCAAGTGCTAGGATTAGCTCTTTGAGCCACCACATCTCCCTCCAATATCCCTTTAAAGCATAACTTTCCTAAGGATCTAGAGTTTTTTGTTTTAATATTTTATTTATTATTTTTATTTTATGTGTATGAGTGTATTGCTTGCATGTATGTGAGTGCACCCGTGTCGTGCAATGCCGTGGAGGTCAGAAAAGGGCTTCGAATTCCCCTGGAACTAGAGTTAAGGATGGTTCATTGCAGCCATCTGGGTGCTGGGAATTGAACCTGGATCCTCTGCAAGAGCAGTCAGTGCTCTTAACTGCTGAGCCATCTCTCCAGCCCCATGGATCTAGAGTTTTTTTTAAGACTAAATTTACATGTTCTTTTTCAATTAACATATTAATTATACATAACATGAGTTTCATACGTGTATGTAATGCACTTTGACCATATTCACCTGTACTATCCTCTCATTTCCCCCTTCTATTCTCTCTGAATCCCTTCCTCTTACAACGTATTCTTCTATTTTCATGTCTTTTTTTTTTTCTATGTGTGACTCAATTAGCCTAATTACAGTTGCTTCCAGAGGCCTGGGCAAGGGGTTATTCATAGGAACATTGGCAATGTACTAGTGGCTACACCACTGAAAGTGTCTCCTCCTAGCAACCGGTAACTGCCTACAAATCTTCAGAGGGTAGGGACTGTGTTAGCTTTCCCCCTCCAGGCTCTCCTTTTTATTTTTATTCTTTAGATTTTATATTTCAGATCACCTTTAGGCTCACAGCAAAATTGCAAAGTATAACTATAACAATTTCCTGTGTAACCCCTGCTCCTACGTATGCTCAGTCTTCCCTATTGCCAAGTCCCCCACTGAGTGCACACCTCACAGAACTGATGAGTCTGCGTTGACCTCTATTGCATTAGGGCCCACTCTGTGGATGCAGCTTTTTAAAAGTCAGTTTTCTTCTCTGCTATTGTAGAAAAACAAAGGCATCACCATGCTGGAAGAAATTAAGGTCCCATCCATCAAATTGGTGTACACTTTGACAGTCCCCAAGGCCACGGTGAAAGACAGTGGAGATTATGAGTGTGCTGCCCGCCAGGCTACTAAGGAGGTCAAAGAAATGAAGACAGTCACCATTTCTGTCCATGGTACATACTGCTTTCTAGAATGTCAGTCATTCACGCTGCTGGGATCTGTATGCAGTAATCACTATTTAATGTAAACTCTTGCTTGCAGAGAAAGGTTTTGTTGAGATCAAGCCCACCTTTGGCCAGCTGGAAGCCGTCAACCTGCATCAAGTCAGGGAGTTCGTGGTGGAGGTACAAGCCTACCCTACTCCCAGGATATCATGGCTGAAGGACAACTTGACTCTGATTGAGAATCTCACTGAGATCACCACTGATGTGAAAAAGATTCAGGAAACAAGGTAAAGGACCCAAACACCTTCTTACCACCATGCATCTGCTTAGATAGACAAAGGCTGGTGTTATGTACTACCCACCCAAAACAAGTCAGCCTTCCAGATGCAGCGTCTGAGTTAAAATCATGTCCCTTTAATGATAGCATTGCAACATGGTAATAATATGTTGGTAAGTGTATAAGGCAAAATGAGAAGAAAGGACTAAAAAGTTCTGTCCCCCAATGAGAGATGGGTTATTAGGTATAGCTAAAGATGGAGGAAAGAGGGGGGAATTGGACTCACTTGAACTCAATGTATTTTTTGATGGTTATCAAATTTCCATAGACAGGTAGAGTGATTCCACTTATGAGGCAATTCACAGGTAAAACTACATGAAACAAAATGTTGTTGGCTTAATATGACATTACCTCTACCCTAACTCAGCGAATTCCACAGGAAATAAGAGTGGAGCCTGGTTAAATTTGGGTCAGTGAATCATTTGGATGACAGTGGTAGGTTGTATTTATCTCTTAACGAGTGCTGGAGTTTGGGGCAAGTTACCCATGGTCTCAGCTTTCTTACCACAAAGTAAGTGGGCAAGGAATTGAATCAGGTGACAGGATACCTTGAGGTCTCTTGCAGGTCTCCCTGCTTTCCCCTGCCTGTGCTTCCGATCAACCTAGGGTCTCTCCCATGCTAGCTCAATTCCTCTTGACATTTTAAGCTATGATTAGAATCCAGGAGTCAGAAGGTACAAATTTTTTTTTTGAGACTGGATCTTATTCTGTAGCCCAGGCTGGCT
Source organism: Nannospalax galili (assembly GCF_000622305.1). Classification (NCBI taxonomy): domain Eukaryota; kingdom Metazoa; phylum Chordata; class Mammalia; order Rodentia; family Spalacidae; genus Nannospalax; species Nannospalax galili. Next base: position 11,925,456 of record NW_008338715.1, on the reverse strand, counting down.
TCAAACTCTCATCAATCCGATTGACTCTAGTGTCCAAGTGCTGGTCCAAGTACATGTGTGAGAAACTGCGCCCAGTTTAAAGTAGTTATTATTATGCTTCTTCTTCTTCTTATCATTTTTTCTTCCTGGGACAGGATCTTGATATGTACTTAGGGCTGTCCTCAAGTTCACAGTGATCCTCATGCCTCAGCTTTCAAGTGCTAGGAGGCACAGGGTCACCCTGGCACAGCTAACATTTTACATGTGTCTGAGCATGATCTGCAGGCTGTAATCAATAGCAGTGACAAGGCAGGCTTGCCAATTGAACGGCATTAGAAAGGTGCCTGTTTCAGTGATTCAAGAACCCTTCAGCACTTACTTTTTAAATTCCTGGATGGATCAGACAACACAGGGACAAGCGTGATGAATAGATTATCTGACTTCATGGAGTTTAAAACCAGTGGCCCTACCGGATCCCTTGACTATGAATGACACAGAATCATTTGGCCGTCAGCAGCTGGATGTGCCTAGGCAGACTCTAAGGAATCTAGTCCTGAGGCCAATCCAATAGTGGTGGAGAGAGGGAAGATCAGCCCAGCCTGCTCTTCTATAGGTCCAAGCACTCACAGAGTGGTTTTGAGCCTATGAAATGCTTTCCTATATATAATCTTCTTTAATGAATCCTCAGAATGACTCTACATGCACAATTACCACATTTTATACACAAGGAAATGGAGGCATGGAGACTTCATTAATTCCCAAGATCTTGTTGTTCCATGACCAGAGTTCTTCCCATTTTAGCTGCTTTTCCATATTGTGTTGTTTTATAATGACAGCAAGATGGGGAAATATTATACTCCTACATACACACACTATCAAGTATTATGCATTCTGCACATAAGAACTCTTTTGGGGGAAATTTCCCTTATTAAAGTATGAAGAAATCTAGCCAGGCATGGTGGTACATGCCTTTAATCTCAGCACTTTACAGGGAAGAGGCAGGTAGATCTCTGTGAGTTTTAGGCCAACCTGATCTATATAGCAAGTTACAGGCCAGCCAGGGCTACAGGGAGACCATGTCTCAAAAAAAAAAAAATAAGTATGAAGAAATCTATTTTTTTCTTACTGCTTTTTTGAGTTGTTGATGGGATCCCATGCTTTAAAATTAAATTAGGGAGCTGGAGAAATGGCTCAGCGGTTAAGAGCACTGACTGTTCTTGCAAAGTATCTTGGTTTGATTCCCAGCACCCACATGGCAGCTAACAACCGTCTGTAACTCCAGTTCCAGGGGAATCTGACACTTTCTTCTGACCTCCTTGGGCATTGCTTGACATGGTGCACTTACATATATGCAGGCAATACACTCATACATATAAAATAATAATAATAAAAAAAGAGCACTGGCTGCTTTTGCAGAGGACCTGGGTTCAGTTTCTAGCACTCAAATGGTGGCTAACAACTGGCTGTAACTCTAGTTAACTATCTGTAACTCCAGCCCCCCTCCCTCCCCCACGCTCTCTTCTGACCTCCACATGCATTACACTACACAAGTGCACTTACATGCAGGAAGTACACTCAATCACATAAAAATAAAAATAATAAAAAAGCAAAAAAAATTGTATTGCAGGACCCCAGTGCATTTACATACAGGCAGGCAAAACACTCATACACTTCAAAAAAAATGAAAAAAATAAAGTAAATAAAATTGTACACGAAAATTAGAAGCTTTATTCTGCTGGCCCCATCTTTGGTATCACCTCACTTCCATAAACAGCTCTATTAATTTCATTAGGTTCTTATGAAATCTTCTAGAGTTTCATTAAGCAAATATAGCTGAGTGGTCACTTGGAGCTTGGATTCTCTCCCTGTTGGGATAGAGCACCCTTATTCTCTCTTCAGTGTTCTGTCCTTGGCCGCACTATCTAAATGATGGATACTTAGAGGAAGAAAGGTGTTTTTTGGCAACTAAAAATGAATTCATTGTATTGTGTCTACATGTTTCATGGCGTACATGGACAGAGGAGTCAATTTTCAGGAGTCAATTCTCACCTTCCACTTCGCTGAGGCAGGGTCTCTCTTGTTTCTGTCACCATGCTAGCTGTTCCAGACCAGCTGGCCCACAAGCTTTGGGGCAATTCTCCAGTCTTGCAGCAGGAGTGCTGGGATTACACGGGTTCCTGGGGATCCAGCCCAGGTCATCAGGCTAGCACAGCATGGCAAGAGCTTTTACCCAGGAACCATCTACCTGGCCCCAATTTCTTTCCTCTTCCTCTTCTTCTTCCTCCTCCTCCTCCTCCTCTTCCTCTTCTCTTCTTAGTATAACTCAAGGTTTTCTTTTTAAAAAGGCTATGTTTATTTTATTTTCATTCAGAAATGAGATCTTACCAGAACTGTTAACTCTTTGAGATGGCTTATCTCAAAATACCTGGTTTTCTTTTGTGTCTATGAATCAGACCTTCAATGTGTGGAAATTAAATTGAGAATCTTAGAAAAGACATTGATATTCATAAGAAAATACATTTAAAAAAAAATTTAGTGCATGACCCAAGTCATGCAGTGCCCCTGGAGGTCAGAAGAAGGTGTTAGATTCTCTAGGAACTGGAGTTATGGATGATTATTAGTCACCATATGGATGCTGGGAATTGAACTTGGGTCCTCTGCAAGAGCAGCCAGCATTCTTAACTGCTGAGCCATCTCCAGCCCCAAGAAAAAGAAAATTTTAAAGCAGAAATAAGATTTACATTCAAGGCTGAAGTTGCTTAAACACTTGGTGCTTATTTAGCTCCCGCTTGTTGAAATTATGTTCTTGTCTTTTAAGGTATCAAAGCAAATTAAAGCTGATTCGGGCTAAGGAGGAAGACAGTGGCCATTATACCATCGTAGTTCAAAATGAAGATGATGTGAAGAGCTACACTTTTGAGCTGTCAACTCTAGGTATGTGAAGGCACGTAAAGGTCAGGCTTGCTCAGTGAGCAAATGTGCCCTGAAGACATCTTGGCCTTGGAGGAAAAGTTACAATTTAGTGCAGAAGCAGGGACTGGACCTGATGTGTGTCAGGGATAGCACTGTTGCATTTGCATTCCTAATCCAAAAATCTGGAATGCTCTAAAATCTGAAACAGTTTTTTTTTTTTTTTTTTTTTTTAAGATGGGGTCTGGGTATGTAGCCCAGGCTGGGCTTGAATTAGTGGTATACCTCCGTCTCCCAAGTGCTAGAATTCCAGGCTTGTGTCATGTAGCATGCCTGGCTTAAAATGTGAAACAAAAAATATTAATTTTTCTTCTTCTTCTTCTTGGGTGTGTATGATGTATGTGTGCAGATCGTGCATGTGTAGAGGTCAGAGGACAACTTTGTGGAGTTGGTCTCTCTTTTCTACCTTGGCATGAATTGTGGAGATTGAACTCAGGTGAACTTTTTACCTGCTGAGCCATCTTCTGGCCCCCAAATCTGAAACTTTTTGAACGCTCAGATGATACCAAAAGTTGAAATTTTTATTTATTTATTTATTTATTTATTTATTTATTTATTTATTTATTTATTTATTGTTTTTTGGTCTTTTTGAGACAGGGTCTCCATTGTAGCCCTAGTTAGCCTGGAACTTGCAATGTAGACCAGGCTGACCTAAATCTCATAGAGCTCCATCTGCCTCTGCCTTCTGAGTGCTGGGATTAAAGGCGTGCACCACCAAGCCTTGACATCTTGTGATGGGTCAGGAAAGATGCAGGCACACGAAAATATTGTATAAAATTACCCCCAGACTATGTGTGTGAGGTGTGAAACATAAATGAATTTCACACTTAGACTGAGTCCTTCCCCTAAGATATCTCATTAGGATATGCAGTAGTATTCCAACATCTAAAAAGATCTGAAATGGAAAACATTACTGCAGAACACTTCTTTTAAATAAATTTTCTTTATTATAGTATGTAGAAGTGTATCCTTTCTAATTTAATTTTTTTGAGTTGGTCATAGAATCCCATGATTTAAAACAAATCAAGGGGCTGGAGAGATGGCTCACTGAGATGGCTCAGTCGTTATAAGAGCACTGGCTGCTCTTGCAAAGGACCTGAGTTTGATTCCCAGAACACACATGACAGTTAACAACTGTACGTAACTCCAGTTCCAGGGGAATCCGATGTCGTCTTCTGACCTTCGAAGGCATTGCACAACATGGGTGTACCTACCTACATTCAGGCAATACACTCAAACACATTAAAAACAAAAACCAAACAAACCAACAAATCAAACACAAAGAGGGTGTAATGTAAGAAGCTTTCTTCTACTCCTGTCCCCCATCTTTGTTGGTTTCCCCCTCTCCATGGGGAAGCCCCTTCATTAACTTCATTAGGCTGTTGGAAAACCTCTTAGAGTTTCTTCAAACACATACAAGCACATGGGAATTTGAGTCCTCTACTCCTCTCCCTATCAGCACAGGGAGAATGTCCTTGATCTCCCTCAATAATGTTCCATTATTGATTGCACCATCTGAATGATAGTTTAGGGAAAGCAAATATATTTTTTAAAATATAAAATTTTTTTTTGGTACTGAGGAGGTTGGATTTAGAGCCTTATATATGTTAGGCAAGTGCTTTTACCCCTGAGCTACATCCTAGCTTGAAACACTTCTTACCCCAAGCATTTTGGACAAGAGGTTCTGGATGACTCTGGAACACTGACTAGGAGCTGTTAGGTCCTGACAGCTTGTTAAGCACCTACTTCTCACTGTGGTATCTCTATTTCTGGGAAGAGCACAGGGATGACCTTTGATGTTCTGGAGAGTTTGGCTTAGCACTCCTGGTGGTTTGTGTTGTGGTCCCTACCAGGATGTGTGTCTGAGTCTGCAGACTTCCGGGTTTATGCTTATTTTCAGAGTCTCTCCAGGTTTCAGGTACTATCTTAGGGGTGGTGGAGGGGGACACTGTATTGATTCTCACACTAAATCTGTTGATTCAATAATCAGTCTATCTCTGGGCCAGGGTGATGGCATAGTTAGTAAAGGCGCTTGCCACCAAGCCTGATGACCTGAGTTCAATCCCTGGAACCCATGTGGTGGAAGGAGACAACCACCTCTTGCAAGTTATTCCCTGACTTCCACATGCCCAAGGCAGCTTGAAGACCCACTTATGTACATCATATACACACACACAAATACATAAATGTAATAGAAAATTTAAAAACCAGCCTATCTTTAACTTTGACTCCAGATTGAAAAGAGAGTCTTTTTGAAATACTTTATTATTTTTATTTTATGTGTATGAGAGTATTGCTTGCATGTATGTACTTGCATCCTATGTCGTGCAATGAGGTCAGAGGAGAGCATCAAATCCCCTGGAACTGGAGTTATCGACAGTTGTTAGGGGCCATGTTGGTGCTGGGATTTGAAACTGGTTCCTCTGCAAGAGCAGCTAATGCTCTTAACCACTGAGCTATCTCTCCAGCCCCTAAAAGAAAAGAGAGTCTTTAAAATTTAGTAATGCCTCTCAAATGTATTTGTACAAATGCTGCTTTACATTATGCCTTTGTTAAATCCATTAGTTGAATCCCAAGTGCTATGATAATTAGGGGAACATCTCTGCCTTCCAAACCGAATTTCTACAGGCACTTTTCACTTTCTTCAGTCCAGACTGAAATCATCCCAGGCACAAATCCCCCAAACACTGAAACCGAAAAGCTCTTAACCAAGTGGGTCCGATTGAACAGGAGTGTTTTTTCACACAGCTGGGTTTGGCTCCCTCTCATGCATAGACTTTTTTCTGAACTTTGAAGACCTTCTGAGGTCAGGGACAAGAACGGTGCAGCTCTGACTTCTTTTGTCCTCTTGCAGTTCCCGCATCCATTCTGGAGCTGGTTGACGACCATCACGGCTCTGGTGGGGGACAGACTGTGAGGTGCACAGCTGCAGGCACACCTCTTCCGGACATCGAGTGGATGATCTGCAAGGATATTAAGAAGTATGGAAACCAGATGTTCCTCACTCTTGTGTGTTCAGAATGTTTCTTTCTTGACACAAAGGACCACATGTGCATTTTATTTCTTTGGCTGGCCCCCTTTTGTGTTTGTGATTCTTACTTGACGTAACGTTCACGTGATTCATAAATTATACAATCGCATTCTTAAGGTGGATTCCAGCTTTTGTGTGTGTGTGTGTGTGTGTGTGTGTGTGTGTGTGTGTTCATGAAGAACTATGGAGACAAGGCCCATTTCTTTCATTAGATCCTCAAAGGGCCCCTATTTTTTCCCTGTCCCTCCTTTATTTTTCTAAGGGTTTCTACTGCAAACAGCCTCACATACCGGAAGGGGACAGACCGGACCCTGGTGGCATCCAGTTTACCTGACCTGGTGAGTGAGCAAACTGGAAAAGAACCGGAAGGAGACAGAAGTTCCCCCTGCAGATCTCAGCGCCCAGGTCTGACTCCTCAGAAGTTGTTGATATTTCCTTACTCCAGAAAAAGAATCAGTTATCAAGGACTGCTGGGGACAGGAACAGAATGGAATGTAGAATGGAGCCTGGAGAGACGGCTCAGCAGTCAAGAGCGCTGGCTGCTCCTGCAGAGGATCCAGGTTCAGTTCCCTGCACCCACATGGCAGCTAACAACTGTCTGTAACTCCAGTTTCAGGGAATCTGATGTCCTTCTGACTTCCATGGACATTGCACAACATGGGTGCACTTACATACATGTAGGCAATGCACTCATACATATAAAATAAACATAATAAAATATATTAAGGGGCATTGTTTCCAAATTTGTATATAATAAAATTAGAGGACCCCCCAAATAAAATATATTTTAAAAAATTTTAAAAATGTATGTACATGTGTACATGTCATAGCTTGCAAGTGGAGGTCTGAGGAGATCTTATGAAATTGTGGGAGTCGGTTCTGGGGGTTGATTTCAGATAGTCTTGGTGGAAAGTATCTTTTCCCATTGATCCTTCTTTCCAGTGTCTCCTCTACCTTCTTAAATGTGCATGTGAACTGTATGTTCCAAATTCTCCCCATGACAACTGCTGTGTCCTGGGGTTGGTGATGACAAGGGTCTTTTTGAAGGAGTGGGAAATTAGGTTGGTTAAACGTGCTTGATATTGATCGTAGTTTGCTCATCATTCAAAATTTGGGACTGGCAGTTCTATTTTAATTGTTTTTCCATGTTCTTCCCAAGCAGTCAAGTTTCAGTTATTCATGTGGGGTGATTCTTCTTGAGCATGTGTAAATGGATTTTAATGTTAATAGGTTCAATAAAATGAGAAAACCAACCTGTCCCAACCCCCAATGTGCACCAGGTCAGAAATGTAGACACGGTCACTCATTTCCCTGACTTCTGGTAACTAGATCTTGGTTTGTATCATTTACTTTCTAGATGTAATAATGACACTTCATGGACAACTTTGGCCAACAATATCTCAAATATCCCCACTGAGCTCCACCGCCGAGGCAGGAGTACTGTGGAGGGCCGAGTGACATTCGCCAAAGTCGAGGAGACCATTGCAGTTCGATGCGTGGCAAAGAATCACCTTGGGAATGGGAACCGAGAACTGAAGCTGGTGGCTCCCAGTGAGTTGCTCAATAGACAGGATAACTCCAGGTCACCAGCAAAGCCCTGTCTTTCTCAGGTGGGCTGTGGAACCCCAGATAGGGGTCGTATAGGAACAAAGGTCCCAAGGCAGAAATTCAGATACAACAGTACCTGAAGCACCTGGTCTTGAGGTCAAGTGCTTGTCTAGCCCTTTCCTTTGCATTCATACCCTGAGCTCCATTTTGTAGAGGCCCTGAACATTTTTGATTGTCTTATAGTGTAGATACTTAGCTTGAGCATCTGTGTGTGGGAATGGGAGATGAGGAAGAAGAATATTCTGTCTTGGGGCTTGAGAGATGGCTCCGTTGTTAAGAGAATTGGCTGCTCTTGCAGAGGACTTGGGTTAGGTTTCCAGCACCCACATGGTAGTGAACAACCATCCAAAACTCCAATTCTGGGGGATCATATGCCCTCTTCTGGCCTCTCTGGGAATTGCATGCACATGGTGCACTTACATATATACAAGTGAAACACGCATAAAAATAACTATATAAATAAGTGAAAAGAGAATTTTTTTGTCTTGTTGATCCTTCTAACAATTGAGTCAGATTGACATCTTCAAAAGAAAAGACCTGAAATATTTCAAGATAAATTTTACCATAAAGCTTCTGAAGTAAAGATTTCTGCACATAGTAGCTCACAATTTATTTGTCAGGTTCATCGCACCTACCCAAATTGTCCAAAAGCTTATTCTTAGAGCATCTTTGGAGAAAGTGCTGAGTTCCTGACCTCTTCCCAGGGGAGAACTGAATCTAATTTAAGGAGTTCAAGTGCTTGAAAGATGGTATTGCTCACCCCTAAAGTGAGCCAGGCAGCCTCACCAGCATTGAGAGAGTTTCCAAGTCAGACTCAACCACCTCCTTCTCTCTTGTCCCCCAGCCCTGCGTTCTGAGCTTACAGTAGCAGCTGCAGTCTTGGTGCTGTTGGTGATTGTGATAATCTCACTCATTGTCCTGGTTGTCATTTGGAAGCAGGTAGGTACTTTCTCATTCTACTACAAGTCTTTAGAATCATCAGAACAAGAATAGCTACCATTTTCAGTGGTTGATCCAGAGAAGGGGCCCAGTGATTTCAGGTGGGGTGGACCAGGCTGAACCCAGGAGGAGACACTTTGCCTCTGTAGTGAAGCTTGGGTGCTTGGAGACTCTGATAATTCACAAGTTATCTGTCCTGGTCATTTACAGAAACCACGGTATGAAATTCGCTGGAGGGTTATTGAGTCAATCAGCCCTGATGGACATGAATATATTTATGTGGACCCGATGCAGCTTCCCTATGACTCCAGATGGGAGTTCCCAAGAGATGGACTAGTGCTTGGTAAGCTCCTATGAGGGCGACCTCCCAGGACCCTAGTGTCATTGCACACAGCTTTACTAGTTATAGGCCTGGGGCACAATTAGGAATATGAACTCTGCCTGGTAAGAGATGCTCACTGTACTGAGTATGATGGCTCATAGTCCTAATCCCAGCACTGGGGATGCTGAGGCAGGAGGACTGAGTTCAGAGCTGACTTGGGCTATGTAGTAAGACCATGCCTCCAAAAAATTCCATTTTTTTCTTGTAGAAATGAGTTTTCATCTTGAAAATGAGTTAATTGGGGTTGAAAGGTGGGTTGGTCAAAGGTAGGGAAGTTCTCTAACATGTGTGAGGCCCCAGGTTCTATCCCCTGCACTAAAAACACTCAGTTAATTGTGTATGGTAACAAATGCCTGAAATTTTGGCTCTAGAGAGGTGGAGCTAGAAGGATCATGAGTTCAGTGTTATCCTGAGGCACACAATGGGTTTCGGACCAGCCTGGGCTAAATAGTGAGGCTCTAGCTCAAAACCAAAAATCAAAAACCCCAAAACAAAACAAAAAACTGACCAAAACCACAACCAAACTCAGCCAAATCAAACAAACAAACAAACAAAAAAATCCCCAAACAACCCAAAGGAATAAAAGCCCTAACTATATCATTAATATGACTTTGGTCTCATATTTTGGCAAAAGATACCACTCTAAATGTCTTTTCTTGGAAATGACACAATTGAAAATGAAATGAATTTCTGTTACTAAAAAGGACTAGAAACGAGAAAGGAATGAGGCCAACTCAAAGTGTGCTTTGAGCACGTGTAAGGATGCAGAAATGCTTCTCCAAA
>NW_008338715.1:11884261-11915737 GCF_000622305.1 Nannospalax galili | reverse complement strand
TGTAAAAATATATTCTTGGTGTGGTGGTACAAAGCAGGAGGAATGGGAGTTCAAGGTCATCCTTAGATTCAGAGAGTTTGAGATCTGCCTGAACTACATGAGATACTTCCTCAAAAAACCAAACAACACCACAACTCCATATATATATGCACATATATATACACACATATACATATATATGTACACATACACATATACATTTTAAAACAAAACATAAAAATAACCAAGACAACATGTCACACATTTCAAAGATTTCAATCCTGGGTTGAGACCAAGAAATAAAGTCCACGAGTTCTTTTTTTGTTTTTTCGTCACATTCTAAATGAATAAAAACAAGACAAAGGCAAATGGAAATTAGACCTAGAGGTTGTGTCACAATGCAGGAGCTCATGAAATACAGTTTTTAATTATCTACCTGTCTCATTCCAAAATATGGCAGTGTTCAGGTCTTAGAGAGTACTTAAACTGAGATCAAACAAGGCACCCTCTCTATTCCCAATTTCAAGAGCTTCCATCTAAGCTTTCTTTATTATATTTTCACCACAGTTTCCCAGAAAGGGTTGCAGAGCTTAGAGAAGTTAAAAAGTAATAAAATGCAAGGGTGTGGGAACCCCTGATATGCACCGCTTTATATCTGTTCTCTTGGGCAAGGCCAAGTTGCTGGAGGAGGAGCGTTCCTGGGCACAGTTGCCAATGTTGCAGACTGGCAGAGAGGGCATGGCAACTGCAAGTATCTTTGTAAACTGGGTCTTTCTCTGGCTGTGCTGCCCATGGTCAGACTGGCCCTCTGGAAATACCTCCCTTAGACCATGGGCTCTTTAAGGGTGGAGACAACAGCTTTGATTTTTTTTTTTTTTTTTGATATGAAGCAAAGCGCTGTTCTTTATACACAGCCTCTGTTGCAGTGGCCTTTGTGACAAATAAGCACCAAGAAGTCTAGTCCAAGTTGTCACTTGTGTGTTTCTTAGAATCAGTGGTATTTCAAATACTGGAGATTTCCAGTGGTTAAGGATTTGTTGTGCAAAAGGATGCCTGTGTCTCCATGTGGGAAACAGAAGGGCAGAGAACCAGGAGGTTAATGGCAGAAGCCACAGATGCAAAGTGCACAGGAGCCCAGAGCTTATCAGGAGCCTGTGTTCATAGCAGGGAGGGCTACATACACCCTCCTCTCTTCTGTCTGTTTTCCTTTTCATTGCAAATGTTATTTGATAAAAGCAATTACATTAATTTCCTTCCCTATGGGCTCAATTCTTACTTTTTTCTTTTCTTTTCTTTTCTTTTTTTTTTTTGACATGATGATTTGGAGGAATAATTAGGCTTACTCAGTACAGGAAAAACACCTACCCAACTGTATACCTGTGAGTGCTGACCTCAGCCAGTAAAGCTGAGGAGATGCCTGGAGCTGGCAGATGCTGATGGCTCTGTTTGCCTACAGGTCGAATCCTGGGATCTGGTGCATTTGGGAAAGTAGTTGAAGGAACAGCCTATGGATTAAGCCGGTCCCAGCCTGTTATGAAGGTAGCAGTGAAGATGCTCAAACGTAAGTGCTACTTCCTGGGATGTCTTCAACATGGGGATATTAAGCGGTAGCAAATTTAATATTAGATCCTGATTCTGTGGACTTAGGTTTTGTGTATATTTAGGCTATTTTGTCAATTAGGTTTGATTTGCTCTTATCCCTCATATGTTGAAAAATCAGTTATCATTTGTAGTGACCTTTTTTTACTTTAAAGACTAGGGACTAGAGAGATGACTCAATGAGTAGTGTTTGCTGTGCAAATAAGACCTGCATTCTCCTCCAGTACCCATGTAAGAAGCCAGGCATGGTGATGTACACCTGTAACCCCAATACTGATGGCGTGGTGGTGGGGGCCAGGCAGAGACAGGCAAATTCTGGAAGCTCAATGGTCAGCCAGCCTGGTCAAGTCCACAAGCTCGAGGTTCAGTTACAGACCCTGTCTCAAAGTATACGGTGGAGAGACAACTGAAGAACATCCTGATCTCAACCTCTGACCTCTATACATGCCTCCATAAGCAAGTGTACCTGCCCATACATGTGCCTGTGCACGCACGCACACACACACGCACACACACACACACACACACACACACACACACACGAGAGAGAGAGAGAGAGAGACTAGGGGCCAAGGGGTCTTTTTTAGACTCTGGTAAATAAAATGATATTGAATCACAAAATTAGATGCATTTTCATCTTTTTCTGAGAATGAAGAGTAGGTAATTCAATTGAACTTGAAGCATGGTTTATTTCAACAGCCACAGCCAGATCCAGTGAAAAGCAAGCTCTCATGTCTGAGCTGAAGATAATGACTCACTTGGGACCACATTTAAACATTGTGAACTTGCTGGGAGCCTGCACCAAGTCAGGTAGGTTTGCTGACCTGGGTTGAGGGTATTCTGGGAATGTCTGTGGCTGTGGAAACTGTTGAACCAGTTTCAGATAACCTCCCACCTCAAACATGACTGTGAGTATAAAGCTCTTCAGTGGAGTCCTCTGGTTCCATTGAATTCTTGAAGTCCATTGGTTCTGAGCAATTTATTTTCCCAGTCTGAGAAATTCATGACTTTGTTTCCATCTCCATATCCATCTCCTGACTGGTTTTGGTCCCCACAGGCCCTATTTACATCATCACTGAGTACTGCTTCTATGGGGATTTGGTCAACTATTTGCATAAGAACAGAGATAGCTTCCTGAGCCGACACCCAGAGAAGCCAAAGAAAGAGCTGGACATCTTTGGATTGAACCCTGCTGATGAAAGTACAAGGAGGTGAGTGCAAAGGGAGGCTCCAGTGTCACTGTCACAAGCCTCGCAGATGGACAGAAGCATGCTGACAGACTCTGGGGCACAAGTCTTTGAGCCTATCTAGCCACCCGTGTCAGTGTAGGTGGATACATACCCACAGGTGTTTTGATTGGAACATCACATGGGAAGGTCAGACGATAGGTTTGAACAGAGCTGGGATCATTCTGAGCCATTCTGCTGTGATATGCGATTCCTTAGGATGTGTAAATGCAACTCTGACCAGGGACACCTGAGATTTTTGTGCCTCATGAGTAACTGTTGGAGGATCCCTAAGTTTGAGCTGTTGGTCTTTGTTGAACCTGGGCCAATGTTATTGATCTCTATTTTTTAAAATTATTATTTTTATTTTATGTGTGTGAGTGTATTGCCTGCATGTGTGTAAGTGCACCCATGTCATACAATGACCATGAGGTCAAAAGAGGGCTTCCAATTCCCTGAAACTGGAGTTAGAGACAGTTGTTAGCCACCAGGTAGGTGCTGGGAATTGAACCCAGCTCCTCTGCAAGAGCAGTCAGTGCTCTTAACCACTGAGCCATCTCTCCAGCCCCTGTTCTCTGCTTTTAAAACCTACAAGTTGGCTGGGTGTGGTGGCACAAGCCTTTAGTCCCAGCACTTGGTAGGCAGAGGCAGGTCACAGAATGACCTCCCAGATTGTCATTCTCTGTGAGTTCAAGGTCAGCCTGGTCTACAAGTGAGTTCCACACCACTTGGGGCTACAGGAAGACCCTGTCTCAAAACAAACAAACAAACAACAACAAAACAAAAACCAAAACCCTATAAGTAGTTGTAAAGAATATAGGTAGGAAATTCTGCTGGATGTTGTGGCAAGTATGGTAGCACACACTTTTAATCCCAGCACTTGGGGGGCAGAGGCAGGCAAATCTCTGTGAGATTGAGGCCAGCCTGGTCTACATAGTGAGTTCCAGGCCAACTGGGGCTACAGGGAGACCCTGTCTCAAACAAAACAAAACAAACAAACAAACAAACAAAAAAAACCCCAAAACAAACAAACCCAAAACCCCCAAACAAAACAAGACAAATATTCAATGTAATGGACTCAGAACATTGTGTGAGTCTGTGGGACCATAGTCCCTGTCTTCTGAGTATCTCTCCAGAATGTTCTGCTCCTTCTGAGGCTGTATAAAAGAGTGACACTGAGGATGAATAAGTAAAAAATAAAGCAGAATCACACAGCAGCTGACAGTGATGGAGCCCAGCTGTTCCTATAATGTTTCTCATCTATCTAAACGAGACTCATTTAGCAGGCTCTCTAGAAAAGTGCTTGCTCCCTCCCAGATGGTCGTTTTCCTTCCAAACCATGGGAACCGTCCCTCCTTCCCAGCACACCTGGGTTTGAGATGACCCATGCGTTTGTGATTGATTAATGATCGTCTGTCTCCCCAGACCTCCCCATGTGCACTGCGCACATGGTGTTTGCTTTTGCTTGGCCCTGCAGCCTGCATGCTTCCCTCTTACTGGCACGCTGTAGGTACCCAAACCACCATGTGTCTAGCCATCCACTGAGTGACTGATTCAGAGGCCACCTGGGGTAAGATTTCTTTGTTTGTTTTTACAGTTATGTGATTTTATCTTTTGAAAACAATGGTGACTACATGGACATGAAGCAGGCTGATACCACACAGTATGTCCCCATGCTTGAAAGGAAAGAGGTTTCTAAATATTCAGACATCCAAAGATCGCTGTATGATCGTCCAGCCTCCTATAAGAAGAAATCTATGCTAGGTAAAATAGTTTGTACCCACTCTGGCAAATGTGATCTTCTAGTGGTGTAACATGATACTTAACATACTCAGAGGAAGGGAAACCAGGGTCAGAAGTAGATCTGCCAGACTATGTGATTCCCTAAGTGCAGACCTGCTCAACTGGGCCTATGGCATCTTTTTGTAGGTTTGTGGATGTGAATAGAGAAGGACAGGGGTAAAGAATGTAGGTCAGTAGTCCAGTGCTTGCCTAGCATGAACAAGGTCTTGGGTTCATTCTCTAGCATTGAAAAAAACGCACATAGTAAAAATAATACAAATAAAGACAGCTTCTCAAATGTTAAATGTATTTACTTTAAATAAATAATTCCTTGTGTTCTAATCACTTTTTCTTGTTTACATGTCTTTTTTTTATGAAAGTATGGTGATAGTTGGTGGGTTTATTTTCAATGCCCTTGCATGGCAAAATTGAAAGTTGGCAGCCTTATGTTGTTTTCTCTTAAATTTCATAAGACTCTTATATCTGTGAGTTCAAGCTTCCTTAACATCCAATTTGTGATAAAAACTGGAGAGTAGACAGTTTGAGGTTATATTTTATGACAAGTGTTTCTATTGACTTTTGTTTGAAAGCAGATCCTTCTGTTTTGAAAACAGAAGCGTATGTGGTGGAGATGAATTGATTTGTAAACTCCAGGGTGCCACGTGGCGATGCCACACCAGATGGACCACCTCACGTTTGCTTGAGGGAGGCCACTCCAGGGCTCTTGTCTAACCACAGAATTAGAGTAGGCGGTGGGTAGGTGGATCTGACCTTCGCTTTTCCTGTCACCTTGTTTTTTTGGGTTTGAGCCTCTCATTGGCTGATACAAAAAAAATGTACAGCTGCTATGGAAATTGTTTTGAAAAATCATTAATGTGTTCTGAATGCTTTGAGAGTTCATAAGTGAAGGGTACACCCATTTAAAAAAAGTACGCTTGTTTTGCAAAGCTCAGCGCACAATAATATTTTCCATATTTGCAGCTCCATTCACTTCACATTGCCAAATGGGTGAACTTCCAAGCGTTTCTTAAAGCTTATCCAGCCAGAGCTATCGGAACCAGCACTTCCTTTCCCTCCCATAGCTAAAAATAGTTTACGTTGCTTCCCAGGCAGAGCTGGTGGACTTGGCACCAGATGTCAGGGGGACCTGAGTCATGCTCAGGCCTAGGTCCTGTTGGCAGGCAGACCACAGATTTCTGGCTTTTTCATAACTGGCTGGGAAAAATATGAATGGCTGGAGCTGCTTTTTGCTGGCCTGAAAATTCTCAAGAAGGACTAGGAACTGCTGGCCTAGAGTGCCTCTGTCCTCAAAGACTCTGGGGCCCTTCCAGATGGGATGAACTGGAGAAAGTGGGCAAGTTGTGAGGGAGTGTGGCGAATCATTGGCGCTGTGCTTTAAGACAGATACTTAGTCTGCTTGGTAGTTGACTTCACTGACAAATTACACACAAAATACAAAGAAAATAAAGCAAAATACAAAGGAAAAAAACGACTTTTTTTCCTCCCATGGGTCCTTGCATATATTTATCATTGGGGATTTTAGTGTGTATGTGTATGTGAGTTTTAAAGATGACTGAGGTGATTGTAAAGCAAGGTAGAAAAAACGAAATCTGGAGTACAAACAGAAATCTGTGAGAACCTGTGGAGGAGACTGGTTTAAATTAGTCATTATGGCTGTATAAACACACACACACACACACACACACACACACACACGTATGTGTTTGTACGTGTGGATTGAGGATCTCTTATTTGAAATGCTTGGAACCGACTGTGTTTTGAAATTTTTTCAGATTTTGGAATATTTGCATATACATAATGAGATATCTTGGGGATGGGAGCCAAGTCCAAACTCAGAATTCGTTTCTGTTTCATGCACACCTCATACACATAGCCTGACAGTAATTTTATACAATATTTTTTTAGTGTGCCTGTGTTTTGACTGCGATCTGTCACATGAAGTCTGGTGAGGGATTTTCTACTTTTGGCCTCATATTGATGCTAAATAAGTTTTTCGTGTTTGGAGCATTTTGGATTCATATTTTTGGGTCAGGAATGCTCAACCTTTCTGAAGAAAGAACTGTTTCTTCCTATTTGTTTATGATACTGGAGATTGAACATGTGCCTCATGCATGCTGGGCAAGTGCTCTACCACTGAGCCACATCTTCGTTGCATAGTTTTTGTATCCTCCTGTGCAGTCTAGAAACTATGAGAAAATGCTTTTGGAGGCCTTTGGATAAGTCTGTGACCTGCCAGCCCAGTGGGAGTCACAGTGGTGGGGGAGGTCCCATGCTTTCGGCCAGCACCAACGCCTTTAAATTCTTTTCCACAGACTCAGAAGTCAAAAATCTCCTTTCAGATGACTCGGAAGGCCTTACTTTGCTGGATTTGTTGAGCTTCACCTATCAAGTTGCCCGAGGAATGGAGTTTTTGGCTTCAAAAAATGTGAGTTCAGGGAACAGAGACCTCTTCAGACCCAGCCATAGATTCAGAGGGATGGGATAGTGGAAGGAACTGCCAGGAGGGGGATCTTGGAGTGGCAGGCACAGTGGTCTCTGTTACCTACCTCTCTCTCTCTCCTAAACAGGCTGGGGGGTCCCATGTTGCTGGGTGTCTACTTTTCTCCAGAACTTTTTGTCCCTCAGGAGGCGTCAAGAGGGGGAGGGCAAACTCTCTGCTAGGGTGCTTTTCTAAGCTGCCAGAGCAGCTTCAAGTGGTACCATGGAGTAGCCAGTTTTACAAGAGTTCTGTTGCCTGGCCTTAGCTGGATCCATCCTGAAGTCATTTCTTCCCTTCCTATGCAGTGTGTCCATCGGGACTTGGCTGCCCGCAATGTCCTCCTGGCGCAAGGGAAAATCGTGAAGATCTGTGACTTTGGCCTGGCCAGAGATATTATGCATGATTCAAACTACGTGTCAAAAGGCAGCGTACGTCCCCTCTGCCCTTGTTGGCATGCTTATTCTCTCTCCCTTTAATCTTAAAAAGTCAAGTGTTGCTTCTTAATTCAGCAGCCACATTTTAAACAAGGGGTTCATGAGGCTTATTAGTTGGCTCCAGAGGGTTCAGTAGGGAAAGGTCAGGCTTAACAGCTGGATGGCCTAACAGCCAGATGGCCATTCTAGTTCTTTGTCCTGTTCATGCCTCAGTTTCCGTCTATTGCATCACCCATTTCCTGAGTTGCTATGAGGGAGTAAGTCAGGCAGTTCACACAAAATACCTTAGACAGTGCTTGGCATGTAGAAACACCCAATAACTGTTAATTCTTAATGAGAAAATTATGTGCACAAATATACAAGCAAGCATTTCCAAGGAGAATCTCTAGGTCTTTAAAAAAATACCTTATTTATTATTTATATTTTATGCATATGAGTGTATTGCCTGCATGTATGTAAGCGCACCCATGTTCTGCGGTACCTGAAGAGGTCATAAGAGGGCGCTGGATTCCCTGGAACTGGAGTTAGGGACTGCCATTAGCCACCATGTGGGTGTTAGGAATTGAACCTGGGTCCTCTGCAAGAGCAGCCGTTGATCTTAACTGCTGAGTCATCTCTCCAGCCTTGAGAGTCTCTAGTTTTAAAACTCTTATCAGATTTTCAAAAGACAACTTTAACTTTTAAAACATAAAGATTAGATTGGGCGTGGTGGCTCACACTTTTAATCCCAGCCCTTGGAAGGCAGAGAGAGGAGGACCTCTGCGAGTTCAAGGCCAGTCTGGTTTTCAAAGCAAGTTACAAGCTAGCTGGGGCTATAGGGAGACCCAATCTCAACAAAACAAAACAAAACAACAAAAACCACTGAAATCAACATTAAACTAAGTATGAGGAAAGATGATCAAAGAATTTTTTTTCTTTTGGTCTTTTTGAAACAGGGTCTCTCTGTAGCCCCAGCTGTCCTGGAACTCACTATGTAGACCAGGGTGACCTTGAACTCATAGAGATCCGCCTGCCTCTGCCTCCTGAGTGCTGACTGCTTTTACAGAGGACCCAGATTTGGTTTCCAGTACCCACATGGTGGTTAACACCATCTATAACTCCCATTCTAGGGGTCCTATGCCCTCTTCTAGTCTCTGCAGACATTGCACAGCACTGGTGGTCTTACATGTATGCAGACAAAACATTCATAGACATAGACATAAAAATAAATAAATAAAAATTAAAAAAAAATAATCTACCCAGAAGGCTTGGGAAATAGCTCAGTCAGTAATGTGCTTGCTGAGTTTGACCCCTTCCCCCAGAACTCATGTGAAAAGGCCAGATATAATGACCAATGCTTGTGATTCCAGTGCTGAGGATGCAGAGACAGGACATCTCTAGTCAGTCTAGCTACATCGGCAAACCCCAGGCCAGACTTTTCTCAGAAAAACCCCAGACTTTTCTCTTTTTTTGAGATGGTCTCCCTGTAGCCCCAGCTGTCCTGGAACTCACTATGTAGACCAGGCTGGCCTTGAACTCACAGAGATCCACCTGCCTCTGCCTCCCAAGTGCTAGGACTATAGGCATGTGCCACCACGCCCAGCTAACCCCAGACTTTCCTCAGAAAAAAACCCAAGTGGATAATATCTTGAGGAACAACACCTTTGGCCTCTACATGTATACACACGTGCATGAGTACCCACGCATGAACACACATACATGTGTACACACACACACACACACACACACACACACACACACACAAACACATATACACACCCTATTCAGTTTCCAGGCTCTAAAGCAGAGTTGCAAACAGTATATACATGAGAGATATAACACAGACAAGATCTTTAATGCATTATTTGTAGACCAGGGAGGAATCCCTTTTCATTTCTGCTGCTGTAGATATCTGAGCATAGCTTGGAACTCACTGTGAGTGAGTTCATCTCCTTTCTCCTTCCCTGCAGACCTTCCTGCCTGTGAAGTGGATGGCCCCTGAGAGCATCTTTGACAACCTATACACCACCCTGAGTGATGTCTGGTCTTATGGCATTCTCCTTTGGGAGATCTTTTCTCTTGGTAAGGGGCCGGCCTCTCTGCTAGTTTGATTTGTTCTGAACAGCACTGGAAGGGAAATATGTTTGGTCCAGCTACAGGATGTCAGCAGTGTTGATTTGTGCTGTGTGAGCCATGCAAATTGTACCTCACTATCAGCCCTTACATGTCTGATGCTGGCTGAGTAGACCCACAGGGATGTTTGGGGACTGCTCTCCCACCCCTGCGTGTTACCTTTTTTCCTCTCATGGGCCATACCAGAGAAAGTGTTCCCAATAATATCTGCTCTGTGGCTGCCTTTTCATTTTGGATTAAATGGTTCACCAGTAGAATTTCGTCTCCCTCACTTGGCGATTGATGAGCAGGTAAAAAAAATGCCATGGCTAGGAAAGGGGTCATGACCCCTGGTCTGGGTCTTATTTCTGGAGGAGAAAACCTCCTAAGCATTTGGTCAGTTGTCACCAGGGCCAGAATAAGTCAGGTTCCCATGCTGCCAGGTGAGGGTCCCAATCACAAGGTGAAATATATCTATGACCTTGGATGGCTCAAATGGGGAGATATGACTACACACTTAGAGATAAATTGTGTAAATTGTCATGTGGGTCCAGAGAAAGGGAAAAGGATTCTTGGAGCTCCTGAGAGGGAAGTAAACTTGCCCTGCCTTGTCTGATATCCTACTGCTATCACCCCCTGGCCCTCTTTCCTTCCCTCGGCTCCTTTCCATCCTTTCCTCATTCTCCCTCCACAGAGAGTCATCAAGGATCATCTGAGGTCGGGGTTTAACCACGTCTTGCACTCCGTTAAAAACAGGAAATAATCTGCATTTCAGGTCCCAACTTTGACTTTTGCTATGGTTATTTCAACACTTCAGATGAAAATGATTTTCTTGCCTTTAATGTTTTAGAATTTCTCTGTGATTTTTGAGAGTGCTTGTATGTGTAGATCCAGTAATCAGAAACACTGTAAAACACATTAATGCTTTTTTCTAAAGATGCATAATTTTTGCTCAAGATGCTTGGACTTGAACAACCTAGAGTCCTATGTAGATATAACATCTAGAAGCCTTCTGGGGTCAAGGAGATGATAACACACTTTCCTTGGTAGACTCAAGACACCAGGGCTTCAGGATTGCAGGTGTTCCTTCACTTGCCCTGTCACCCAAGTGTTCCAGTAGCGTGTGGTATATGTAGAAGTTTTTGTCATCCGGTTGTGTCTCCTGCTCTTAGGTGGCACACCCTACCCTGGCATGATGGTAGATTCTACTTTCTACAATAAGATCAAGAGTGGGTACCGGATGGCCAAGCCTGACCATGCCACCAGTGAAGTGTGAGTTCACCCCACACCATTCATTGACCCATGAACATGCTTCCAGAATCTGTGGGGGGTGGAGGTGTGGCCAGCATCAGCATGCTCTCCCCTGCTCACTCTGAGTTCTGCCCCTTCAGCTATGAGATTATGGTACAGTGCTGGAACAGTGAGCCAGAGAAGAGACCCTCCTTCTACCATCTGAGTGAGATAGTGGAGAATCTGTTGCCTGGACAATATAAAAAGGTTGGTTTGCAAGGGTGATGGTGGGTGGAAGGCTGTGGCAAAGGAGGAGAGAGAGCGCGTGGTTATGCCAACAAGCAACGCTGTTCAGCTCTGTTTGAAAGGAACCTTTTCAAAGGAGGACACAGACTGTGTGATCCTGTGACAGGGTTTCAGGGAGTGTTCCACAGGACCCAGTAGCAATGATGAATGAAAATCCTCCTCTTCCTGCAGGGCTTGCTTTCATCTTCTGTGTGTGACACCTGTAAGCACTTTATTCTCCAGACATTTGCATGTGTGAAGTCAAACCTCTCAGGACATCCGAGGCCACTAAATCACTGATTTGAATACATTTAAATCCATGTGAAATTGACTTTTACCATCTGACTGGAGGGGACAATCCCAGCTGTTATCTGTGCCTCTGGCTGGTTTTCTGTGGCATAGCAAGCATTGTTCAAAGGAACAAATGTAATTTCATGGGCCCATCAGGAGCTATAAATGAATGGAACAACTTTCTGCCCAGGCCTTGAGAAGGGGACCCAGGCACACTCATGTGATAAATCTTATTTTAGACTAGGCACTGCAGACTAACCTATTTCTCCTTTTCGAGGGGGCAGTATCAGGACTTTGCCTTGAGGCCTCCTGTCATCTGAGTTGAAAGTTCAGTACTTTAATATTGATTGCCTCAGTATTCTTTGTGCCCAGGCTGGGAGCAGGAAGAAGGAAATTTGCTCAGGTTCATCAAAGGTTCTCTGTTGGTGGGAAGATAAACTATTGTTGAAAATAGGGACTTTCTATCTTCTGGCTATTGTGAATAGTGCTGCAATATACATGGATGTGCAAGAATCTCTGTGTATGTTGATTTAGAGTCCTTTGGGTATATATTCAAGAAGGATATAGCTGAATCATGTGGTAGTTCTATTTTCACTTTTAAAATATTTATTTTTATTTTATATGTATCAGTGCTTTCCCTGTATAAGTGCACCACAGGCATACAATGCCCCAGAGGCCAGAAGAGGGCATCTGATCCTTTGAAACTGGAGTTACAGACAGTTGTTAGCTGCCATGTGGGTGCTGGGGACTGAATCTGGGTCCTCTGCAAGAGCAGCCAGTGCTCTTAACCGCAGAGCCATTTCTCCAGTGGCCCCCACCCCCCACTTTTTTTTTAAAGGAACCTCCATGCTGATTTCCACAGTGACTGTTCCACCCCCACCAGCATATCTTTGTCAGCATTTGCTGTCATTTGCTTTCTTGATGATAGCTACTCTGACTGGGGTGAGATGGACTTCAAAGCAGTTTTAATTTGCTTTTTCCTGATGGCTAAGGATGTTGAACACTTTTCCAAGTATTTATTGAACATTTGTGATTCTTCTGAGAACTGTCTATTCAATTCATTAGTCTATTTACTGGTTGGATAATTTTTGTGTATGTTTAATTTTTGCACTTCTTTATGTAGCCCACATACTAATCCTGTCTGATATGAGGTTGGCAAAGGTTTTTCCCCCCATTCTTTAGGCTGTCTTCACTCTGGTGATTGTTTCTTTTGCTGTACAGAAACTCTTACATTTCATTTAATCTCGTTTGTCAATTCCTTTTTTTTAATTATTTTTATTTTATGTGTATGTGTGTATTGCCTGCATGTAGGTAAGTGCATCCATGTTGTGCAATGCCCACGAAGGACAGAAGAGGCTGTTGGATCCCCTGGAACTGGAGTTACAGACAGTTGTTAGCTGCCATATGGGTGCTGGGATTTGAACCCTGGAACTGGAGTTACAGACAGTTGTTAGCTGCCATGTGGGTGCTGGGATTTGAACCCCGATCTTCCGCAAGAACAGTCAGTGTTCTTACCTGCTGAGCCATCTTTCCAGCCCTCGCTTGTCAATTCTTAATCACATCTTATGCTTTCTGCTCAGAAAGTTCTTACTTATACCTATATCTTGAGTGTTTTTCCTGTTTTTTTTTTTTTTTTCCAGTAGTTTCAAAGTTACATTCATGTCTTTGATAGATTTTTTTTTAATTGATTTTTATTTTTCAGGGTGAGAGATGGATTAGTTCCATTCTTCTACATATAGAAATACAGTTCTCCCATTTGTTAACTAGGCTATCTTTTCTCCAATGTATCTTTTCAACACCTTTGTCAAATATTAGGGGCCCATCTCTCTGTGTGTTTGTTTCTGGATCCTTTATTCTATTCCATTGGTCTATATATCTGTTTTTATGCCAGTACCATGCTGTTTTTGTTACTGTGGCTCTGTAGTGTAAGTTGAGGTCAGGTGTTATGATACCTCTAGTATTGTTCTTTCTATTAAGGATTATTTTGGCTGTTCGGGGCCTTTTGTGCTTCCACATGAACTTAGGGTTTTTTTTCCTAGTTCTGGGAAAAATGTTACTGGAATTTTGGTGGGGGTTGTGTTGAATCTGTAGAGGACTTTTGATAATATAACCATTTTTAAAAGCAAGGAAAAATGAAATCATGACATTTGCAAGAAAATGGGTGGAACTAAAAATCATTATGTTAAGTAAAATAAGCCAAACTCAGAGAGACAAATACCATGTTTTCTCTCATATGTGGAACCTAGATTTAAAATTATATATGTGTGTATGTGTGTGTCTATGTGCATATTTGTGTGTGTGTGTGTGTGTGTGTGTGTATGTAGGTCATGACTCTAGAAAGGGGATTATGAGAGGAGGAAGATATCTTAAGGGAAGGGAAATAGAGAGGATGATAGATACATGGGATTAGAGAGCAGAAGAACCATGTGGGGGAAGAAAGGGAGCCAGCCTGAAGGGAACAGAGAACACAGGGAAGGGTGGTGGGGAAAGAGAATGAATGAGAATGAAATCTTGTGACACATATGTGTAGTGACACATGTATGAAAATGCCACAAAGAAACCCATTACTTTGTATGCCAACCTAAAAAATTAATTTAAAAAGTGCCAGACCCCTTAAAGAAAATAGGGTTTTTCATATCAAAGCTTAGACTTCCCCAGTACATCGGGGAGATGCTGGGGATTACACTCCCTGTGAAGTCCTCACTCCATTCCAAGGGGTCTTGTGTGAGCTCTGGAGGCACTCTGTGATGACTCCCTAAGTTTCCATGCTTGTCCCTGGTATAGGTAAAAGGCACTCAGTTGTGACTATGGACCTAGGAAAAGGCTCTTTGTATCTGAAGACCCCCTCCCCTCCCAGAAGTCTCCTTCCATGTCCCTGTATATGTGTTACATTTCTGGGGATTGTTGACATATGACTCCCCTTCAGGTATCTATGTGGGAAACACAGGTAAATCATAGTGAGTTCTGAATGTCTATTTTCATTTTTACAGTTCACCAGTAATACTTGACTAAATGTGTTAAATGAATGCTTTCAGAGTTATGAAAAGATTCACCTGGACTTCCTGAAAAGTGATCACCCTGCTGTGGCACGCATGCGTGTGGACTCCGACAATGCGTACATTGGTGTCACCTACAAAAATGAAGACGACAAGCTGAAGGACTGGGAGGGTGGCGTGGATGAGCAGAGACTGAGTGCTGACAGTGGCTACATCATCCCTCTGCCAGATATTGACCCTGTTCCAGAGGAGGAAGACCTGGGCAAGAGAAACAGACACAGGTAGCCATGAGCACCTGCCTGCCTTTTCACATGCCAGCCTCAATGCGAAGGCTCATGCTGCTGAAACTGAGGCTGTCCTGGGTATGAACTGTGCTTAGGGAGCAAGGTTTAGAGTTCTCAGGGCAGGGGAAGAGGGGATGCAGTTTCGACTGCCTCCCAGATAATTCTAAGGTATCTCTGCACTCCTGTGAGAGTGCATCTTGGTAGGGAATCTCTGACTTGAGTTCGTAGATCATCTGAGCACTTGCCACTGAGTTGTGATGATTGGTGGGTGATAGAAACCTCTCCTCTATGAGCTTAAACAGTCATGGAGCTGAGAACAAAGTTGAGAGAGGTAGAGTTAGGTCATTTGATGCTACATCAGAGGTCTTTAGCCCTGAATACAATTTGGGATTACCTGAGAGGAGTTTCAAACTACTGATATTCAAGCCTCCCCCTCCTTCCTCTCTCTGCTGTGTGTGAAGCACAGAGCAGCACCCTCACAGGAGGGGAACAAGCCATGCTCCTATCCAGCAGAGGATCATGAATTTAAAGCAAAGCGTACAAGAACAAGGCAGAAAGCAACACAGTGCAGGAGAAGGATGAGACAGCAGTTGCTCAAGAAGGCAGGACAGACAGGAGCTGTGCAGGCTGGGGATGTCACAGGAGAGTATTTGCCCCAAAACGCCTCTGAAAAACAATTCCGTACACAGTAATATCGTGAGACTCTAACTACCACGTAAAGTGACAGTGGTTGATACTTTGTCTCATTTCCTTTATCCAGCTAGGTACATGTGCTAGGTGTCATGTGCATCATAACACCCACCCCACGTATACACACATACACATGAATATGCACATGCATACCCATGTGTACACATGTGCACACACAACGCAATACACACATGCACATACATGAACACACATCGGCATACGCTCATACAAATACGCACATGTACACATATACCTTCCCACATACAGACAATACTCATGCATACGCAGTACATACACATGCACACATGCATACACAGAGTGCACACACATACACAGATATACACACATACACACAGAATTACAAAATTACTCACATACACATGAATACATACATGCACAAACACATGCACACATATGCACACATCTACACATGCATACATACACATATACACATATACACATTCACGTACATATGCACATGCACACACATACATGTACATCTGTACATACATGCATAAGCATATGCACATATATACACACATACACATATATACACATACACACACATACACACCTCTTCTCTCTCACCTGGTCATTTGAAGCTGGGTAGGGAAACACTGAACTACTGTACCCCTGGTACAACAGCTCATATTTTCTAGGAATAAGAACGTTCTCTTGATATGTATCAGGACCACACGTAAGGAAGTTAGAACTGTTAAAGGAAATTAGGGCTGCAGTATACTCACTGATGAATGCATAGCCACTGTGTGAGGCCCTAGGTTCAATCCCCAGTACTGAAAAAAAGAAGAGAAAGAAAAGGAAATAACAATTGTTCCCTGATGCCACCTAATATCCAGGCTTTATTCAAATTCAGATACCAGGTTGAATAACAGTAACTGCTAACATTTATTGAGCCTTTTTATGTGTTTATGGTTACTAGTTATTACTGTATATAATCATCCCAACAGGGATATTATGAGACATTATTGTCAAGCCATTTTATAGGGAAAGAAGTTCAAGTAGAGGAGAACTATGTAACGTGTAGAGTCCACTTCAGACTCAAGGCTTTGTTCTACCTTCGGCTGGGCTTCAGCACTCAGAGGGCATCGGGAATGCCAAGGGGCAAGGGGCGTGGCAGGGAAGTGGGGAAGTGTGGGAACCCAGTGTGCATGCTCAGGAGGCTTTGGGGACAGCATGAGACTAGTTGGCTGCACCTCAGCTGATTTCATTCCTCTGCTTTTCCTTCCTGCCTTTTGATCTGCTGGTTACTTATTTTCTGCTGGACTGAGTAGGGAAAGCAGAAAATGTGACGACTTGTTAGCAACTTCCACAAAAAACTTGGCAAGAGAAAAGGAAAGCAGAGTCATAAAGATGACTGTCTTGGTTTTGTACTGATCCCAGGCAACAGGGGCAAGGAGCAAATGGCTGGTTCAGTGGCAGACTTGCTAGGCCCAGCTGCTTGTTTTTGAATAGGAAAGGAGTGAGTACAATCAACCCCTTAACCTTGGGCAGCCACCCTGCAAATACAGCCTGTATAGTCGATCTGTACAGATGTGACCTTACCTTTGCTTTTTCAACTCCCACCAGCTCCCAGACCTCTGAAGAGAGTGCCATTGAGACAGGTTCCAGCAGTTCCACCTTCATCAAGAGAGAGGACGAGACCATTGAGGACATTGACATGATGGATGACATTGGCATAGACTCCTCAGACCTGGTGGAGGACAGCTTCCTGTAACTGGCAGATTCTGGGGTACCTTCCACTCCTTGGGATCCCTTTCAGAAAACCACTTCGTTGCAATGCACAGGTTGAGAGGAGGACTTGGGTGATGTGTAAGGAGAAGTTCCCAGCCAAGGGCCTCAGGGAGCCTCTAACTATGAATGAATGGGATACTTGGAATGAACTTTGTCCGTGTTGCCTCTTGCAATGCGTCAGTAGCATCTCAGCGGTCTGTGAAGCTTGGAAACGGATGGACAAGGGAAATGACAGGCCACAGAAGATGATCTTTGTGTTTCAAGGGCATTGGTGAGATTCCCTTGCACGCAATTTGTACTGCAAGACAACTCCAGCATTGTAATTATGTAAATAACTCTAACCAAGGATGTGTTTAGATTTGTGTTAACTCTCCTCTCTGGACTTCTGAAGAGACCACTCGATCCTTTCATGGACTTTCTTCTTGAAACCCGGTGTCGGCTGCTGTTGAACTCTCTTATGAAGTGCATGCAAAACCACTTTGAACCTTAAAAGGTACTGGTACTATCACATTTGACTGTTTTGTTAGTGCTAAAGAGGCAAAAGATAACAAGTAACCAACCTTGTATAATAGACTTGGGTCTTTTAGAAACCCAACAACTCCTTTTTTATAACATAATCTACATTTATAATAATACTACTGTTATCAGTAATGCTAAATATGTAACACATAACATGATTACCCTACAGAGAAAGCACAATTTAAAAAAACCCTTACTAAGTAGGTAACAAGTTTGACAGTTTTTGACACTTATATTAAATAACATGTTTCTCAATAAAATATAATAGCTTTAGTGGAGTAAAGTTAGTAAACATAGAAAGAAAAGTATAGGTAGTGTTGTCCAAAAGTCAAAGTTTTTGATTGTGTGTACTAAATAGGTTCCCTACTCCAAGGTACTAAAAGCAGTTAATGATCTCTGAAGTAATGGAATTAGAAGTAAGCCAGCAAAACCCCCAGATCCTCAATGTTCTCAGTGTAAAGGCATAAGCCTGCACCCAATGTGACTTTTTATACCTGCCGTGACCTCATAGAAATGAACAGTCCACAAAAAGACTCGGATGGGCAAGGGTTTCTTTCATGACCAGTGATAACTTTGGTGGATCCCACCATACATATATGTTTTTAACAAACTATGAACTCCCTCTCTTGTCCTAAAGAGAAAGAGTTGGAAGCCCTGAGATCTCCATGGTGCTGTTGAATGAAGGCTGTGTGGGGGCATTAACCCACCTCTTTAGTTCCCACCATTAATTGCCAACTACAGTCACAACTTCTGGCTCTCTGTTCCAGAAACACAGAAATTTTGGATCTGAAGGGAGCAGGAACCTATATTTTAATAAACTCTTTGGCTCTTCTGCTCAGCCAATTTTCAGAAACACTGGCTTGGGTTACAGAAGGTTGCCGTGGGTGGGGTGAGAGAAAGATTGAAATTTGGAACTAGGCTAGAAGTCAGCCTACTATTTAAGTCCTTGGCTTCAGGTCAGTGACATTTAATGCCATGTCTCTAGCAACTGCCACCTTTAATTTAAGTTTCCAGTCTTAGCTGAGGCTGAGAAAGCAAAATCTTGGTTTTGGCCCATCTTCCTCTTCAAGACAAGGCAGACACTGCTCCCCACCGCACTGGGGAACTGAGCTTGTTCTCTCCAAAACCATGTGCAAAAATGATGCAACTCCACGTGCCAAGTCTCTGTATAGCCAGGTCAATATTTGGTGCAGAAGATTAAAAAGTTTTCCTGACTTTTTGGGTTTAGGTGGGAGAATGACATATCCATCCAAGCTATCAAACTGGTTAGTGTGAGTTCATTGGCATTCTTTGCAATGTGCCTAATTGCTGACACTGTATGAATGAAACATGGGCTGTGATTACTGCAATCACTGTATGTGCTTCCAGCAGGTGATGCTTTGGAAGACACAGAAGCAATAACAAGGTACTTGACTACCTACTGGTGTAAATCTCAATGCAAGCCCCAACTCCCCTTTTTCATAGTAAGTGTGAAGACTGAGCCAGATTGGCCAATTAAAATATGAAAACCTGACTAGATTCTGTAGAGCCAATTAGACTTGAAATACATTTGTGTTTCCAGAATCTCAGCTCAAGCATTCTGTTTATTGCTTGTTCTCCCTTCTACAGCCTAATTTTTGTTGAGGCTTTGCATTTTGATGTTGCTTTGGGCCTCCATGACATCATGAGGCTTCTCAGACCAGCAGTTTCCAGTTCTGAGCAATGCTTTCACCAGAGATTAAATGAAACTACATTATTATTTTTTTAAACAGTATGTTGAGTGTATCCCAGATTCACTTCTGTTTTGACCTGCGGAGTCCCCAGAAGAAAATGCATCAATCTTTTCTACTTTCCGCTTTTCTGATGACAATCAAAGCTGGCCTAGGAAACACAATTTGTGACGTTTTCAATGATCAATGATATCCTTAAAATGTGGTCTGCCAACCTGTACAAAATGGTCCTATTTTTGTGAAGAGGGACGTAAGATAAAATGATGTTATACATCAATATGTATATATGTGTTTCTATATAGACTTGGAGAATATTGCCAAAACATTTATGACAAGCTGTATCACTGCCTTTGTTTATATTTTTTTTAACTGTGATATTCCCCACAGGCACATTAACTGTTGCACTTTTGAATGCCCAAAATTTATATTTTAGAAGTAATAAAGAGAAAAATACTGACATGTTCCCAAAATGGTGGTGTGGTGAATGTGTGTGACAAGATCTAACTCAGTAAGAAGGGTTTGCGAACACAAGATGTATTACAGATGTCCCTGTTCATGGTTTTGTTTTAAAAAGTGTAAATGAAGATCTTTATATTTCAATAAATGATATATTATATATAAGTTAAAGTTATGTTGAGGTTCTAGATTTTATTTTTAGGTTAGGTAGAATCCTGCTCAACTTTCTGTCTAAGCAATAGTTGAGTAGGACGTTACTGTGTTGTCATTTGAGACAGGGTCTTGTTATATAGCCTATGCTGATCTTGACTTCTGTGATCCTCCTACCTCAATACCCTGAGTGCTGGTATTATAGGCATGTACCACCATGACCTTTTTTTTTTTCCTGAATGGATTATTTGGTAAAGCCATTTTAGGTTTAAAGGACAATTAAGTGGAAGCTAGAGATCTCCCATATGTCTCTTGGCCTCACACATGTACAAGCCTCCCTGTCTCCAGTGGAACCTATCAGAATGTACATTTGTTACAACGGTGGATTTGTTTCCATATATCATCACCCATAGTCTATAGTGCTTCTTCCTTTTTGATGGTTTGTTTAGAGCCCTCAGTGAGAGGCATATGTGATTTTCTTTTCTTTTTTTGTCTTTTTGAGACAGGGTCTCCCTGTAGCCCCTGGAACTCACTATGTAGACCAGGTTGGCCTTGAACTCACAGAGATTTGCCCGCCTCTACCTCCTGAGTGCTGGGATTAAAGGCGTGCACCACCACACCCGGCATAAAGTGATTTTTATTATTAAAGAGTTTGAGGGCTGGAGAGATGGTTCGGCGGTTAAGAGCACTGACTCTTCTTGCAAATGACCCAGGTTTAATTCCCAGCACTCACATGGTGGCTAAGAACTGCCTTCAACTCCAGTTCCAGGGGAATCCGACTCCCTCTTCTGACCTCTCTGGCACTGCATGACACAGGTGTACTCACATCCAGGCAATACACTCGTACACATAAAATAGAAATAAGTATTATGAAAAGAAAGTAAGAAAGAGTACATGAAGTTATCAGATAAAAGTGATGGGGAGATATGGGAGGAGTTGGACGGGAGGGAGTGGGCGTGGATTTGATAAAACACCTTATACACATGTATATAGCATATATATAGTATATTAAACTCCATTTAAATGCTCTATAATATATATTTATATATGGTTTATAGCTTATATATATATACAGTTTAAATAGGTTTATACCACATGGAGGTGATAATGCTCTCCCAAAGAGTCATACACTATCAACAACAATTTCAAGTTGCTGATCAGGGAGGTATCTAAGAGACACTCAGATTTCTTTAAAAAAGAAAAATATGATTTAAAGAGCAGGTGCTGGGCTGGAGCAATGGTTCAGCAGTTAAGAGCACCAGCTGCACTTGGAGAGGACCTGGGTTCAATTCCAAGCATCCACACAATGGCTAACAACCATACTAACTCCAATTCCAGGGGATCCAATGCCTTCTGACTTCTGTGAGCGTCACTGGTGCAGTTACATGCAAGCAATATGCTCATATACATAAAATAACAATAATAAAATATTGAAAAAGAGCAGGTGTCATACATATATATACATATATATATATTATATACATGCCTATGGAGTCTAATTTGTGTTTCCAGATGTCCTCCAATGTGGGTCCATCCACTGGAGCCTAGTTAACCTACCAAGAGTCCCACGCTTGAAAGAGACTGTCTCTGCCCCATCTAGTAGCCATCTGTTGCCAGTTTCCTTAGGTTGGGTTGGACCTTCTTACTTGCCTCCTCATGTCTATGCTGGGATTTTCTTTTTTTGGTTTGAGCTTGCATAGTACTTGTGCATGCTCTTATCATTGCTATGAGTTCATATGAGTAGCTTCCCAGCTGTCTGGAAAACTCTTGTTTTCTTATGGTCATCCACCGCCTTACAATCTTTCTGCCCCCTCTTCCACAATGATCCCTGAGACCTGGGAGGCAGAAGTTTGATATAGGTTTCCTATTCAGAGATAGGCACTCTGCAGCTTTTTGTTCTCTGCACATTGGTCAGTTGTGGGGTTCTGTGTTAATCACCATTTGTTGCATAAGGAAACTTCTCTGGTGAGAGTTGTGATGCATTAATCTTGCCAAAACTGGAGGTGTTGTGCAGATCCAGGATGGAATAGACTCCCCTTGACCCATGGAAGTCTAGTACTAAGATCACAGGACGCTAGGAAGTCTCAAGGACAGAGCTTCAAGCCACAAGTCTGTGGTGGGAAAGGATCACAAGGACCCAGGCTGGGCCGGAAGCTGAGCTGGCAGGGAATGACTCACTGTGCCAAAACTGGATGTATGCACTGGGATGGTGGGGCTCATGGAGTCTCAGGGATGGGACTCCAAACCTCTTTTGATTCTTAAAAACAGGCTTTAAAAAAAAACACTACAATGGACTGGAGAGATGGCTCAGTGGTTATAAACACTGGCTGCTCTTACAGAGGACCCAGGTTTGGTTCCCAGCACTGACATGGTGGATAACAACCATCTATAACGTTAGCTCCAGGAGATCTGTCACCCTCTTCTGGCCTCTGCAGGCATTGCATGCATGTGGTATACTTAACATACATGCAGGCAAAACACTCATACACATAAGATAAAAATAAACACGTTTAAAAAAAAAACAACCCTACAACAGCAGGGAAAATATTTCATAGATGAGGAAACCAAGATACCATAAGATAAATGGATTTTCCTTTTTTCTTTTTTCTTTGTGTTTTTTTTTTTTTTCCCCTGTCTTTTTGAGACAGGTTCTCCCTGTAGCTCCAGCAGGCCTGGAACTCGCTATATAGACCAGGCTGGCCTTGAACTCACAGAAATCCTCCTGCCTCTGCCTCCCTAATGCTGAGACTAAAGGCGTGTGCCACCATGCCCGGCTGATAAATGGCTTTTCTAAAAGTCATATAAACTGAGTCACATAGACCCCCCTGTCATTTGCATGAGAACAAACCAAGGTAAAAAGCAAGAGATGCTGGGAGGGGTAGTGTATAGAAACAGCCTTGATTTTTTTTGGATATTTTCAAAGACAACTAATGGACAAGTTCAGCCTGAAGAACTATTCTACATGTTTGTAAACAGAACAATTGCTTCTCAGGCTGTAACACAACAGTTCTAATAATGGACATCATAATTTTAATAATAGTGCACGTCATGGAAAGCAACTCAGGCAAATGACCTACAATATCTGAATCCACTATAAAGTAGGCAACTTTCCTCAGGATAACAGTGACAGAAATAGTTCATTATCTCTAACTCCAAATACATGTAAGGGCTAGATTTAACAAACAGTACTGTAGTAGCAAAATTAATATACTGTGCTTAAAACAGATACACTTTTAACCCTCACATTAAAATATATATGTATGTGGTATTAATTAGCACATTCTGGTTACCTAAGTAGCACCAGTGTCCTAAAGAATAATGAATATAATTTCCAAAATGGTAATGTTTCCATCACCCACATTTTAGTTTACATTTAAAGCGACGGAGACATTGAGGACACATGGTCTCACATGGCAGGGGGACATATTTACCCCCCTTATTCTGGTTTATAGGCTAATTGGAATTTTAAAAAGATTTACCACATTAGCCTGGCAGATGGTATTTTGCTTTATCATTATTCATGGGTATTAATGACTTCCCTCTGGAGTGTGTGTATACTGTCTATTTTGAATTTCATTACATTTCATGCTGACTTCTCCAAAAAGAATCGGATCCAGGCTTTTCTGTGTGGTGTTTGAGCTGTAGATCGGTTGGTCCATCACAATTTGAGGCTTGATTAGGATGAAGTATCGCTTTGAAATGAAAGGAACCTTTTCTGTCTCTTGCTGGCTATTTCTGTCATACTTCTTGTTTCGTTTGGCTGGCCATCCCACCCCGTTTGAGACTGCTACTAGCTAGGATCAGGTGTATTGAAAGCTGTTTCCAGAGCGGATGCATCTTTCATTAGCCCGAGATGATTATGCATCCTTTCTTTCTCCCTAGAAAGGCTGAGTTTGGTTTCCTAAATGAAGAAAATGCACAAGATCATAATGCAATGAGCCAGCTACAGAAAGTCTTTTTTTTTTTTTTTTTTTTTTTTTTTTTTTTTTTTTTTTGTCTTTTTGAAGCAGGCTCTCCCTGTAGCCCCAGCTGTCCTGGAACTCACTACGTAGACCAAGCTGGCCTTGAACTCACAGAGATCCGCCTGCTTCTGCCTCCCAAGTGCTGGGACTACTGGCGTGCGCCACCACACCTGGCCAGAAAGTCATTTTTAAAATTAATTCCACCCACAAATATTTATTATAGAACAGGTTCCTTTGTGGAGTGGATCTCTCAAAATGCTTAAAGCCTAAACGAGACAGCTGGCAGACTTCATTCCAATGAACTCATGACCTGAGGGGACCATTATACCACAGATCAGAACAGGGAAGAGCAGAAAATTGTGCTTGGAGGCCACAGGCCTTCCACAGACCAATGAGAAGCCCAAGAGTCGAACATGGAGTGCAGCTCACTAAAAGCTTCTAGGCAGGGTGTTGAAGGCTGGGGTTGGAGCAGCCTTGCCTCCTCCGGTCTGGTCCTTGCTGTGATTCTAGATACTTCCATGGTCACTCTCTCCTTCCAAACTTTTATTCCTCTGTTGTTCAACCTTATTGAGCTAGGCACTGGCTTAGACCATGGGATTCAGCAGTTGTTACAAAAGACAAGACCGCTGCATCATGTCAATAGCATCTCTCCACAAGACAGGATCGATCTGTTTGAAGTAAAAAGACAATGTCTCCCTCATGGACAAAAGCTGGCAGGTTTGCTTGCGTTCTCTCTTCTCTCTCTCTCTCTCTCTCTCTCTCTCTCTCTCTCTCTCTCTCTCTCTCATTTTTTCCTCCCTCCCTCCCTCCCTCCCTTCCTGAGACAGGATCTCATGTAGTTCAGGGTAACCTAGAACTCATTGTATAGACCAGGCTAGCATCAAACTAACAAAGAGCCACTTACCTCTGCTTCCTGAGTGCTGGGATTAAAGGTGTGAGCCACCATGCCTGGTTTCTTTTTAATTTTTAAAAAGATTTATTTTTATTTTTAGTTATGTATATGTGTGTGTCTGTGTATGGGTGTGTGAGCAAGGACGCAGGTTCCTGTGGAGGCCAGAGGAGTTGCATCCCCATGATACTGGAATTAAAGGAGATTGTGAACCACGCAGTGTGGGTGCTGGGAATTGAACTAGGTCCTTCGCAAAAGCACTATACATTTGTAACCACTGAGCCATCTCTCTAGCCCAAGACTGGGATTTCTTAATGCAGTTTTCTCCCAGTAGTCATGAGGATTAGTGCCATGCCTCTACATAAATACCAAAGTCCTTACTGCCTCATGTCAGATGGTACAGTATCTGCATATAACCTCTGCAAGACCTCCTGTATACTTTAAGTCATCTCTAGGGTACTTACAGCATCCACTGCAATATAAACATTATGCAAATAGTTGACTCTATTATTAGAGAATAATAAAGACAGGATAAAAGTCCATGTATGCTCAGCACAGATACTCTACATTACCCAGAAGAGGGAGAGTGATGCTCAAACATTGCTGGATCTGGAAGTGGTCAGAAGGTTCGGTGAGGATGAGGCAGGGGCTCCTGCACATCACTTCATTCACCTGGATTCAGGGTGTTGCTCAGCAAATTCAAATTTTGCTTCTGGGAAGTTTCTGAATTTTTTAAAAAAATATTTACCACCCATGGTTAGTTAAATCTAAGAATGTGAAGCCAGATATTGGGCAGACTGTATATTGTAGTTTTAGTGTATTTGTTTTGTTAATTCATTTACAAATGTTTTATACTTTCATTTGTTTTCTCTTTTGCTTTTGAGTCAGGGTCTCACAATCTTCCTGTCTTATTTTCCCAAGTGTTAGGATTATAGGCGTAGACTACCACATTTGGTTATTGCTATTTTGAATCATAATTTTTTTCAATTTCTTTCTTGTTAGCTTACAGAATGTAATTGACCTTATATTCTGACACCTTGCACACACACCCCTATAAATATACACACATATATAATTTAAAATCTAGGTTCTGCATGTAAGAGAAAGTGTGGTATTTGTTTTTCTGAACTTATTTCATATAACATAATGTATTAGTCACTTTCCTATTGCTGTGATAGAAACACTGACCCAAGCAATTTATAGAAGGAAGAGTTTATTTGAGCTTATGGTTCCAGGAGAATTCCAGTCCATCTTGGCAGGGAGGCATGGAGGCAGAGGTGGCTGGAGGAGGCGCAGCAGAAGCTAAGCTCTCACATCATCATGCAGGCACAGGATGCAATATCTGGAAAGGCTTAAGAACTCTCTAAGCCCACCCCCACTGACATGCTTCCTCCAGGATAGCCACATCTTCTAAAACCTCCCGAAACGGCGCCACCATGTGGGGACAAAATGTCCAAACACTTGGAGCCTATGGGGGACATTTCCATTCAAACCATCACACATAGTATTCCCAGTTGCATCCATTTCTCTGCAGATATCATGAACCCATTTTTTTCCTCTGTGGCTGCATCAAATTCAGTTGTGACTATGTACCACATTTTCTTTATTCATTCACCTGTTGATGGAGGTCTAGGCTGGTTTCATTTCCTGACTACTGTGAACAGTGCAGCAATACCTTGCACATTCCTTCCATGTTTTATATCAACAATAATGTTATCTGTGAGTAAAGTCAATTGCATTCTTCCTTCCTCATGTGGATGCCTTTTATTTCTTCTACTTACCTTATTGCACTGGCAGAGAATGCCAGTATGCAGCTAAATGGAAACCCATGAAAACCACATGGAAATGGTGAAAGACCCATGGAAATGGTTAAAGCATATCCCTGCCCGGTTCCTGATATTTGGAGCAAAGTATTAAGAGTTTCACCATTAAATATGATGCTAACATTCACAGGTATCTTTTACCAGGTAAAGAAGTTTCCTGATTATATTGAGATAATATTGTTTCCCTTTGTATTAATTACTTTCTGTTGCTGTGATAAAACACTATGACCAAGGGAACTTATAGGAAGAAGAGTTTATTTGAGCTTATGGTTCCAGGTTCCAGAGGGATTATGGAAGGTGTGGCGAGGTAGCTGGAGCAGAAAGAGGAGTGCTCACATTTTCAAGCAGGCACAGAAAGCAGAAAGCAACTGGCAATCTGGCAAGGCTTAAGAACTCTCAAAGCCCACCTCCAGGGATGTACTTCCTCCAGCATGACCACATATATAATTGTTCTTCCACCAGCATGGCTACCAAGTAGGGACAACATGTTCAAATACTTGGAGTCTATGATGGGGAACATTCTCATTCAAACCATCACACCCTTTTGGTTTGCTAATATGATGAGTCATACTGATAGATTTCTAAGAGCTAAAACAGCTGTGCATCCCTGAGTTAAAATCATCTGTTATTATTTATCATTCTCTTCATATATTTAGATCTGTGTTCTTGGTTGATTATAACTTATAGACTTCTATTCTTGTCATTTCTTTGCCTTCATTCAATATCAAGGTAATAATGACATCATAGAGTGAATTTAGACATGCTCTCTATTCTTACATTTTTTTCTGGAATGGTATGTGTAGTATTGGTACTATTTTTTCCTTAATTTTCTTTTGAATTTATTTTATGTGCATGAGTGCTTGCCTGCATGTGTGTAAGTGCATCACATGCATGAAATGCCTATGGAGGCCGGAAGAAGGTGTTTATCCCTTGGAAATGCAGATTTACAGATGGTTGTTAGCTGCCATGTGGGTGCTGGGAATCAAAAACTGGGTCTTCTGCAAGAACAGCAAGTGCTCTTAACTGCTGATCCATCTCTCCAGCCCCCTTAATTTTCTTGTTTATTTTTATTTTTAAAAATATTTTATTTATTATTTTATGTATATGAGTTTATTGCCTGAATGTACGTGAGTGCACCCGTGTTGTGCAGTGCCAAGGAGGTCAGAAGAGGGCTTCAGATTCCCCTGGAACTGGAGTTAAGGATGGTTCGTAGCCACCATGTGGGTGCTGGGAATTGAACCCGGGTCTTCTGCAAGAGCAATCAGTGCTCTTAACTGCTGAGACAACTCTCCAGTCCCTTCTTGTTTATTTTAAGACACAGTCTAATTATGTAGCCCAGGTTGGCCTCAAACTCATGGCAATTCTCTCTCCTGAGCCTATCAAGTGTTGAGACTATGGGTATGTGCCACCACACTCACCTTAAATATTTGATGAAGTTTTTATTAAATCCACCTGGGTTTGAAAATTTTCTTTGTTCGAAGATTATACATTGATGATGCATTTAGAAATACATATAGGGATATTTAGGATATTTATTCTTGAGGAAGATTAGATTGTACTCTCCAAAAAACTTGTCCTGTCCTGTAAATTATTGGATTAATAGCATTGAATTCCTGATAACATTCTTTTCTTCTTTACTACTATAGGATCTGTAGTGTTGCCTCCTTGCTCAGTCATGATATTGATCTTTTTTGTTATCTTATTTCTTTTCCCTATAAAGCATTATTTTAGCTACACCTTAAAAATTTTGATTAAATATAGTATGATAAATAATTCAAAGTATTGTTAGGGTACAAAGAAGACAGCCTTCCAAATAAGCCAGGGGAAATGGAAGAAAAGTATTTGAGTTGGGTGTTGAAGAATTTTTTTTTCCAGGTAGAGAAGAATCCAAAAAAAAGAACAATAAACCAGGATTCATTAGTTGTCCTTCCACTGATAAAGTATATATGTGAATATTTAATAATTACAGCCTATAGGTAGAGCATCTCTTTGAAAGGCAGGGACAGAGCCTGTCATTTCTGGGAACCAAAAGTGATGATGGGACTGAAAAGTTGTTTAGCTTTTGAAGTTGACCTGTCATGGATTCCATTTCAATGGGAAGATGTTGTATCCATGTGGAGTCAAAAGCAGCACTGGTCTCTGTGAAGTTCTGGGGTACTGAATGTAGGCATAAGGAAGTTCAAGTCCAGGCAATAGGACAGTGGTCTGGTCACAACTCTTTAGTATGGGCACAAAGTGACACTACTCTGGATTTTCCAGTGTCTTATTCAACATCCATGGGAGCCTTATTTCTACATAATTTTTTACCCTGTGTATTGTATTTCTCTCTCTCTCTCTCTCTCTCTCTCTCTCTCTTTCATAATTTTTTTTCTTTTTTCTTTAATTCCACCATTCTGGAGTCAGAGACAGGTAGAGCTCTGAGATATGGAGGCTAGCCTAATCTACATAGTGAGTTCCAGGCCAACTGGAGCTACAGTTTCAAACAAACCAAAACAAACAGCGCCTGGAGAGATGACTCAGTGGTTAAGAGCACTGGCTGTTCTCGCAGAGGACCTGGGTTCGATTCCCAGCACTCACATTGTGGTTAACAACCATCTGTAACTCCAGCTGCTGGGGAATTCAGTGCCCTTTTCTGACCTCTGAGGGCATTGCATGGCACAGGTGCACTTACACACATGCAGGCAATATACTCATACACATAAGAATGATAATATTAAAAACAAACAAAAACCTTAAAAAAAGAGTGTGTGTGTGTGTGTGTGTGTGTGTGTGTGTGTGTGTGTACAAGTACCCATGGAGGTCAGAGGGGGATGTAGGAATCCTTGGAGCTGGAGTTACAGACATTTGCAAGCCCTCTGTTGTGCGTTCTGGGATCTGAACTCCAGTTCTCTGATAGAGTAGTAAGAGCTCTTAACTGTTGAACCATCTCTCCAGCCCCACTTAACCTTTCTAAATATCATTTCAAGGCATTTTTTTCTAATACAAATGTTGCAAAGCAGAATTTCCAAATTCCCATGCCATTGGAATTTGATTCTGTCTAGTAAAATGTAGCTGTAATTTCTGGACTCAACTTCCCTAGAGCATTAAAGGCAACACCCTAAGAAAAAGTTTTGTCTTTCTCACCTTGACCTTACATTTTCTTGTTGCCTGGAACTTAAAACACATTTCCTGGAGGTGCAGCAGTCATCTTTTGACCACAAAGTTACAGGCCACACACTGGAAATGGAGGCAGGTCCCTGGAAGGCATTCCACACAGGTACCTCAGGCCCAACCTATGTAGCTTTAGATTCCTTTCTTCATGTGGGTCTTTTCATGCCTTTCATCTCTTGCCACAAATGCATTCATAGGAGAGGCACCTTGTTCTTTCTCTTTTTCATTTTGTCATGGTAGGCTTGACATCACCAGCTTTCATGTGCTTTCCTCACTGAGTTTCCAAGACATCTAATTCTTTTGATTTTCTCCCTCACAGCTTTGCTTTTCTTTATCTTTTTCTTCTCCCAGCCTCTATTCAGGTTAGAATGCTATGGGCCTCAGCCTCTGTGCCCACCCCCTTCATGAGCTCATGACTTTCATTACTACCTATATGCCGGTAACTCCTGAATGTGTATTTCCAAGTCAGGCCTCTCTCCTGAACTGCACATTTGTGGGTTCAACTGTCTGTGCAATATCTGACTTAAATGTCATGTAGTTGGCCTTTTAATTTCAGAGCATACTTCCTTCTGCCCTCAAGCCTGATCTGCCTCCAGTCGCCATCCTCTCAGCTGATGACAATGCTAATCTAATGGTCCATGCCCTAATTTAGAGCCATCCTTGACACTTCTCTTTCTCATATCCTGCATCTACTTGGTCAAGATTTTGATTTCACTTTAAAAGTGTATCTGCAGTGAATCAGAATCTGACCCACTCTTACCGTATTCACTGCCACCACCTCACTGCTGTTTCTAGAACACAACACCACCCCTGTGATAGCCTCTGAACCAGCTGTCCCCCTTGCCCAGCATGTACCTTCTCTAGTCGTTTGGTCAATTTCTGTGCTTCCTTCAACATGTCTGCTCAATCTCACCTTTTCAAAGATGCCAGCCATGACTGCTTTATTTTAAATTGCCATCAGCATCATTTCCTGACCTCCACTACCCCTGTTGCCAGTGTTATACCTTGCCTGGGTCAGAGAAAGCACTCAGTAAATACTTGCTGCAGGCTTGACTGAATTGCCTATCCACAGAGGGCAGAGTGATGGGAAAGCTTCAGGGTCCTAGATTGAGAAAGCAATGTTCAAGTCTTGGGCAACATTTGAAACCAAACTTAATGTTGACCCCAAAACTCCTGCCTGCAAGCATCAATCGAGAAGACCTACTGCACAGTGACTGTTCTTTTTGAGGAAAACAAGGGACAAAAATCCCTACAGTGAATGCATGGAATGCTTTTAGCAAGATCACACCTGAAAAATTGCTCTTCACATTTCTTTTAAATTTAGGAGAATCAAACATTCCATGGAAAACACTAACTTGTCATCAGAATTTTCAGACAGGGTTTCATGTTGCCTAGGCTAGCTTCAAACTCACTAAGTAGCTGAGGATGACCTTGAACTCCTGATCCTGCTTCTTCAACCTCCGAAGTGCTAGGATTACAGGTGTACACCACCATGCCTGACTCACCATCAAACTTAAAGGATTGTTTTAAGAAAAACACAGAATGCTTTTTTTTTTTTTCTTTTTGAAGCAGGGTCTACCTGTAGCCCCAGCTGTCCTGGAACTCACTATGTAGACCAGGCTGGCCTTGAACTCACAGAGGTCCGCCTGCCCCTGCCTCCCAAGTGCTGGGACTACAGC
>NW_008338715.1:11856945-11883572 GCF_000622305.1 Nannospalax galili | reverse complement strand
TTTTTGAAGCAGGGTCTCCCTGTAGCCCCAGCTGTCCTGGAACTCACTATGTAGACCAGGCTGGCCTTGAACTCACAGAGGTCCGCCTGCCCCTGCCTCCCAAGTGCTGGGACTACAGCCGTGCACCACCACGCCCAGCTTTGTTTGCTTTTTTAAAATTTTAAAAAATATTACTCTTTTCATTTTATGTGTATGAGCGTATTGCCTGCTTGTATATAGGTGCACCCTTGTCATGCAGTACCCTTGGGTGTCACAAGAGGGCTTCAGATTCCCCTGGAACTGGAGTTACTGATGATAACTTGCTAGCTGCCACGTGGGTGCTAGAAATCAAACCTGGGTCCTCTGTAAGAGTAGCAAGTGTTCTTAACTACTGAGCTATATCTCCAGCCCCTTGCTTTTTATTTTTTATGTATTTATTTATTTTTGTGGCACAGTCTCACTCTGAAGTCCAGGGTGGTCTAGAACTTAGACCAGACAGGCTTTGGACTGAGTTCTGGGATTGCAGATATGTGGCACCATGTCAAACCAGTTTTCTTTCTTTTCAGTAGTTAAAATACATTTTTAGTGCTTTTCTCATTTTAAATATATTTTAATTTATCCTTTGAGAATTTAGTGTATGTACATATGCATTTAG
This sequence comes from Nannospalax galili, assembly GCF_000622305.1. Taxonomy (NCBI): domain Eukaryota; kingdom Metazoa; phylum Chordata; class Mammalia; order Rodentia; family Spalacidae; genus Nannospalax; species Nannospalax galili. The sequence continues at coordinate 11,882,938 of NW_008338715.1, read as the reverse complement.
ATCATATCCACTCCTAATGCCCCTTCAACTCACTCTCTGACTGTCCTAAGCCCCCAACATGTCCCCTTTCAGTGATTCCCTTCTTCATTTATCAGTTCTCTAAGACCGTATTTAGCAATAACGTTTTTGTTTTTTTTCTCAACATTTTATTTTGGAAAACTTCAAACATGTTGAAAGCTGAAAAACTCAGAGATCAGATTCTGTCATCAGCAAGATAGTTGTATTGCCCTTTTAACCAAGTCCTGGGTGAGTGGGAGAGGGCAAAACTCGAGGTAGTGAAGTTTCTGGTCCCCTGCATGTCTGGAATGAAGTGCATGGGCGGTCTTGGGTGGTGACTGTTTTCATAAGGCATGTGTAATTGTGGAATTTAGAGTGAAGTTTTCAGAAATACTCTTGGCTCACTGAAATGATGAATTTGCTTGATTCTGGTCTGAATAAGCAGACACTGTTTTAGCTTCGGTTCCTCTTCAGACTCGGGGCTCTGGGTAGGTTTTGATGGGAGCCACTTGGCAAAGGAGCCAGTCCGTTCATAGAGGCAGGCTTCAGTGAGGAGTACAGCACACAATGGTCTGTATTTAGGTTATGATACAGCTGAGAGCCAGCCACTTGACAGAGATGCTCTACGCCAACGATTTCAGAGAGGAAGTTCTTCATCCTTCAAGTTGTGCTCTCTAGTGCGGACCAAGGGGCATCGACTAAGTTGAGAGTTAGTGGTCCTTTCATTTTGTGTCCCACGTGCCTCACCTGCCTTATCCTAGTTGGGGTCCTGCGGTAGGCTCTCACCCTGAGTCAAGTGGCATTAGCAGTAAGTGCACCTGGAAGTCTAGAATTTCCTCATGCAGTCACCATCTTGTTCTTGTATATTGACTGACAGGCTTTTCCTCGCAGCGTCCTGAAGCTGGGGTAGTTTTCTGTGGAAACCACTTCTTTGAGTAACAATTCCACTTTGTAACTGGAAAAGACCATTTTCCCTCTTCCCTTATTTTTCTTTTCACGTATTCACTTCCTTTCCAAAACATTCATTCCATTTTGTTTCTTAATCATTGTGTTTAGAACGATAGTAATTAAGAATCTCAAAAAAAAAGAGAGTATGGTGGGAAGTTTTTATAAAGTGGCGACTAGGTTTTTAGATAATGGTTCAATAGTCCTATCTGGATTAGCACATTCCTGAAAAGTTCTAACTAGAATTGCTATAAATCTAACCATTTTGTTTCATATGTGAGGGGAGTCCTTTTTAGGGATTTTTCTTCTTTGGGTGTAGAGTTTTATGTAGATTTCAGCAGCTAAGCCAGTCCCTCTAGTGGCTCCCTTACTACAAGGCAGTAGGATAACCCACATGAGTGTGGTGCTTTTCACATGGGACAGCATTCCATGAATATGGGTTCATTGACTATATTGTGTCCCTGAGAAATCCATTTTGTTGAGAAAAGCCGTCAACTGATCAGATTCTTGATGGCTAAATGACAGTAGTGGATATGCTTATTTTTTGAAAATATTTTTATTTTATTGATTCTTCAAGAATTTGATACAATGCATTTTGATCATACTCAGAATTTTTCCCCCATTCCCCCAACCTACTATTTCCCCCTACTTCATGACCTTTATTATCCTTTTTCTTTCTTTCTTTCTTTCTTTCTTTCTTATCCTTTTTCTTTCTTTCTTTCTTTCTTTCTTTCTTTCTTTCTTTCTTTCTTTCTTTCTTTTTTTCTTTTCTTTCTTTCTTTCTTTAAAAAAGACAGGATTTCCCTAGTAGCTCCAGTTGAAATTGGACAGGTTAACCTCAGTCTCACAGAGATCCATCTGCCTCTGCCTCCCAAGTGCTGGGATTAAAGGTGTGTGCTATTACATCCAGCTTATTTTTCTTTTTTCTCTTTCTTTTATAAAGGCTTATCAAATATAATGTATGTTTCCCAAATGCTCTTGGGTGTGGGTCCATCACTTGAAGTCTGGTTAACCTACTAGGCATCACACCCTTAAAGAAATGACTCTTACTCTTCCAGCAGCTATCAATCGCCCATAGATCTTCAGCTATGGCTGGGGCATCTTGCCTGCCTCACTCTTCCATACTGGTTTTTTGTCTGCCTTGGACTTGCCCAGGTCTTGTGCAAGCTGTCATAAGCCTTGTGGGTTCATATGTACAACTACCCTGTTGTGTCTGGACAGCAGTTTGCTTATAGTCATTCACCATATCTGGCTCTTAGAATCTTTCTGCTCCCTCTTCTGAAATGATCCCTGAGCCTTAGGAAGAAAGGGTGTGATATAGGTATCCATCCCATTTAGGGTTGAGAAGTCTGCAGCCTTTTATTCTCTGCATATTGATCAGTTGTGGGTCTCTGTTAATCATCACCTGCTGCAAGAGGCTTCTCTGGTGAGTGTTGAGGGATGCCCTAATCTATGAGTATAACAAGCAAACCATGAAGACTCTCTATCTATTTAAATTGTCCTCCTCTTTCTCCCTGCTTCTCACCTGCCTTGGGTCAGTTTTTCTTGACTTCTTAGCCCTAATCTATTATGCTGCACTGTGCTGGATAACTTTAGTTATCAATTTGACACACCTGGTTAGAGGGACTCTCAATTGAGGAACTGTCTCCATTGGATTGGTCTGTGGCCATGACTGTGGGACATTTTCTTGATTGTTGAGTGACATGGGAGGGCCCAGCACACTGTGGGCAGTGCCACCCCTGGGCAGGTGGTCCTGTATTGTATAAGAAAGCAGGCTGAGCATGGGCCAGAGGAGCAAGCCAGTAAGCAGCTCACCTCCGTGGTCTGTGCTCCAGGTTCCTGCCCTGAGTTCCCGCCTTGACTTTTCTCAGTGATGAATTGTGCTGTAAACCAAATAAACCCTTTCCTCCCCAAGTTGGTTTTGGTCAAAGTGTTTTGTCACAGAAACAGACATGCATCACACCTAAACAAACTTGACTCTGCTTCCAGAATGATTTTTTGTGTGTATGCTAGATTTGGCTGCATCTCTTCTTAGGTTATATCCCATGCATCTCCTTAGCATCTCTCAGCAGAACATCAAAGGTCCTTTATGATCTGATCTTTATCTTTCTCCTATGTGTTCTACAAATCTATGATATTGTGACCATGCATTTACCAGAGCCCAGTCATAAGGCTGGTAGCTAGTAGATTTAATTTTTTTTTCTTTGTATTTTTGAGACAGGGTTACCCTGTAGCCCCAGCTGACCTGAAACTTGCTATGTAGACCAGGCTAGCCTCAAACTCATAGAGATCTGCCTCTGCCTCCTGAGTGCTGGACCGTGCCCGGCCTAGATAGTAGAATCTTAACTATTTGGAGAGTGAGGATAGAACTGGAATGAAGAGAGACCGTGATAGATCAAATAGATGGATGAAAGGTTGATAGACGACAGGATAAACATTCTTAACTCATTTGGTTCTCAGTAGCTGAGTTTCACTGGTGTGCAGAAAATGGACACTCATTGCTAATTTCTCTTGGTCACTGTGAACTGACTTGTAAGCTCTCTGAGGTTCCTGTGCCCTAAGCAGGGTTTCTAATGCATTTAAGGCATCAGATGCTTAGAGATAACCTCTTCCAGCTGGGGGTGGAGCCACAGAGACCCAGGGCTGCAGACTGTTGCACTACCACAAGGGATTGCTAGAGAGCAACAGAAACTTCAAGAATGTTTGAAATGTCCTCTTTTGACTTCTTCCTTGTCTCCTTTGTCGTCTTAGGAAGTAGATGTTTTTCTCCTGTTTTGATATTTACTTAGTGGCTATGGTTTGGCTCCACTGTGAGTTATCAACAGTCCCTTAAAGTCTTCCCTGTTGTTTGGAGGAACCCCTGAGAATGCTTTCTTGTTCTTCGGCTACTTAAAGGTCATCTCACTCAATGTTGCAGTTAGAGGAGAGGAAGAGGGAAGGCTCTTGTATCTCAAGGAGCCAGCATGTGATCAAGCATCTTTGTGTCAAACTTTTGCCAAAGGATGTGGCTATGTGTAAACAGACTTCAGAAAGAACTGCTGCCTCCAGGTCAACTGGAGCCTCCAGGGCAGCTTTGGGAGGTAGACTCAGGCTGGAAGTCAGCCTTCATTCACTGCTTTGGTCAAGAAGACTGGAGATATAATTCTAGAAGAATTAGTGGGCTAAAGCAAACTGGCAATACCATGATACTTACACAAATATATGTATATATACACATTTACCAATACTTTCCCCAAAATTTGTGAAGCAATTTATACTAAATGGGGTATGTACCCCATGCAGCTGAGAGACCTGTGCTTTCCAAATTCTGAAATATTTCAAACTTTGCAATTGCTCAATTCTAGTTGTAATCACTATGAGTACTATTTTTGTGTTTCTTTTCAGTACATGGAATTAACATTCCCTTGTGATTCAGAGATGTTCAGTTGCTAGTAGGCTCCCAAGGGGAGGCATTCGGCTGTGTACTTTGGTAGTTGCAGTGCCAGCTCAAGACATCGAAAGAAATGTGGATATTTTCCCTGATGATGTAAGAGAGAACATGTTGTTCCTTTACACATGATCCTAACCTGCTGTGTTCTTTCCTGTGCATCCCTACAGTCTTGTTCTAGAATTCACCATCTTGTTTGAGTGTCATAATAATTTGTTAGCTAGATCAAGTCTCACTGCTTAAATCATGAGATTATGGTTGTTTTCTAGGTAGCAGAGCCACAGAAACCATCTTCCTGTTCATCTCTATAGCTTGGAGTACAGCTTCTAAGCTACTTTCTAACTTAAGATGGCCATTAGAGTTCTAGCTATCAGGCCCAAGTTTCAGGGAGGAAATAAAATTAAGAAAAATAGTAGAGTGTTCTGAGTCTGGTGGTACACATAGTCCTTTAATCCCAGCACTTGGGAGGCAGAGACAAGAGGATCTCTGTGGGTTCAACGTGAGTTCAAGGCTAGCCTGGCCTGCTTGTCTGCCTGGTCTACATAATGAATGAGTTCCAGGCCAGCCAGAGCTACATAGTGAGACCCTGTCTCAAAAAAAAAAAAAAAAAAAAAAAGTAGAGCAAAAGGTATACGTCCTTGGAAGGACTCTTTTAGAAGCCTCATTCAACTTCCACCCTTATCTGTAAAGGATCCTGGGAAGTATAGTTTTCTATCTAGGCACATACAGGCTCTTTCCAATTTAGATATGTGTATTAAGGAAACATAGAGAATGGATACAGAGTAGGCAACTAGCAGCCTGTACTACGTATGAGAATCCATTTTCTGATACCCAGGAGGGCACAGAGATTAAATGACAAAATGCAAACTGAGGCCTCAGAGTTGCTGCGTTGTCTTAAGATACAGATCTTCCCTTGAAGCTGCTTGGCTTCCTTTATGGTCTACATGTTCTGTTTCCACTCCTGGACTGTAGACTTTCAGAGCCAGTTACTGGTCAAGGGCACCTAGTAGGACCCTCAAATTCAGGAAGTACTACAGTGAGGCAAGAGACCAGTTCTTCAAGTGCGTAGACCCAGTTGATCCAGCCCTGGGCCCAGTGTCGCTTTGATCCCTTTTCCTGGCTCCTTAAACCCTTCAAATTCTGCTTCTCAGTCACTCCCAGATCCTCCTCCACTCCATCTCCATGGCCAAGATCAAGCCCTCTTGCCCTCTCAACTGGACAGCTGCCATGGCCTCCTGAGGGGTCTAGACTTTATACTGCCCTCTCTAATCCATTCTCCACACAGCAGTTAGAGAAATGATTATTAAAAAAAAAATAAATAAAATCTGCTATGCCACTTCACAGCTTTTGGCCAATCAATGGCTTCTTATTTCCTGGAGGGAAAAGTCATGATTAACCTGCTGCCCATAGCACCGTATGCCTCTCTCCCCTTCACGGTGGCCAGCCACCTGCTCTTCTTCCCGTCCTGCTAATGAAATAAGCTGTTTGCTGTCTTAAGCCTTGGCACATGTGCTTCTTTCTGCCTAGAATGTTCTTTCTTTTGACTTCCACCTCTTTGTTTAGCAAGTCACCATGCTTCCATTTTTCCTTTGAGATAAATCCACAGACCCTGCCCCCTCAACCCACGTTGTATTGCAGTACATTCCTACAGCTCACTGCCTTGTTCTTCAGTAGTTTGTCTGTATTCTCAATACTTGCTGGATTATAGGTTTCTTTATATATATTAGTTATTTTTATTTTAAGCGTATGAGTGTGTTGTCTGCATACATGTCAGTGCACCCATGTCATTCAGTGCCTGCAAAGATCAGAAGAGTGTGTTGGATTCCCTGGAACTGGAGTTACAGATAGATGGTTATCAGCTGCCATGTGGGTACTGGGAGTCAGACCTGGGTCCTCTTCAAGAACACCCAGTACTCTTAACCACTGAGACACCTCTCCAGCCCCAGATTGTAGGTTTCATGATGCTAGACTCTCTTGGTATTGCCCCTCTGTGTCTCCAGCGCCTGGGACCACATCCAGCACCCATGCATTGAGTGACTCAGTCCTTTAATCATTTAATCCTCAACTCAAAACCATTTGTTGACATCCTCATTTTCATTTATAACTAAGGAAAATCATCACCCCCATAAGTACTTCCTTAGAGTTCCGATCAGGGCTGCAAGAGATAGGGCATTAGGAATGATGTAGCTGGGCACAGGAGGGACAGGGGGAGAGACTGGGATAGAGAGAGGAATGAGAGGTGAATTTTCTGTCAAGTGAACAAACGAAGAATTTTCTCCCCCAACTCTGGCTCTCACAGTCATTTCCACCCCAGTCTTATGCTGAACAAACAAATTATATAGACCCAGAGTCAGACAAGTTCAGCTCAGCCTCCTTGGAGCTTTAGAGAAAAGCAGGGATTTGTGTGCTCTAGCTCCTCTGCCCTGCCCTCTGTGCCTTTCCTGTCCATTTGCTCAGCCTTGTACTCTGGCTCTTCAGCTGGTTCTGCTCTTGTTGGAACTTATGTAGAGTGGGCTTCCATTCCTGTATTAAGCTAAACCTGCCTGTGTTCAAACTCCCTTAGGCTACTGAACTGGGCCAGCCACATGGGTAAGTGAGGTGGTGGTTCTGCTGTGATTTCATGGGTATTAAATATAAAGGACTTGGAGCTGGAAGGGGCTGTCAAGAGCAGGTTTCAGGTTTTTTTGGTTTTAGTACTGGAGATTGGACTTAGAGCCTCACGTATGCTAAACATGGGCACTACCACTCAGCCACGATCCCAGCCCCCTAGGCTTAAAGCTTTCTTTATGTATCGAGATAAATAAAAAGAGCAGTTCAACAAAACTGTTTTTATTCAGCACACACACACACACACACACACACACACACACACACACACAGAGGGAGAGAAGGAGAGAGAGAGAGAGAGAGAGAGAGAGAGAATAAGAACTCACAGGTTTATTCTGGCACCCCACCAGCTATCCTCCTCCTCAGTCATCTGTGATATCAGCCATAGATGTTTTGAAGCCAGTTGACACCTCAGCATCTGTTGACAGCCAAACACTGCTTTGTCCTATGGAGTTAGCCCAGGACAATGTGAAGTTGCTATCACAGACTCCATTCTGTGGGCCTCCTCTTTGAACCCCGGGACTTCTCATGAGCAAACCTGTCCTCCCCCTGTCTTACCCACATAGAAGCAGAGATGAATGAAGAAGCAAGATTATTTCTGTGAAATCTGTGATCTTGGGTGGGGATTGTGGGTGTTAGCTGACTGACCCACTGAGTCCTGGGCTCAGTGGCTTACCTGAATAGGTGAGGGATCCCTGGCAGGGAAGAACTTTGAATTTCTTTCTACCTTATCCAAAGTTGCATGTTGGCCACAAGAGGGAAGCATCACACCGAGCTAGTCCTTGGCCAACCTGCTCTTTGTTCCAGTTTTCCTATTGTTATCCAGAGGGGAAGGCAGGCGGGAAGGCAGGTGAGCGCCCACTGCGGGAGATGGGTGTTCAGCAGACAGCAGGGTTCACATCTTCCTGGGGTCTTAAAAACAGCCTTCCAGCCAGGAGGCACTCTATGATTAGTCATCACCATTAATGAATATTCAGGATTTAATCTAATAATGAAATTAAATAAAGCACTGAGAAAGATTAAGTCTTGGGAAATTCTTAGATTCTGAAGAGTCATCAAATGCTGAATACTGGGAATCAGAAAAATCTGCTCCCAAGCCTGTGATGTCGCTAGGTCTGTGTACTTTTTAAGCCTCAGTTCCTGTGGGGCACACATACCTACTCCCTCCTGTCTATATCATCATCACAATGTGCTGTGAGGATGAGGCCAGAGAATATGGGCAAAGTGCTAAGAATGACAAGGGATTGCGAATGTACTCAGTGCAGATCAAGTGAGCAAAGGCAGTGCAGCTGGGATTGCTTGAGGCTGATAAGCTCTTCCCCAGCTGGCGTGTGTGTGTGTGTGTGTGTGTGTGTGTGTGTGTGTGTGTATGTGTGTGTCTATACCTCAACATGGCATAGTTTAAATTTAAATCTTAGTTCAAACTTACAGTTTGGCATGATGGTGCATACTGGTAATCCCGGCCTCTCCAGAGGCTGAGAGAGGAACCCTGAAGGTCTGGAGATTTATTATTTTAATATATTTTTTTTTTGAGATAGAGTCTCACTTCATAGCCCTGCTAACCTGGAACTTCCTATGAAGACCAGGCTGGCCTCAAACTCACAGAGATCAGCTTGCCTCTGTCTCCTGAATGCTAGGATTAAAGACACGTACAGCTCAAATTACTGCTTTCTAGGGTTTTTTTTTGTTGTTGTTTGCTTTGTTTTGTTTTTTTCCCTTGAGACAGAGTCTCCCTGTAGCTCCAGTTAACTTGGAACTTACCATGAAGACCAGGGTAGCGTCAGTCTCACAAAGATTTGCCTTCCTCTGCCTCTCAAGTGCTGGGATTAAAAGCGTGCACCACCACGTCTGGCTCAATTTAATAGTTTAAACAATCTCTTAATTTACCAGGATGTTCCCATTTTAAAAACTTAAAATTCCCTCACTCCCAGGAAAACCAAGCTCAGACTCAGTTTGAATCTCTTGTGGGCCATTGCTCAGGCCATCTGCCCATACCATCTCCTCATTTCTTCTCCAGTAAGGCTCTGGGGTCACAGAAGAGAGGTAAGTTTCACTTGTCTCAGAAGGAAAGAGGATCCCAAATCTTTGGATGCTGGTAGAAAATTTTTGATCCTTCCTGGCTCTCTTTAAAATTTTTTTTTTTATTATTTTATGTGTACAAGTGTTATTGCCTGTGTGTACGAAAGTACACTGTGTTGTGCGATGCTGTAGAGTCAGAGGTCAGAAGAGAGTGTTAGATTCCCCTGGACCTAGAGTTACGGACAATTGGTAGCCACCATGAGGATGCTGGGAATCCAACCCAGGTCCTCTGCAGGGGCAGCCAGTGCTCTTAACTGCTGAGCCATCTCCCCACTCCCCATCCTGGTTCTCTTGATGGAAGTGGGAGTTGCCAGCTTTTCAGACAGTTTGGGGCTTACCTACCAGAGTCTGTTGTTTTGGTTCAAGGCTGTGATCTCATAGACTCATGCCCTATGGGACCTCCACGGCCTGGGTTCTTTGTAGTCATCTGTTCTCTGTGGGGAGGCCTTGGGTGACTGGAAGTGTTGCCATAAGCGCTGCTGACCTCAGTGCTCATCACTGAATGTCTTCTATTAGAATCACTGTGGCATACCTGGACTTCCCCCAGAGGCGGGCTGCTCCCCTAGAATGCCCATGGAAACAAGTTGGTACTTCATCTGTGTGGGCAGAACTCTATCAGGATCCCTGGAGGCTTGATTTCTTTTTTTGTTTGCTTGCACACATGTCTTTAATCTTTATGTATCTGATTATTACTAGCCACAGTCAGTTATACTTGGATCCTTCGCACCTGAGTATGGATATAAAGTCATCAGGTAGATTTCAATGGTAATGTTTATCATCTCTACTAATTAACATGAAGTAAAGTTTTATGCTTCCTCCTCAAATATGTCTTTTTCTTTAATTTGTTGACTTTTTTGTGTACATATCATACAGAACATCCCACACAATCTTATTCACCTATATACCCACTTCCCAAATGGCACCCTCCCATAGCCTCCCCACCCCTCCACTGGAGCCCATATACTCTGTCATCCCTGTTACTGTCCACTGTGTTGTTGGCACCCCCAGGCATTCCCCAGTGTTTGTCCATCTGCTGAATCTAGTCAGCCTATGTAGAGATCCTTGTTTTAGGAAGATCAGCTGTTCCTCATCTAGCAGAAATCAGTTGTCAATATTCCTTTAGATAAGATTGGGGTCTGCTGTTCATTTTCCCAGTTTTATGCTGGGTTAATGTCTTTTGGGCCACCCTGGCCAATAACTCAAAGGAAGGTATCTCCTGTTTGGAATTGTTTCTTGTTATGTAGCCTTTAGCTATACATATGAACTCTTAAAAAATTATATTGGCTGGGTGTGGTGGCACACGCCTGTAGTCCCAGCACTTGGGAGGCAAGGCAAGCAGATCTCTGTGAGTTCAAGGCCAGACTGGTCTACATAGTGAGTTCCAGGACAGCTGGGGCTACAGTTCCAGACAGCTGAGACCCTGCCTCAAAAAAATAAATAAATAAAAAATTATATTGACCCCATTAATATTTGGTTATACTTTCCTTTTGGGTGTTTAAGACCCTACAATTGGCCCAGATAAACCAATTTATTTCTACTCTTAAGACCATTTGAGGATCTGTTCCTCAGGGGTAACATGGCTTGATTTCTTATACCTTTTCCCTATATTCAATCAAATACCACTCTAGGTGCTGTAGGGAAGGGTTTCAGAGATGTGACAGAAGTCTCAAATCAGTTGGTCTTAAGAGATGGATATTGCCCCTGTGGGGCAGACCCAGTCACATGAGTCCTTTAAGTCCATGTCTAAGGTCAGGGACAGAGAAGTCAGAAGCACTGGAAGTGTGAGACAGCCTGCTAAGGGTGCTTAGGCACCAAAGACCATCCCTGGGCCACAGCTTTCAAGATGAGGGAAGTCAGTCTTAACAATTGACTGCAGGGAAAGAAGCTTGGCTAAGGACTGGAATGAGCTTGACAGTGACATGCAGCCAGTTGACACTTCGATTCAACCTCAGGAGATCCTGGGCTGAGGACCCAGATGAAATGTACTAGACTGTAGACCCATGGAAAGTGGGAGGTAATTAAGTTGTGCTGTAGCAAGCCAGTAAGTTTGTGATAATTGGTTCAATGGCATAGAAAACAAACACATTGCTCCTCTTTGGGGAGAGGGTCCCAAGACAAGGCAGGGAAGCCCCTTAAATCCCCTTCTCTTCTATACTCTTCTTCATACAATCCTTCTGAGTGGAAGGGCAGGCTCTTCCTTCTTTTCCACAGCCAGACTTGTGCCTTCCTGCTATGTGGGAAAGACTGTCTTCTCTATAGTTGTAAGGGAATCTATAGTCAGTTACCTCCAGAAATGGCTTCTTCTTTGAACATCCCAGAATGATATGAGATTGAAGATAACTAGAGATGTATAGAGTGGTATACCACCCCCAAATATTAGCCCCACTGCACACTACGAAGATGCAAATGTTATACGTGATTACTTGGTGAGCTGAACAAGAAGAAAAATCATTTTCACACACATTTCCTGAATAGGTCTCTGACCTTGCTGTAAGTGATTTTTTCTTTCTCAAATTCTTTAATAACTGTTATCTCAAGTCCCTCATAGTCTAAGTGCTACTGTAGCTCAAAATGCTCGTTGTCAGCACGTATTTAGCATTACCAAATCACTTACCTGCATTTGGAAGTTTGTTCCCATTACTAGAGAAACCCCAACAGCGTACTGTGGCCTCTGAGAATCCACAGACTCGAAGTAGTGTTTTATTCTGGAGGGTTAATTTTATTTGAAAACTGAGAACAAGCTAAGTAGTTTTGTAATCTCAAAGTTATATTTTCAAAAACTAGGCTGGGGATAGTGGCATAGGCCTTTAATCCTGGCACTCAGGAGGCAGAGGCAGGTGGATCTCTGAGTTTGAGGCTATCCTGGTCTACATACCAAGCTCCTGACCAGCTAGGGGTTGCATAGTGAGATTCTGTCAAACAAACAAATAAACAGGCAAGCAAACTAGTCAGTTTAGGAGGAGAATGAAATACACACAAGAAATTTCAAGATATTTTTATTGTGTTATTAATTTAATTTTATGTGTGTGCATGCACGTACACACACACACACACACACACACACACACACACACACTCTTGGGAGTGTGGCTTGGTGTGCTTGTGGAGGTCAGAGGACAACATCTACCATGTGAGTCCTGGGGATTGAATTCAGGTTGTTAGGGTGAGCAGCAAACACCTGAGCCATCTTGCTGGCCCCAATTTTTAAGATAAAACTAAATTGATTAAAATAATTTATAGGTTTATTTTAAGCTCTGCCCCCAAACCTAGAGGCCACGTGACCATTCCCTTTTACCACTGGGTACCCACTAGGTGGTGATTTAAGATCATCACCAAGCCGAACATAGTAGCACATGCCTTTAATTCAAGCACTCGGGAGGCAGGGGCAGAGAGGGAGGCAGATCTCTGTGAGTTCAAGGCCACCCTGGTCTGTGTAGCGAGTTCCAGGTCAGCTGGGGCTACAAGGAAACCCTGTCTCAAAAAAAAAAAAAACAATTTTTTTTTGTTTGTTTTTAAGATACGGTCTTGCTATGTAGTCTAGGCTGACTTGGGACTTACTATGTAGCCCCGACCAACCTCAAACTTCTTGGTCTCTCAGGTGCTGGAGAATCAGGAGTGTGCTGCCACACCTGGCTAATCACCTGATTTTTTTGGTTGAATTTGCTCTCATCTGTTTAAGCCTATGCCAGTCTTTAAGGTAGGTTAGTTAAGTGGGTGAAGGAAGGGATACCTCATCTATTCTTGAATTTATCTTTATTATGTGTATGAGTGTTTTTCCTGCATGTATGTAAGTACATCACTTGCACACAATGCCCATTGAGGCCAGAAATGGGCATTGGATCCCTTGGAACTGGAGTTACAGATGGTGTTAGGCACCCTGGGGGTGCTGGGAACCGAACCCTGGTCCTCTGCAAGAGCAGCCGGTGCTCTTACTTACTGCTGAGTCATTTCTCCAGCTCACCTCATTTGTTTTGTAATAACTTCATTAGTCTCAGTTTTAGCTAAGGTGACATTTTCTTTTTAGTTCCTGAGATTACAGGGAGGAGTCCACAGCAGCCTTGTAAGTGCTGACAAGTCTTACAGGGGAATTTGTATTCTGTGCTTGGTTTTCTATAAGAAGAAAAATGTTTAGCAGTGAGAGTCTAAGGGGAAGATATCTGTGAGTTAATGGAACCAAGATGGTAACGTGGAAGGCAGTAAAAAAAAAACTCGGGAGTTGGCAAGAATCAGTGAGACCCAAGGTCATCAGTGCTTTGCATCCTGAAAGTCAGTACTGTGTTCTTCCTAAACACACCCAGCCACATGTGGAGACTCAGAGGAACCGAGGCTAAGCTGGATCACCAGAACACAGAACATGCTGGCTCCACAAAATTATCTGATCATAAACGAGAGACACCATAATCAGGAGATAACAATAAACAAGAATGCGGTACCTTAGAGAACACTTTTGGCTAAAGTAAAAGATGAAAAAAAAAATGCTTCCTGATCAACCGCATTGCCAGGAGAGAGAATTCTATAGCTGGATGAATCAGTGGCTCTGAATATTCTTAGGAATCATTCAGGGAGTTGTAAAAATACTGATGTCTGAGTTTTACCACCTGAGATTCTGATTTTACTTATGTGAGATGAGGCTTGGCCATTGGGGTTTAAAACTAAAGCAAAGCCGGGCATGGTGGCACATGTCTTTAATTCCAGCACTTGGGAGGCAGAAGCAGGTGAATCTCCGTGAGTTTGAGGCCAGCCTGGTCTACATAATGAGTTCCAGGCCAGGTGGGGCTACAAAGAGACCCTTTCTCAAAAAGACAAAAAAAAAAAAAAAAAAAAAAAAAAAAGAAAAAAAAAAGAGAAACCAAACCAAACAAGCACCTCAGATTATTCTAGCGTGCACGAAGGCTGGAAACAACAGATCGAAGGGCAGGAGAATGGGTGTTATATAGCGTTCTGAAGAAACCTAAGAAGTCGAACCACAGAGTCTTCCTGACCTCACTAGCTGGGTTCTCATAGACACTGGGAAGAGGTGGTTTGGAAGGAAAAAGAACTGTGGAAAGACTGGAATTTTTGTGGCATTTCCAGAAGGTGGCATGGAGCTGGGTAGTGGAGTCTTCCGTTGGGCTAAACAGCAGCCGTTGCTCAGTGATTCCCTTGGAACCTCAGTGCTGGAGGCCAAGGTGGTGTTCCTGAAGTGGCATGTCTTCTCAGATGCTTTTCCTTCCTGCTGCCTTTGGGACCTGCCTTTGGACCCCGGTGGCCCAAATTCTTGTTTCCCTTCAATTCTACCTTATCCTAGGCTTATAAGGAAGCCAAGACAATGTTTTTTCTTTTCTTTCCTTCCTTTTTTTTTTGAGTCAAAGTCTCCCTGTAGCCCAAACTGACCTAGAATTTGCTATGTAGATGAGGCTGGCCTTGATCTCACACAGAGATCTGCCTGCCTCTGCATGCCTGGCAGTTTATAAAACTAGAAATATCAAAGGGAATGTAGTGAATTGTTCATGACAGACACAAATGAGAATATTCTGGAGCTGCATTTTCCAAAGGGTGTTCCATTGGTCCTGGTTTCAGTGGGTGCTCTCCCCTGCATCCAGGCATGTGTGGGGATGCCACAAGCCTCAGCACCCTCAGCAGGATGTACACTGCTGTTAGCAGAGTAAGAGATCCTACTAATGTCTGTTTGTTTCTCTTTCTCTTACCCATCATGTGACCACCAATTATTTTTTCTGCTTAGTCCATTAGCATCTTGCCTTTTTCTCATGACACACTTTTGGGAAACTGCCCCAGAAACTACAGTCAGTGGCTTCATTCACAGAGGACAAAGGAGGCAGCTGCACCCTGGACTCCTGAGGCAGGCAAAAGCCTGGGTAAGACCCTGGCCTCTCCCTGTCTTGGTGCCCTTTTCCCACCCCCCTCTGCCACCCCCTTCCTGTTGCCATGGTGATGTCCCTGGAGAGTGAGGACCTGGCCCACTATTTTTTTATTATATCCCTCCTCCCCATCCCTCTTTGTGTCTAGAAAAGAGCTGAGCACTCAGTAGGAAACGGACGGCAACATTGATTGATGGAGAGTTTGAGGGTTCATTTAGACCACCTGCAGGTGGGCTGGGTAGTGGAGAAGCCCTCCCCCATGGTTGATGTCTATATATCTAGGTAGGGGAGTTGGGTGAGAGGATGGGAGGTTGCAGGCCTGGGAGTTCACATGGTTTTGGCACTGCATGCTATATATATATATATATTTTTAATTTATGATGACAAATATTTCCCAAATGAGGGATGGTGAAGGGCACACTGAAAAAGAAAGCATTTGATATCTTGGTATGTTTGGTTTGGGGTGAAAATTTCTTTTGGTAAAATGATGATGTTGTCTGTACTGATGTTGTCTCTGCAATAAATAATTGTCTTTGAAGTTGGAGAAAGAAAGGAAGTCTCTAAATGGTGGTCATAGCATTAACTTCCCAATCTACGGCACAGGGCTTGCTACATGTCCTGATAAGGTATTTGAAATGGGGAATCTGACATATAGAAGATTTGAAATGGAGATACATATCTAAGAACACCCGGCCTCCAACTGTTCTAACCCATGCCTCATAAAAAGTGTTATTTCTAAGTTACAGAGACAGTGAACTTAATTTGGAACCCATGGGTAAAATCTGGATATATACATATATATATATTATTTATTTATTTTTCTAAATTGATTTCCACATGTTAAAAAAACTATTTAATGCCATAAAGTCAAGAGCAGTCTTCCCAGAGTTATTTTTTTTTTTTTTAAAAAAGCACAGACATTGTATTCAGTGTTGAGTGCATGAAAGACCAGCTATTTGCAGTCTGCTCTGCCGTTCAGTCGGAGCTCTAGCATTCTGAATAAAAGGTCTGTGGGCATCTGCAGGATGCCAGCCGAGAGACTGGGGAGCTGTACACTGTGGGGTCTGTCTTCTAGGAACCAGAGGAGGCTTCCCAGGGCCTGAAAGGACAGATGCTTAAGGCAGAAGCTGGTGGATTATCATTTAAATCAGCTGGGTTTTATCTTCTCAAGTGTAAAAAAAGAGGGTGATTAGAAGGGAGAGCATGTGTGTGATGGGTGAACATTTATATGAGATTTTGATCCATATCTTGAACCATAAACTACTACCTACTTTTAACAATGTAAAATCTATTTATAGATAGCAATTTCTGTGCAAATGTTCCACGACTTACAATCGGGCTACCTTCCAATAAATCCATCATAAGTTGAAGAATTGTTGCCAAAAATACATTTAATAGACATCAGTCACTGGACATTACAGCTTCACCTAGCCAACTTTAAATGTACTCAGAACACTATGTTTGAGACAGGGTCTCACTATGTAGCCTTGGCTATCCCAGAGGACACTATACAGACCAGGCTGGCCTCAAGCTTACAGAGATCTGCCGGCCTCTGACTCTGGAGAGCTGGGATTAAAGAGAATCTTTTATTTATTATTTACCGTGTCATACATGTAAAAAGTGTATCTTCATGTATACTCCCCTCCCCCTCCCATTCCCTGAGGTACCCACAACCCATTCCCCTTCCTTCTTCACGTCCTCTTCTTTCTCTTTCTCTGTCACCAAGTCCAGTTAGTGCTGCCTGTTGGAATGCTGATGGATCTCCTTGGCTTGGTCTCGTAAGGCAGCCACAGCTACAGTGAGTTCAGGAGTACAGTGGCCATGAGATGTCCAGAAGATGGCATTTCACGGCACTCTGCCCATTCTCTTCTATTATGTTCTTTCTGCCCCCTCTTTCCACCATGTTTCCTGAGCTTTTGGGGGTGGGGGCAGAACACATATTATTCACCTACAACTACCCTAACTCAAAGTCTGTTTTATAATAATGTGTTGAAGATTTGAAATTTGTTGACTACTGTTCTGAAAGTAAAAGGCAGCAGGCCCCAGACTCTGGCACATCTGTGAAGCTGAATCTTAAGATGAACTATTGCAGGTTGGGTACTGTTTTATATAATGCATACCAGATAGACATTTAGTGCAGAGGTACATATGACTGTCTCTCAATATGTCCAGGTGTATTTGTACACCTCGTCATTTTATTTTACTGTTATGCAGTAGGTTTTTTTTTTTTTTTGGTCTTTTTGAGACAGGGTCTCCCTGTAGCCCCAGCTGTCCTGGAACTCACTATGTAGACCAGGCTGGCCTTGAACTCACAGAGATCCGCCTGCCTCTGCCTCCTGAGTGCTGGGATTAAAGGCGTGTGCCACCAAGCCAGGCCCTATGCTATAGTTTTAATACTGACAAAGGTGATAGAAACTGAAAGCAGGCGATAACCTGGCCTGGGTGAGACCACAAAGCAGATGAGCAGTGAGGCCACAGTCCCAGCCCAAGTTGGTGTCACTCCAAAGAGTTCTTTCTACCCCACTGCCATGTTTTCTACCATCTCAGCCTTCAGAGTCACTACATTATGGACTAGGCAGGAATGAAGCTGTAAATGTGGCCAGTAGACAGGGCCACAATCCCAGCGCCCTCCTCCCTAATATACGGGATCTGAAATCCTGTGTTCCTGGGGCCCCCCACAGCCTTTTGTGTACCTGTGGAGGCCTCAGCTGTTCCTGGACCCCAGCTGCCCCCTCCTCTGATGTCCCCTCCCTTCCCTCTCAGTCAGTCTTGCCTTCTTCTACTCTTAGATCTGCATCTGTACAGCTCCTCACTTGCAAACACAGCCCCCTTCCTCCACCACCCCTCTGTCTTCCTGATCCTGACACTATTGCCTTCTCTGTACTTGCTCCCAAACTGCTGAGACTCAGGAGAAAAATCTCATAGATCGGTATCATTTCAAATACGGTCATTGCAATAATGTCAACGTCTCAGTGGTGCTGGGTAATCGTATTGTGTCTTCCTAATCAGCTTAGTCTCCCTTGCTCTGCAAACCCCTGACCTCCCTCCCCATCCCTCCATTCCCCTCTCACTCTGCCAAACAACTTTGTAGTTAAGACAGAACCAATAGGAAAGCAAGCAGAGAGAAACTTGAGAAAGCAGATTCCCTGCAGGAGAAACTATTTTCCCCAATACCCAGTCTGCAGTCCTCTAGGCATCTGGACTTAGCCCTTTCTCTCCCTGTGCCCGTCAACAGAAGACAAAGTAACTGCCTCCTTACACACGACCCAGACCTTACTCTGCTTCAAATCTACCCTCTACCTCTTCTCAGAAACGTTGTCCTGTAGGCCATGCCTCTGTTCCTTTCTACCAGACTATTTTTCACAATGTAATGTATGTCCCAGTTTTTCCCAACTAAAGGAGAAAGTTTTCTGTGAATACCCACATTTCCATTTTGTTGCTGCCCTGTTTTCCTAGTTTCTTGATTTTTCTACCTTCATTTTGACAACCTCTCAATTCTTTGGAATCCAGGTATCTAACCCGTTGCTCCATCCAAATGCTATGAGAATTGATTAAAGTTCTTCAGAGAGACAGAGCCAATAGGAGAGCCAGCAGAAAGAGAGATGTGGGGGGGGGGGGGGGGGAGAAAATACGCGCGTGCGCGCTAGCTCACAAACCAATCGCTGAATGTCTGTAAGCTAGAAGTTCTAGAAAGCCAGTGATATGGTTCCAACTCATTCCAGAAGGCTTGAGAACCAGGGGCTGATGATCTTAGTTTTGGTCCAAGTTTAAAGGCTTGAGAACCAGGAGAGACGATGTTTGAGGGTAGAAGACAGATGTCCCAATTCAAGCAGAGAGAGCAAAGCTGGCCTTTCTCTCCTTGTTTTTTTCTTTGGATTTAGACATGGCTCTCCTACATTAGTGAGGGCTATATCTTTATTCAGATACCAATTCAAATGCTGGTTTCCTCTGGAAAAACAGACATACCCAGAAATAATATTTAACCAGCTATCTGAGCATGATTTTCCCCAGTCATGTTGACAGATAAAACTGTCAGAACCTTGTTAAAGGTGTTGAGGACTTCCACATCAATAGCTCTCCAGGGAATAGTTTTCAGTTTTCATATTACTCAACTCTTAATTTAACCATCACACCCTCTTTGAAACATAATTTTTCTTCTACCTTTCTGATTGCTTTTTTTTAGTCTCTTTTCTCTTTCCTTCCTTCTTCCCTCCCTCCCTCCCTCCCTCCCTCCCTCCCTTCCTTCCTTCCTTTTTATTTTATGAGTATGAGTGTTTTGTTGGCATGTATATAAGTACCTTTCTCATGCAATGCTTGTGGAGGCCAGTCAAGGGCATCAGATTCCCTGGAACTGGAGTTATAAATGGTTGTTAGCCACCATGTGGGTGCTGGAACTGAATCCAGGTCCTTTGCAAGAGTAGTCAGTGCTCTTAACCTCTGAGCCATCTCTCTCTAGCTCCTCTTTTTTGTTTTTTAACCTTTAAAAAATTTTATTTATTTATTTTATTTTATGTGTATATGTGTATTGCCTGCATGTAGGTAAGTCCACCCATGTCGTGCAATGCCTGCGGAGGTCAGAACAGGCTATCAGACCCCCTGGGACTGGAGTTACGGACAGTTGTTAGCTGCCATGTGGATGCTGGGATTCAAACCTGGGTCTTCTGCAAGAACAACCAATGTTCTTAACAGCTGAGTCATTTCTCCAGCCCCAGCCCCTCTTTTTAAAATCCATCTTTAAGGCTCTATACACCATTTCTCAGGAATTAAAAAAAAAAACATTATTTTTATTTTATGCGTATGGGTGTTTTGCCTGCATGTATATAAGTGCACTTGTATCATGCAGTGCCTGAGTAGGCCAGAAGAGGGTGTTAGATCCTCTAGAACTGGAGTTTCAGATGGTTATTAGCCACTGAGAACTCCATTGTGTAAATGTATCACATTTTCATTATGCATTCATTGGCTGAGAGACATTTAGGTTGTTTCCATTTCCTAGCTCTTGGGAAAAGAAGAGCAACAAACACAGCTCTGACAGTATCTCTGTAGTAGAATATCGAGTCCTTTGGGTTATGTATTTATCTATGTATGTATGCATGTACGTATGTACTTATTTGTTTTTTTTTGGTCTTTTTGAGACAGGGTCTCCCTGGCCTGTAATTCACTATGTAGACCTGGCTGGACTTGAATTCACAGAGGTCCATCTGCCTCTGCCTCCCATGTTCTGAGATTAAAGGTGTGCACCACCATGCCCAGCAAGAATTTTTATTTCTTATAAAGATCTCTGTTGGGGCTGGAGAAATGGCTAAGAGTACTGACTGCTCTTGCAGAAGACCTGTATTCAAATCCCAGCACCCACATGGCAGCTAATAACCATCTATAACTACAGTTCCAGGGGATCCAACACCCTCTTCTGGCCTCCATGGGCTTTGCATGACACAAGTGCACTTACATATATTCACTCATACACATAAAATAAATAAAGTAAAAACCAAAATCTCTGTTTTCTAAGTTTCAAATCTATACATCAGTATGACTACTCAGTTTGGGTGTATCATAGTCACTGACCCAAATCTGCCTGACTGGGAATTGACTACCCATCCTCCCAGCCTGCTCCTATGTATTTCCCCTCAGCAAAAGAACGCTTTGTCCCAAGTTTCTCATAGCAGAATCCGAAGTGCTCTTTGTGATGTCTGCCTCCTTTTCATCCCCGCATTCAACCAGTTCATGGCTACTGTCCATTCTATCATGTAGATCTACCCAGAATCCATATTCTTCTGGCCAGCTCTCCAGTATGGCCCAAGTCACCATTTCTTTCTCACTCAGTTGAGCAGAGTAACCTCAGAACTAGCCTCACAACATTCGCTTTTACTTTCTCCTGATGCAGTCACAGAGCAAAGTAGTCCCTGAAGATGCATTTGGGGATGTCAGTCCACTGCTTATAACCTTCTCCCACTAGGCTTAGAATCAAGCCTACGTTTTCTCTGTATTTTGTAAAAGGGGATGCTATTCGAGATATTTGCCTACCCATGTGTTAGAAGCACCAACCAGTGAGAGTTACTGTTGGTCTCAGTGCTGGAGCAAGGTCTAGGAGGCCCCCATGATGTCAGATGGTACCTATTTAATAATGGTGAGTCCAGGGCATTTCTGTGAGATGCACCAGAGCAGTAGTGTCCTCTGTCTGTTGTTAGGATTTATACAGCTAGAGACCAACCACAAAGGATTTAATATGGAAAATTTATTATACAGATACCTAGTGATCAATAACTTCAGGAAGTAGCTAACCATTCCTTAGACTGGGGCTGCAAAGGGGACCAGGTGGGAATGGCAGCACCTAGTAGTTTAGGGGAGGGCTCCTGTCTGCTGCTACTGGCACCTCTGGTGGGACATGGTAAGGCTTGTGTCAGGTATGACAAGAGAAACGGAGGGCTAGAGCTGGAGCCACCCACTGCTGAAGGAGACATAGGAATCTTCTTTATTCTTGCAGTCAGTATTCCAGACAACCACATACCAGCTGACAGGTGACCTGCCTCCAAACCTTCCCCTCTCTTCTAGTCTCTCCTGTCTCCTATACTCCCTCACTGTGCTGCAGTCATCCTGGCTTCTTTTCATGCCTTTGGACGGGCTAAGTCCTTCTTGCTCTGGTCCCCCACTGGCATCACACGTTGTGTGTTCTGGTTATTCATTGCTGTGTAACTGATTTTCTCCCTAACGGTGTAAACCAACAACAATCATTTATTTTGCTCATGCAACTACAGTTTGCAGGCCTCAGGGAGGGGAGGGCTTGTTTCCTGTAGATTGTAGTCCTCTTGAGGTGACCTGGTAGAGGTTGTGGCATCCCCTAAGAGTTCCTTTCCATGCCTGGCAATCTTCTGCCACTCCCTGTCTCTGCCAGGGCTGAGGGCTGGGGCCTCAGCTCTTGTGCATATGGCTGGTTCTAAGGGCAAGCTCCTAATCAACGGAGGAGGCTAATTGGAACCAGCACTGTCTTTTATGACCTACCTCAAAAGGCACTCGGCATGTTTTCCAATGTCCTCTCTAAGTTAAAACAGTCACAAAGACCTGTCCAGGAGCAAAGGTGGGGTGAGGGGATGAACCCCATCCCTCTATGTGGGAGTGGTAGGTTCTGGAGGTGTGTGTGTGTGTGTGTGTGTGTGTGTGTGTGTGTGCGTGTGTATGTGTGTGTGTGTGTGTGTGTGTGTGAAGAGTGCAGTTGTGAACAATTTTGAAAAACATAGTCAGCAATTGGTCCTGCTTTTTCTTTTGACTAGTCATTATTCAGGATCTGGTTTAAGTTTCACTCACCAGCCATATTAGGTACCCCAGGTAAACACAGTCAGGGCAATCTCATATGGCTGTGTCATAATAGCCCCTATGGCTTTTGTCATAATATTACATTGTATGATAACGTTGACTTTCTCATAACCTCTTGTTCCCTGTCTCTGACAGATAAATGTGGACTTTAGAGCATCAAGGGGAGGGCTTTGTTTTTCTAAACATTCACCATTGATCTCAGTTATGACTGGGTTATGACCTCAGGGCCTGGCATGTAGCAAGTGCTAATGGAGCTCTCGCTGAGAGAATACTCTACCGGCTAGCAAACAAATATGTACCCCATATCATGCAAATGGTGTTTGCTCACAAGTTCATTTTGAACTTAAGTACCAAATGATTGTAAATATAAAGGCATGGGAATCACATACTTCAGCGATGGCTCTATAAATGGTTAAGAACTTCCTGGCTTTGATTCTACTGTTGCTGGTAAATGTCAATACAGAAAACCCACAGAATTACATTGGTATCTCTCCAACAGAGGCTGTTTTTTCCTTTTTTTAAGCTCTATTTATTTGTTTATTTATCTATTGTGTGTGTGTGTTTGTTTGTTTGTGGGCATATGTGTGGTAGTCTGAGGACAACTTGCAGGAGTCAGTTTTCTCCTTCCACCTGTGGGTCCCGAGAATGAACTCAGGTCATCAGGCTTGGCAGCAAGTGCCTTTACATGCTGAGCTAACTCACCAGTACTAGAGGTTGTTTTAAACCAAAGGGAAGCTTTATTTGAGAGGCTGTTGGCTCCTAAAGCCTGGGTATTAGCCAGAGAGCTAATGCAGTCAGCTCTAGCATGAGAAGGTCTGGCAATATTTCAGGAAGAATGTTCCCTGCATTTTCAATTGACCATGGTTGCAATACATTTTTCATAGCTATAACTAAATACCACAGACTGGATTATTTATTTTTTAAAAAAAGAAATCTATTTGCTTCTTACAGTTCTGAAAGCTGGAAATTTTGGTGAAAGCCTTGGTCTGAGGAGTCCCAAGACAACAGAGGGCATCCTATGGTATTACAGCAAGCAGGGCAGATAGCTTGCTTTGATAACAAAGCCACTTCCTTAATCACCCATCAACCTGCTAAACAGCAAATGATAAATCTACTCATAAAGGCAGAATCCTTGGAATCCAATCACCTCTCAAAGGTCCTCCCTCTGGTTCCCTTACATGTGACTTTGGGGACTGAATTTCCAGTGCATGAAATGTGTGTTTCAAATCATAGCATACCACTTTAAAGCCACAGCATCCACCTTCAGTCAGAGACTTTGTTCATTAAATAAATTAAAAAAAAAGAACAATTCATCAGAACTCAAGATCCCAAGATAGTAGAAAACCAACCGTTGCGTTTTTGGTTGGAAGGCTGGAGGAACTAGTGGGGTGGAGAAGGGGCTGGATAGTGCACTGCTGTTCTTGCCCAGTCCTTTACATGCATCATCTGAACTCACTGCAGCCCTGTGAGGTACCCTGCACCATACCCATGTATAAGCTAAGAAGACCAAAGGTTCAAATGACTAATGACCCTTGTGACACAGCTCACAGAAAAGTGTTAGAACTTCTTTAGCTCTCAGCAGCTTCTGAGTCTGCACCAAACATGCAGGGTCAAGCCAGAGATGACAATAAGCTTTCACTGAGGTCCTCGGGTATACTAACCACTGAGCAAATGGTGTTCCAATTGGACCACACAGAACCTCTTTCATTTGTTTATATGGCTGTTGGTTGATATGAGCCTTGTCCTTCTAGTCTTGAAATCACAGGGAACTAGGGATGCCAGAGGCACAGCAAATTGTGTGTGTGTGTGTGTGTGTGTGTGTGTGTTTTGAGACAGGGTCTCATCTATCCAGGCTGGCTTTGAACTCACTATGCAGTCAAGACTGGCTTTAAACTCCTCCACCTCCCAAGTGCTAGGGTTATAGGCATGAGCTATCACACCTTTTGTTGTTTTGAGACAGGGCTCCCTCAGTAGTTGGTCTGAAGTTCACAGTGTAGCTCAGGCTGGCCTTACACTCCTAACAATCTTCCTGCCTTAGCCTCCAGAGTGCTGAGATGGCAGGTAAGAGCCACCACCTGCCTAAGGGATAGCTTTCCAAACTTTAAAATGTAGCAATTTCTAGCCAATGACTCTATATGTATTAGTTACTTTTCTTATTGCTGTGACAAAATACCTAAGGGAGAAAGTTTTTGTCTTGAAGTTCAAGAAGACACAGCCCATCATGGCAGCTGATCACTTTGCATCTACAGACAGGAAGCAAAGAGAGGTGAATGCTGGTATTCAACTCACTTTCTCCTTTTTATTCAGTCTACAGCCCCAGTCCATGCAATGGTGAGGCCCACAGGTAGGGTGGCTCTTCCATCTCAATTAATCCAGTCTAGAAGCACTGTCACAGACATGCCAGAGGTGTCTTTCCATGGTGATTCTAAATCCCATCAAGTTGACAACCGAGATTAAACATCACATCATAATACTCCAAGGCAAAGAGATGACTAGACTCAAGCATGAGGATGGACCCTGTGGTATTATCTACAAAAGAGAGAAAAGCGAACAATCGAGATGGCTCAGAGGGTAAAGGTGCTTGCTGCCAAGTCTGATAACCCGAGTTCTATCTTTCAGACCCATATGGTGGAAGGAAAAAACCAACTCATGAAAGTTGTTCTTTGATCTTCACATACATGTATGCATACACACACACACACACACACATGCACACACACATTCTCTCAATAAACAAATATATACATAAATACATAAGTGTGGTTTTGGGGACTTTTTTGTTGGTTTTTGTTTGATTTTGACAGGATATCCCCAGTCTAAGCCTTCCTGGAAGTCACTATGTGGACCAGGCTCGCCTTGATCTCACAGAGATTTGTCTGCCTCTGCCTCCCAAGGGCTGGGATTAAAGGCGTGTGCCACCATGCCCAGTGTAAATGTAATTAAAAAAAAAAAAGAAAATTAGCAGCCTTTGTTGGAGAGATGCCCACATGACTGGATTTCTATGTTGAATATCTACCAGCAGCAGTAGAAAATATCTCTGGAAATGAAAAACATAAGGTCTCCCCATTCGCCAGCCTCTGGCTACTTTCCAAGTTCAACCTCCGTCTGCCTCTTTACTGTCCCCTGAACAATCAGTGTCAGGAGCATCCACTTTTTGCAGGGGAGACCATGGGACAGTAGATTGGAGATACTGACAGGACAAATGTTATCAGAATAGGTGCCTAAAAAACGAGGTTATTTTTCATATCTGAAACCCCTTACTTCACTTAGGTAACTGGAAAGGATGCTGCCAGCAGTAAAGAAATTAATTATGAATATAATCTGAAAGGCTGGGAGCCTCAAATGGTGCTGATTTCCAAGAGAATAGCTTGTTAGCCCCAAATAATGAATAATTAATAGAATGTTAGTTTCCTCCTTTAAGAGTCCAGACTAGCACTGTCCAATAGAAATACAACAGGAACCATAGAGGTGAGGTATATATCTAATGTTAACTCTCCAGTAGCCACATTACTAAAGTAAAAAGCAACAGGTGAGTTCAGCATGGAAGAAGCCAGAGCAGTCTGCATCCCAATTCCCTATTGGCAACTTGGGTAACCTCTTCAGAGGATGGCATGATAAGAATAGGAGGTAGGAATTGGCTAAGCAGTTAGGGTAAAAAGGCCCCAAAGAAAAGTAGCCAGTTTCTTGGCTTAAAGTCAAAATGTCCTTGGGCCTGTTAGCAACACACTCTGTTCCAAGGCCAAAAATGTCAGAAGTATTTGGGAGCTTGTAT
>NW_008338715.1:11848919-11856684 GCF_000622305.1 Nannospalax galili | reverse complement strand
TAAAAAAAACAGGTAAAAAATTTTGGTAGCAAGCTGCTTAACACATTAAAATATTATAATTTAAATAAATAATAGGTATAGGAAACTATTAAGTAGATATTTTACTTTTCTTTTTAATATCCAGTCTTAGGTTGGTATGGATCTTACATACACACCACATCTCAGTTTGGATTAATTACATATCAAGTGCTCAGTAGTCACATGTGGCTGTGGTGATTTTATTGGATAGCAAGTCCAGGACAAGTCTAAATAAGTCTATCCAATATTTATAAGTATGAGAAAACTAGAAGTCACCTACATGTTTGGCAATGCTGGATTGGTCAAGTTAAGACTGGTGAGTCTATATGATGAAATCCTATGTTCTCATTAATGCAAAGGAACTGCAGAGATGGCTTAGCAGTTAAAAGCATGTACTGTTCTTGCTGAAGACCAGCACCCATGTGGGATGGTTTACAATCACCTGTAACTCCAGCTCCAGGGAATCTGATACCTTCTTCTGGACTCTGCAGGCACCTGCACACACATGTGCATAGACACACACATGCACATAATCAAAAAGAAAATAAATCTTTAAAAATGATATAAATAATAGTTGATATAAAATGACATTGATATATTTTCATGAAAAAAATTATGTCAACCAATAATGTTTTTGGTACTTGATATGATTAGATCTGACATGTCCCTAAAACTCCTATGTTGAAGGTTTGGTCCCTAGTGCAGTACTATTCAGAGGTGGCATGTCGGGGGAAATGATTGGATCATGAAGGCTCCAATCACATCCATGATAAGCTCATTGATGAGCTCAAATTTGATGGAAACATAGGAAGTAAGACCTATTGAAGGCAGTTTATGGGGGGAACTGACCCTTGGGGACCATAACTTGTCCCCAGGCCCTTGCCTCCTCTTCCCTCCTCTGTAGCATGAACTACAAGCCTTCTGCCAGGATATTCTCCTTTACTCTGGGCCACAAAGCAATGGAGCCAAGTGATCACAGGCTGAATCCTCTGAAACTATAAGCCTAAGTACATGTTTCCTTTAAGTTGTTTGTGTCAGTGATTTTTGGTCACAACAATAAAGAAGACAGTACAGTACTATTTTCTAGATTATGTATGTATGTATGTATGTATGTATGTATGTATGTATGTATGTATATATGAGATCCTGTCTCCTCGTCCTCATTTTTCACTCCCTTACCTGCTTCATAGCTTAAATCATTCAATTGTATGAAACATGACATGAGAAGATTGGCATTTACTTGTTTGATTTCTGTCTAGTTCCAGAAAGTAAAAGTTCTATTGTGGGCAAAACATTATTCTAATCCTGAGTATAAAGCCCTGGACCAAAATTTAAAATATGTCCCTGCCTGCTTGTGGCTTAATAGTAAGAAGATGGAAAATGAACCATGAGTGAGCAAGTCTGCCACATTGCATATCACACCCTTTCATGTTTTATCATGTCTTCTTTATGAGTAAAGCCATGCAGCAAAGCACAGAAGGCACAGTCTAGAGAGCAGCGGGGGAGAGGTAGGGTCCCCCCTCGTGTGTAAGGTAATGAGAGACGATGGCACTGCTGATTTTTGAACAGAGACATGAATGAAGTGGAGGAACTAGCCAAGCAAGTGTCTGGGGCAAGAGATTTCCAGGCAGATGGAGTGTGAGTGAGATTTTCGAGAGGGTTGAGTATCCAGAAGCTGGAACCAAGGGTTTAGCATGGCTGTTTTAATACTGAGATGTCTACAGGGTGGGGATGGCCAATCAGAAAGGATCCAAAATGAGTCAGAACTGGTATCACGTCTAAACAAACATTAGGTTACATGGGTGTATGCTGGAGTATTAGTTCCATCTGTTAGGCAGCCATGAGGAGAATTGTGATTCTAGGGATCGGGATAGAGTCAGAGCTGGAGATGCAATGTGGGAACTACTGGTGTCAGATGGTGATTTAAGGCCGAAGACTCCAGAGATCATCTGGTAAGTGTGTGTAGAGATGGAGAAGAGAAAGGCAACATTTGGGTTGGACAGGGGAAGGATGTATTAGTTTTCTGTCACCATGACAAAGTATTGAGAATATCAATTTAAGACTTATTTTGGCTTATGATTTCAAATGTGATCAGTTGGTATGTTAGACTTCTTGTTGCTGTGAGAAAGACTCAGAACCGTTTAAAGGAGGAAAGATGTGTTATGATTTCATGGTTCCAGAGGTTTCAATCCCCAGGTCAACTGGCATTGTGTTTTTGGGTATGTGAGAGGAAAATTAACATGGTGACAACAGTGTGTTGTGGCAGATGCTGCTTGCAGCATGGCAACCAGAAATTTAAGTGGAACAGAAAGAAGCCAGGGCTACACCCTTCAAAGCCAGAGGCCCCAATGACCCACTTCTCCCCAGCAGGCACCACCTTTCACACCACCTCCCAATAGTCCATTCAAATTTCCAATATATCATTGGAGTAAACCATTGATGAGGTCAGTGCCTATGATCTAACTGTCTCTGGAAATGCCTCCCAGACACATGCTGAGGTGTACTTTGATACTACTCAGATGTCTATCAATCCAATTAAGTTGGCAAGATTAACCATCAGATTTGGCTCCATTTCCTTTTGGCTTACCATGCACAGAACATCATGGTGGAAGGACATGGTGGAGGAAGGCTGCTTACCTTGTGCTGGTGAGGAAGCAAAGAGAGCTATGAAGGAGCTGGGATCTCAATGTTCCTTTCAATAACTTAACTTCCTATCTGTGGACTCTACCTCCTAAAAGTTCCAGTATCTCCTAGTAATGCTACAACTAGGGAACAAGCCTTCACATGTGAGCTGGGGGGGGCATTTAAGATCTAAACCATGATAAAGAGCTGGCAAAGGGGAGAAACGGCCATCAAAATAGGAACAAAACCAAGAAGATGGTGTCTGGGCAGCCAAAGGAAGAACGCAGTTCTGGGAGTATGACAGGTGGCATCAAACATTGATGGGTTTGGAAATGTGGAGGTCATTAGCCTGGGTGAGGAGAGTCTTAGTAGACTAGCAGGGATGCCACCTTGGCTGGAGTCTAGATAACTCTAAGAACACAATGCTTTAAAGGGGAAGAAGAGAAATGAGGGCACAGTGGGAGAGTGATGTGGGGGCTTCAAGAGTTTCCTTTTTCCTTGTGGTGATGGCGATTAAACCCAGGGTCTGGCACATTCTAGGAAAGTGCTACATCACTGGGTTACATTCCCAACTGTTCTTTGTTTCTTTGTTTCTGAGAAATTAGATGATAGGAAACTTCCAATAAGTTTGCCTACTGATAGAAATGATCTGGCACAAGGAAGGACCCAAGGTGGGGCACTCATTGCATGCTGAGTCTTCGAATAGGTGAAAGGAGCTGGGGTGGGGTGCAGAATGAATAATGTGAACTCAATTAGTTTATCCCTTGAACAAAATGGGAGGATGGTGTTTTCAGGTACAGACCTGGGGTCTGTAGGCTTGGCTGGGGAGAGCGTACACTTTTTCATTATTCCATTCATTTGCTCAGGGAAATATAAAGCAAGATCATTATAACCAGATAGATGTTCGCTAAGGCATTAAAAATGGTTCTTTCTGATACGTGAAATTGCAGACACTTTAAGTGATCTTGCTTTTCTGTTTTGATCTCTCTAACAAGCGTGTCAGATTGGATGCTTTCCCTTACAGGCAGCCTTACAAGTACTCTCCTTTTTAGCTATTCTTAAGGGTGAGTCTAACCAGTATTGCCACTTACCAGTGGTACATACTTGAACTAGCTACTTAGATCTCTTTGTGCCTTTTTTATTATTTGTAAAGTGAGGATGATAATGTGTATGCCATTCAATTCACTCAGAATACTCTTAAGTGAGAAAGTGTATGCACATATAATCTAAAAAGAGTCAGCGCAGCATGCATATACAATGTCCTTATTGGGGCTATTTCTGGTCTTGGTAGGGAAGGATGGAGAGGGGTAGGATCCAAGAACAGTCTAGAATTCACCTCTCAACAACAGGTACACAACTGTCTTAATAGCAAAAACCATTTTTCTGATTCGTATCTTCCTGCATCCTTTTACTGTGCTTGATGAAGATGAAAACCTTTTGAATTTGTGTTCAACCCTAGAAAATAAAACATGAAACACATTTTCTTTGCTCTAGTATTAACTTTATTATTTGAAACTCCAAGTTAAAACATTTCCTACTGAGCCAGTTTTTTTTTTTTTGGCTCCAGATACATTAATTATGAACATTTACCCCAAATTTTGCATTTGTATTCAAAACCACCCAGAGAATACATAGCCATGATTATTCTTTTGTTGTTTTTTCAAACCCCTGTGATTGCATTGTCAGATATGCTTCAGCACATGGGCCCTGCTGGCTCGTCATCATTAGACACATTTATAGAAATCCACCAAATAAAAAAAATCACAAGATGAAGATAAAACCACTTATTTAAGGCACTTTGTATGAATTAAGTAATGATAGTGGAGTCACATAACTCTTCCTCAAGTATAATTCTGGGCTGCTTTTGTGTTTCTTGGCATTTGAATATTTCATTGTCAGCCTTGGGGATTAAGAAATGAAAAGACAATGCTGGGTCTCTGCTGTGTACGATGTGTATACTATTGAAGATAAATGCTCATTAATCTCTGCTTTCAACTTATTTACATTCTTCCCCTGTTTATTGTAAACAGTATAACCCCAGCATCAAAGAACATTTTGAAAAATGAGCAAAACACAACCAATCATCTCATCATCTAAATGTAACCACTCTCCCTTTGTGTGTTCCTGGTCCATTGCCCTTTCAGGCACGTATCTTTACATGGTTGCAATTATCCCATTCATGCAATCTTGGATATGGAGTTTTAGCGTTGCATTTAAAACAAGGCATCTTCAGACTGCAGAATAATGACTCGGGTGATGTTGTGTGTCTACTTTTTATGGAATCTTGATTATATCAGGAACAGCCAGAGATCAGGAGACCTTGTTGAAACACTTGAAGCAACTGTAATGATCTCCCTGAGCAGTGCAACTTCGGGACTAGAGAAATAACTGATCACTTTGGATGCCCACCAAGCACCTTTCAAGAATGTGGGTTTCCACAGAGGCCTCAGATTTGGAATTGTTTCCACAGAGTCATCAGGCATCAAGGGGACTTTTCTCCAAGGGCAGACGCTCTTAGAGGAATAGGAGAGGATGGAGATCTGATGTCATGGCTTGGGTCTTCTCAGGTCTTTGATTTAAAATTTGAGTATTTTTAGGCTTCCAGCTAATGATTTCTATCACAGCACTAGGTGACACTCCATCAGAACAATTCCAACAATGAAATGTATTTCCTGATTGGCATCACTCTTTTCACACCCTATCATGTTTGAAGTAGGAGGCAGGTTAATTGAGAACGCAGCCTTTTCACCCATCCTTGTAGGCACATCTTTGTTCAATGATGTTGCAACTCTTTCCATTCCTGTAATCTGGGGGCTAGTGATGTGCTTTGGTGGATGGAATACAGTGGAGATGGTAGTTTCAGTTCTCAGTTTGGAGCCCCACATCCATTCTCACTCATGGGACATTGTCCAGCAATGTGTAAACCACCTTGAGTTGACCTGCTGGGAGACTGAGAGAGTCTGTGTGGATGAAGATCAAGCCAAACCAGGGGAGACTCAAGCTCCTCTCTAGCCATCAGATGACCACAGAAACTCAGTCAAAGTTAGCTGAGCTCAGAACACCTGAGAAACTATTGGTGGTTGATATTTTAGGCCATTGTTATAGTTTGAATCCAAAACGTTTCCTTCAGGCTCATGTTTTAAATACTTGCTCCCTAGCTGGTGTCATTGTTTGGGGGTTGTGGACCTTTAGGAAGTGGGGCCTGGCTGGTGGAAGTAGGTCACTAGGGGTGGGTCTTTGAACAGTAAAGGCTGGCCCTGGTCTTGATGAGTGTTCTGTTCCTGGTCAACCTCTGCCACGCATTCCCACCATGGTGGACTAGGGTGCTTCTGCCGTGTGTTCCTTTCTATGATAGCCTGAGGCCACTCAAATCATGGGTCTTCTCAGGTCTTAAGTTCTTTCTCTCAGGTATTTTGTCACAGTAACACAAAAACAAGTAATATGGCCCCCAACTGTGAAGGCGATTGATCACGCAGCATTATTTTGGTAATACAGAACTGATTAAGAGGTTTCATCACATTCTGGACAATTCCATTTTGTCCCCCCTTAGGTTTCTATTGTAGCACTAGGTTACAAAATTGGAGGTGGGTGCACAGGGGAGACATATGCCTCCATCATCATCTTCCATGAGCTGCCCAAGACATGCATGGTACAGATTGACTGGCAAGGACTTCTAATCCCTACTGAATTATTGAGTTCTTACAGCCCACCTTAGAGCTGTCATACTGTCTTCTTCAATGAGGTGAGGGGGAGTAATCTCTCCCCTTTTTATCCACTCTATCAAAGATATATTGTCTCTTCAACAGACTTCTCAGGTGAGCAGGAAACTGGGACAAATAAATGAAAATTTGAATAGAACTGTTGTTGGAGAAGTCAGCAAAGTAACATGATTAGCCCCCCATTCAGTCCAGGACTCTGATAGAAGTACCCAACTCACAAGGAACTCACAAAGCCACTTGAAATGTGAACCCAGCATTTTTATATGGGGGAAATACTGCTATGTTTGTTATTATTCATTTTGACTTTAATTTTAAATGGTTTATGATATATACTCAAATTATCCCATACATAGTAAAGTACATGGAATTATGTTGTTGCTTGGACTTAGGCCTCATGCAGATTAAACAAATCCCTAGGCCTGGTAATGACCTTCAACAGGCAGCAGGTACAATAGCTGTTCTTGGTCTTCTGTATGTCACTGAGTTCCTAATTCTTTTTCTTTTTGATTGTTGTACTAGGCATTGAACCTAGGGCCTTGCATATGCTGGTGCACACTCTGTCAATGATCTATAGCCCTGGCCCTCTTTTTACTTTCAGACAGGCTATTGTTAAGTTACCCACGTTGGCCTTGACCTCATTTTGTAGCTCAGGCTGTCCTTGAAGTTGTAAACCCTCTGCCTCGGCTTCCCAAGTAGCTAGGATTACAGGCCTCTGTAGACTCAGCTAGACTCAGCTCTGATTTTTTATTACTATGATCTAATGAGGAAGTTTTCTAAGTTATTTCAGGAAGCAGGAGAATAGAGTAAATCTGCATTTCCCCCATTTTAAACATCTAGTTTGTGCATTCTGTTGTAAATGAAAACACACAAAATTAGTTGTAGAAATCTGCAAATTACAGAAAAGCAGAAGAGCCATACACACCCAAGTTTCCTGCCTCCTGCCGTGTGCTGCTCTGCAGAGGCTCACTCAAGCCTATGTCATCAAGAAGGCCATTACCTACAAACTGCATACAGACACACATCAAAAAGGTCACTAGTTTGTGCATTCTGTTGTAAATGAAAACACACAAAATTAGTTGTAGAAATCTGCAAATTACAGAAAAGCAGAAGAGCCATACACACCCAAGTTTCCTGCCTCCTGCCGTGTGCTGCTCTGCAGAGGCTCACTCAAGCCTATGTCATCAAGAAGGCCATTACCTACAAACTGCATACAGACACACATCAAAAAGGTCACCCACCATGATCAAGTCAGCTTTATCCCGGAGATGCAGGGATGGTTCAATATACGTAAGTCAATAAACATCATAAATCATATAAATGGCTCAAAGACAAGAACCACATAGTCATCTCAATAGATGCAGAGAAGGCCTTTGACAAAATTCAACATGGATTTATGTTCAAAGTCC
>NW_008338715.1:11847513-11847841 GCF_000622305.1 Nannospalax galili | reverse complement strand
AAACCTTGGAGTAAACCTGACCAAAGATATTAAAGAGCTCTACAAGGAAAATTTTAACTCTTTAAAGAAAGAAATTTAGGAAGACATCAGAAGATGGAAAGACCTCCCATGCTCATGGATTGGAAGAATTAATATTGTGAAAATGACAATCCTACCAAAAGTCATTTATAGATTCAATGCAGTGCCAATCAAAATCCCCATGACATTTTTCACAGAATTGGAAAAAAACATACTAAAATTCATATGGAAGAACAACAGACCTCGGATAGCCAAAGCAACCCTGAGCACTAAGAGCAATGCTGGGGGGATTACTATACCTGACTTTAAG
>NW_008338715.1:11846118-11847450 GCF_000622305.1 Nannospalax galili | reverse complement strand
GGTAGACCCATAGACCAATGGAACAAAATTGAAGACCCAAATATGAGTAAATGCAATTTCAGCCACCTGATATTTGACGAAGGGGCCAAGAACATTCACTGGAGGAAAGACAGCATGTTCAGCAAATGGTGCTGGCAAAACTGGATCTCCACTTGTAGAAGAATGAAACTAAACCCCTATCTTTCACCCTGCACAAAAGTCAATTACAAATGGATCAAAGACCTCAATGTAAAGCCTGAAACTCTGAAACTGTTAGAAGAAAACATTGACAAAAACCTACAAGATATAGGTGTAGGAAAGGATTTTCTAAACCAGACATCAATCGCTCAGGAAACATCAAAAATCAACAAATGGGACCTTATTAAACTAAAAAGCTTCTGTAAATCAAAGGAGGCAACCAGGGAAGCAAACAGAAAATCCACGGAATGGGAGAAAATCTTCATCAGCGACACATCTGACAGAGGTTTAATATCCAGAATATGTAACGAACTCAAAAACCAGAGACTCAAGACAAGAAATAACCCAATTAAAAGATGGGCTAAGGATCTAAACAAAGAGTTCTCAAAAGAAGAAGTAAAGATGGCCATGAAGCATCTCAAAAGATGTTCAACATCACTAATAATTAGAGAAATGCAAATTAAAACCACTTTAAGATTTCATCTTACCGTAGTCAGACTGGCTAAGATCAAGAGAACAAATAATACCAAATGTTGGAGAGGATGTGGGGAAAGGGGAACACTCATCCACTGCTGGTGGGACTGCAAACTTGTTCAACCCCTATGGAAAGCAGTGTGGAAACTACAAACGAGCGTACCATTTGACCCAGTTATACCGCTCCTTGGCATATATCCAAAGAACTCATCCTATTGCAGAGACACTTGTATATCCATGTTTGTTGCTGCTCTTTTCAGAATAGCTAAGAGATGCAGGTAAATGGATGGAACTAGATGGTGTTACTACTAAGTGAAGTAACACAGACTCAGAAAAAAAAAAATCAACATATGTTCTCCCTTCTTTGGATCCTAGAACCAGACACTGATAAATAAATATGCAACCAGACATAACTACAGGAACAAGGATAATGGAAAGAAAACAGGGGCGTAAAGGAAAAGAAATAACCTGAAAGAGAAGAACAGTAGGAAAGAGGCCTTAATAAGGGAGATATGGATAAAAATTGGGGCAGATTAGGGGAGGGGGGAGGGAAGGGCATATGAGGAACCGAGGGGATAAGGAGAAAGAAACAGTTCAACAGAGGTAGGATCATGGGAGCAAGGGTATTAGTAAGGAAGAAAGGGGGGGAAGTGCAGGCACCTTAAGTGGGAAAACCATGAT
>NW_008338715.1:11840827-11845638 GCF_000622305.1 Nannospalax galili | reverse complement strand
ACCTGTCCTCTTGATCAAGGAGGCTGAGGAGACCCCATCAGATGGACTTGATCCGGTGTCCAGTCTACAAAGAGAAGGGTCAACACAGAGGAATAATTTCCTCCATGCTTCCAAGTGAAGCCAATCATGGTCAAGCAGGACCTTTGACTTATCTTCACATAGGTGGAACTGGTAAAAGAAAGGAGCCAGGGGCTCCTCCCAAGCCCATGTGACCCCTGAGGAACAGATCCTTAAATGGCCTTAAGAGTAAAAATAAATTGGTTTATCTGGGCCAACTGTATGGCCTTAAACACCCAGAAGGAAAGTATAACCAAAGATTAAAGGGGCCAATATAATTTTTTAAGAGTCCATATGCATAGCTAAAGGCTACATAACAAGCAACAATGCCAGACAGGAGATACCTTCTTTTTAGTTGTTGGCCAGGGTAGCCAAAGGGACTCTCAGATAGTAACCCAGCACTGAACTGGGAAAATGAACAGCAGACCCCAATCTTATCTAAAGGAATATTGACAACTGGTTGCCACTAGATGAGGAACAGCTGACCTTCCTAAAACAAAGACCTCGAGATAGGCTGACTAGATTCACCAGATGGACAAGTAGTGGGGAATGGCTGGGGGGTGCCGACAACACAGCAGACAGTAGTAGGGCTAAGGGCTCTAGTGGAGGGAGGGAGGCTATGGGAGGGTGCCATCTGGGAAGTGGGTGTATAATTGAATAAGATGGTTTGGGATGTTCTGTGTGATACACACACACACGCACACACACATACACACACACAAATCAACAAATTTTAAAAAATGTATTGTATTTGAGGAGGAAGCATGGAAATTTATGTCATGTTAATTAGTAGAGGTGATAAACATTACCATTGAAATCTACTCGATGAATTTATAGACATATATGGGTGCCAAGGATCCAAATGCAACTGATTATGTCTATTAATAATCATATATATACAGATTAGAGATGCATGTACCAACATCTCAGTGTTAGTAGCAAAAACAATGAGTCTTTCTGCAAGGAACAATATATTCTAAAATGAAATGGAGATCTTTTTCAAAGGTTAAAAACTCATTCAATTTTATGTCTTACAGGGCTTATACTGAGTTCAATATTGTATAACTGTATTAATTCAACTGTGAACCTAGAAACTTGCAGCCACTTGTGAAAGAGATGTACTCTTGCTCTGGAGTGTGTTACTGAATATGTTAAAGCTGCAGTGAAATGCTTCTTCTAATCATGTAGTTATTAAAAATTTAAAAAAGATTAAAAAATATATCTTCAAAGCATAAAAATTTGCTCCTTAATAATTAATGGATGTGAAAAACATTACCATTGAAATCTACCTGATGACTATATCCATGCTCAGATACCAAGGAGCTCAGAAAGTAACCGACTGTGGCTAGTAATAATCAGCTATATAGAGATTAGAAACATATGTGCAAACATCTTAATGTCAATTGCATTAAAAATGAATTTTTTCTGTATGAAACTGTGTACTTTAATAATTAAATGGAGATCTTTTTTAAAGGTTAAAACCTCATTTAATGTTATGTCTTGTAGTGTTTACACTGAGTACAATATTGTATAACTGTAATAATTCAACTATAAACCTAAAAATTTGCAGCCAATTTTGAAAGCGATACATCTTAACTCTGGAAATTGTTATTGAATATGTCAATGCTATTGTAATGAAATGATTCTTCTAAGTATGTAGTTATTAAATAAATAATTAAAAAATAAAAAAAAATAAAATGAAAAAAAAAAAAGAAGGCCATTACCAGAAGAGGATGTTGGACCCTCTCCAGAGCCATCCCAGAGCACTTCCTCCCTCTCTGTGCCCAATGATTCTGTGAAGGTTGGTGTGTGCTGCACTGCTGTTGTGTTGGGATCTGCAGAGAAGCTCAGCACAGCTCCATTAACTGTTTGAATGACTGCTGTTTTGTTTGGTCAAGGGGTCTCTCTTGTAATAACTCTAAAAAATAGTAATGGGGGTAGCAGTAGCCACTCAGTGCTTTCATATTTGGAGATATAACCAAGTTCTGATCACCTGAACAGTCTAGGTGTGGATGTGTCACTGGGACCTGGTTTATTATTTGATCATTGATAAGGTGATGGTAACTGTCATAACATTTGGAAGGTGCAAAGAAACTAGCTGTAGCTGGGTAGCTGGTGCTTAACAACAGAAATATAAAGCAAGCATAAAAAGATGATTAATGTGCATAAACTATACACATTTTTGGGTTTATTGTGACATTATCACATGCATATAACATACTTGGATCAGATTCTGCTCTCAGCTCCTCCATCTTCTTCCTTTTTCCAAGTGATCTCTCTTCCACTTTCATAGCATTAAAAAAACATCTGAATTCTGCATATGAGTGGAAACATGATGTTTGCCTGTCTGAGTATGACTCTCAGACACAAGGGCCATTGTGGGATAAAGGGAAGTCAGGGACAGGCTCAGCTCAGAATCTGGCAGAGTGTAAATTCACCATCAGCACTGCAAACCCAGCAAGTTAATGTAGCACTCCCCAAGTACAGGGTGTGGGTGTGCACATACACACATACGTACATATACATAATGCTCTGAGTGGTGCTCATGTGTACCTGTGTTTAGGACTGACCATGAGGGAATAAACTCGACAGGAGGGAATCCATGTATGGTACTGTAAACACAGCCAAGCACACAGACATTATTTTAGTGGCACGATACTCATTGAATCCTCCCAACTCACCGACAAACACAGTGTTACTAGAATTCCCATTTTACACATGAGGCATGAGGCACAGAGTCACTGAGTCACCTGCTTAAGCGGGAAACCTGATTCCGAGTCAGAAAACCTGTTTATAGTGCCCTTCCTCGTCCACGCCTTGGCTTGTTTATTTTCTTTCTCAGGATGGTTCAACTGGATTCTGTGTGGACCCCATCAGGCCTCCTGGCCGTGTGGCTATGGAGGATCTCACTGCAGCATTACAGCCATTTACTGCTTAAAAGCAGGTTCCAGTGAATTTGCAACTTGAGCACCACACATCTTAGCTCATTTATGTGATCTCGCATCTGCAACTTGCTCTGGTTTCTCTTTTCTTTCCGAACACAATACATTTTATTCAAACGGCAGTCACGGAGGAAACTTTCTCCTTTCTCTCGAAGAAAGCTGGTGGCTGGGTGCAGAAGCCCCGGGGAAGCAGCATCTGCCAGCACTTGAGGATCCCGCCCATGTGAGCCGAGGATGGAATTAACAGGCACAGTCGTTCGCAGCTCAACATTTGTTCAAGTCTGGCACATGCACACATCATTAGCGATTGCATTTGAGAAGAAAGATCAGGGAGGTGAGAGAAGAGTGGGTCTGATTAAAGGGGTAATCAGAGGGGCGAGTCAGCGGTTAGGGAAAAGCTCCTGAGCTGAAATGAAGGGGGTCAGAGAACAGCTTGGATAACTTTGGCTCTGTAACTTTCAATGAAAAGTCCCTGCTGTGACTCTTGGGAATGGTTGTCACCTCCACTCAAGGAAGCCTTCCAGAGGGGAAAGATTCTGCTGTCTCATTTGAGGCTTCGATCTTGGTCCCAAGCAGATAAATATTCATAGATAAGTTAATGCATACTTGCTCAATGCTTGTGTTGACCACAGCAAGGCAAAGTCTGAGATGTTCAGAGGACTTGGAAGCAATGTGCATGCATCACTCAATAAAATTGATCCCCCCCCCCCCCTCAGACAAGGTCTTATATATCCCAGGTTGGCCACCAACTCACTATATAGCTGAGTCTGGCTTTGAACTTCTGATCCTCCTGCTTCCACTTCCCAAGGGCTGGGATTATAAGCATGCACCACCACAATCAGTTTATGTTGTGCTGGAGCTCAAACCCAGGGTTTGTGCATGTTAGGCATGCATGTACTCTACCAACCAAATCACATCACCCTAAAATTGGTTAAAGTATACATAGCATTCACAGTAAAACATTAGTAGAAGAGCTCTTGCATGCCTGCCATAACTTTAAGCAATGAAGACAGTACCTTAGAAACAGAATCTCAAGAGCAGTCAGTCTACGCTGAGAGCTTGTAGCCAGGTGGAGCTTCTAAGCTCATGACTCACACCAGCTTATCTGTTTCTCCCCATACCACCTGTGAAGTAGGAAGGTGCAAGGGGGGCCACTCCCTCCTGACATAGAAGGCATCTGGTGCCAGGTCAGTTAGTGATTTGCTCAGAGTCCTCCAGCTGGCAAATGGTGGGGTGGGTCCCACCTGCTGTGTTCTTTATCACTACTTCCTGGACTTTGGCCCTAATTTGAAGGGATACATTTAGCCACCACTCCTAGTGGAGGAGCTTCAGATAGTTGATGGCTTCTGAGGTGGGGAGACTCAGTTTTCTTTAAGGGTGTGGTCCCTAATAGATCAACCACACTCCAGCGGATGGCACTACACCCATGGGCAGCACAAATTGGGTCATTAAAGAAGAGGACATGAAGTTAGGAAGGATAGAGAGTTAGGGAGGTGGATCTGGGAGAAATTAGGGGGAGGAGTGGGGTGTATGACCAAATACATTACATGCATCTATGAAATTATCAAGGAAGGCTGTCTATCTGACGAGTTTGTATTCATGCTCAGATGCCGAGTTAGGGAGGTGGATCTGGGAGAAATTACGGGGGAGGAGTGGGGTGTATGACCAAATACATTACATGCATCTATGAAATTATCAAAGAAGGCTGTCTATCTGACGAGTTTGTATTCATGCTCAGATGCCGAGGAGCTCAGAAGGTGGGCGACTGTGACCAGTGATAGTCATGTATATAGAGATTAGAAATGCATGTGA